>NC_140231.1:24672559-25227559 GCF_951802725.1 Rutilus rutilus | reverse complement strand
ATCTGAAATTTTCTTCTAAAATTATCATTTTTATCAAGCTCGTATATTTAAGTTCAGTAATTTCACTTAAAAGCCAATGAAAATTACCTATTAATTGTCATTTAAGTGAAATTACTGAACTTAAATATACGAGATTGATAAAAATGATCATTCTAGAAGAAAATTTCAGATGGCACTTAGAGGCTTTTGCATCTGAACTGAATATGTATTTTATATATTTATACTCTTTATTATATAATTATATACTCTTATATATATATATATATAGTGTATAAATTAAAATAACATTAAAATAAAATGCAAGGTAATTATCCATATGCTCAGGCACACAAAACTTTAACACTGCTTCTTTTTTTTTCTGTTAGGTCTTTGATTAACATCAGCTTGACGTCCCAAGCTGGGGGAATTATCATATTAATAAAATATCAGAAGAAATACAGGAAGATAAGGAAGGAAGGAAAGGGAGCAAAAGAGAGTGAGGGGTAGAAAATGGGTAATGGGTAAAGTGAGAAAGAAAAAAAAAAGAAAAAGAGAGGAGCCACTAAGTGAGGATGAAATAATAAAAGGAAGTCAGCATGCTTCAAGAGACATGTGACTGAACAAAAATGAAGGTGAGCAAGAAGAGGAAAAACTACAGCATGTAAATGTGTGTGTGTTTTCAGGCTGGAGTGTGGGAATGCATCATGTGAGTCCAAGGGATTGGAGAGACAAGGTAGGTAAAAAAAAAAAAAAAAAGATCTGAGAGAAACATTAAAAATGAAAGCGTATGAAATGCGGTCAGAGAGATGCAGGGAACTGGTGGAATTCATTTAGTCATTTCCAGTGCCAGAAACACAATCATTCTTTTAACCAATTAAAGACATTGTAAAGACATTAACATTACATTTCTATTTCAATCTATTTATCAAATGATTATTAAATAAATGTATCACGGTTTCCACAAAAATATTACACAGCACAATTCTTCAGCACCAAATCAGCATATTATTAGAATGATTTCTGAAGGGTCATGTGACACTGAAGACTGGAGTAATGATGCTGAAAATTCAGTTTTGACATCACAGGAATAAATGACATTTGAAAATATACTGAAATAGAAAACAGATATTTTAAATTGTAAATAAATTGAAATTTAACTGTATTTTTGATCAGATAAATACAGTCTAAAAGTGCATTAGAAGCATTACATACATACATATATATATATACAGTACCAGTCAAAAGTTTGGAAACACTACTATTTTTAATGCTTTTGAAAGAAGTCTCTTATGCTCATCAAGCCTGCAGTTAAAAAAAAAAAAATGGTTCTCTTTTTTAATATACTTTAAAATGTAATTTATTTTTGTGATGCAAAGCTGAATTTTCATCAGCAAGTACTCCAGTCTTTGGTGTCTTATGATCCTTCAGAAATCATTCTAATATGCTGATTTATGATCAATGTTGGAAACAGTTGTGCTGCTTAATATTTTTTTATAACCTGAGATACTTTTTTCAGGATTATTTGATGAATAAAAAGTTAAAAAGAACTGTATTTATTTAGAATATAAATCTTTTGTAACAATATACACTACCGTTCAAAAGTTTGGGAACAATAATTTATTTAAAGATTAAAAGAAATTAGTACTTTAATTCAACAAGAATGTGTTAAATTGATAAAAGGTGATGGTAACGATTTATATTGTTAGAAATTTTTTTATTTTGAATAAATGCTGTTTTTATGAATAAATGCTGTTAACGTTTTACTCATCAATGAATCCTGAAAAAAGTATTCCAAAAAAATATATTAAACAGCACAACTGTTTCCATCATTGATAATAACTGAGTATCAAATCAGCATATTAGAATGATTTCTGAAGGATCATAAGACACCAAAGACTGGAGTACTTGCTGATGAAAATTCAGCTTTGCATCACAAAAATAAATTACATTTTAAAGTATATTAAAAAAGAGAACCATTATTTTAAATTGTAATAATATTTCATTACTGTTTTTTTTTTTGTTTTTTTTTTTTTAACTGCAGGCTTGATGAGCATAAGAGACTTCTTGCAAAAGCATTAAAAATAGTAGTGTTTCCAAACTTTTGACTGGTACTGTATATATATATATATATATATATATATATATATATATATATATATATATATAAAAAAATCTTACCAACCCAAAACTTTTGAACAGTATTGTACGGTATTTTTCTTAGAAAATACATCACTTACTCACTGTTATGTCATTCCAAACCTGTTTTTGTCTATAAAATAAAAGTCACTGAGGGTTCAAAATAACACTTAACCTTAAGTACTTTCATTCTATCCAAAAAGGAAAGCAAGTCATAAGGTTTGGTAAAAAAAAAGGATCATCTAGAGCACTGCTCTTTCTTTCTCTTTGCTTTCAGCAGTGTTACTCTACAAAAGCAGCACATAAAAGCATGGACACAGTAGGAGAGAATGAAACCCATGACACAGTACTCATACATTTCCACACATTCACACACACAGCAGGCATTTATGCATGAAACATGCACACACTAGAAAATGCACACTCTCAAACACAAATGGTGTTAAATGCCATAAATGCCATGTGATTAATTCTTAACAATGCTGCATTTTTTTATTTACACAAAATGCAACATAATTTAAATTAATCACATGGCATTTACGGCATTTAACATCAGTTGTTTAGAACTGAGTGTGTGTGAGCAAATATGCCAGGTTTCAAATCGTCCACGTCAACCAACTACCATTGATATGAAAGCTAACAGATAGTTTTCTCTAGGTATTATATTATAATTAAATTTGAAATGATTTAGGTAAACTGATTGTGTAGACTGCAACATCTTTTTAAGACACTTCTCCAAGGCAAATACTTCACTGGCATTTTTCCCAGAGAAAATCTGTATGCATTTAATTCAGGCAGGTCCTTGAGAACTAGTATAAAGTAAGTGGATAACATGCATTTAATATGAGCCTGGGGACGAGCAAACAATCAAGCATTGCTGATACCTCTGACTTGTTTCTTTGACACATGTTCCTCTGTTATATCCGGAGCTAGTAAAAACATCAGCACAGCTAATGGCATGTTCTTGTAGTGCATGTTTGCACTGCATATGGGACCTGCGCTTCAGCACAGACCACAGATTAAAATGTCACCCTCCTCCCTCTTCCACAGTTTGAGAGCCAGGCTTAATGATGCCTGGAACCCTCCTTCGCCCAGAGCGCACCCTCTCTTCAACTCTCTCTCTACCATAACAGCAGAGACAACAATGTCAAAGGCGTAATCGCAGTGTCAGAGTCATCCTGAGATCTGCATTATCTCAAACGGTCAGACTAATTACAGGACACAGTCTCATCTCCGCTACCAGATAATAAATAGAGCAGGAAGTGAAGGGGGGGAGATGAAGCATCCAACTGACTTCAAGTAGCCTACATAAGAAGTGGAGTCTCCTCCTCACAAAGATGTACAATTAATGATGTTACAACTGCAAGACAGACGATTTAATGGTTTTGCATAGTAGGAGGTACAGTATTATCAAGGATTTGTTCTTCTGACATTTGGATTAAATTGGATTATTTAAGTTTTACCAACTGAAAAAAGGGATAGTTCAACCAGAAACAACAACAACAAAAATCTGTCATTGTTTACTCACCCTCTTGTCGTTCCAAATCCGTACGCTGTTATTTTTTCAGCACGCACATTACTCCGACCTGCAGATACCCACACTTGGAAATTTTGAGGGATCTTAATGCAGGGTTTTTTTGCTGCACATTTTTTGTGAATAATTGGTTAAATTTGAATCTGTTTCTCACAGAAAAACCATCCTCAGAATTTGTCCTCTGCATTTGAACCCATCCAACTTGCACATACATTAGCAGTAGTGAGTAGTGAGCACACACACACACACTGCAAACTGTGGACACACACACACCCTGAGCAGTGGGCAGCCATTCACTGCGGCGCCCGGGGAGCAATTGGGGGTTAGGTGTCTTGCTTAAGGGGACCTCAGTCATGGGTATTAAGGGTGGAAAAGAGAGCTGTTCATTGACTCTCCAAACTACATTTTCCTGCCGTTATTGAGAATTGAACCCACAAGTCTCACTCTCTAACCATTAGGCCACAACTGCCCCCAGAGCTGTTTTCAACACTGATAATAATAATATTAAAAATGTTTCTTGAGCAGCAAATCAGTATATTTGAATGATTTCTTGATTAGGATGATCATGTTTCACTAAAGACTGGAGTAATGGCTGCTGGAAATTCAGCTTTGCCAGGAATAAAGTACTTTAAAATTATATAGAAATACTGTTTTACTGTATTTTAGATCAAATAAATGCAGTCTTTGTGAGTTTAAGAGACTTAATGTTACATTAATGTTACGTTAATGTTACAATTCAATGAAAAGAATAATTATTTTATACAATATACAAACACACACAAAAATAATTCCCATTTACAAAGCTGTCAGAAATCAACAATAGCTAACCTTCCATTCCATCCACCAGGATATCGCATAAAAAACGCTGGGTGGAAATGCCAAGATGTGCATAAATTCTGATGAAAAATGCGCAAGTCATTTATCAAGTAGGATAAAAGAGCCACAGTCTCTTCCCTGATTGCAACTTCCTTTTTTATTACTGATATTTTGTGGCAGTTTCCCAGGAATTGAACATTTTGTCCTCTTGAACACATGGGAGGGAAAGGCTGCTTTATTCGCAAAGGTTTTATGCGACATTCCGATTTTGTGCATAAATTAAATTTGCAACTTTGGATGGAAACGTAGCTAATGATAAGGTAGGGAGATAAACACTGCTGATAAGCAGCCAAGTGGATTTGGTTATTGACCAATGCTAATAATATCAAATCTGACAAATACTGTCTTATATATTGGTCAGTTGTTAATATGAACTACTACCAAACTTTGTTTTTGGAACTTGACTGTCATATGAAAAATGTGGACCCAATGTGTCATGTGGCCAGTGCCACACACAAAAAAAAACCCAAAGCTATATATGAAAATCTTCATAAATTCCCTGCTTTGATATTTAATATGAATATACAAGCTATTTTTAATATGCTGAAAGGAGGGTGACAACAGGGTTATGGATTTAGATCTTTGCTGGGAAACTATAAGCGTCTGAAATGCCAGCATTCTGCAGATTTATCCGGGGCCCAAAGATCAATGAGTCAGATCTCATCAGCCTGCAGTGTGCTGGATCAAAACACACTGAAAAAGAGTTCCCACTCGATGTCTCAGACTAGGCTTAAAGAAAGGCAGACTCTCTTCAGATACTGCAGGCATGAGAGAATATCTGGGATGCTTCCTTAAAAGGTCCCACATAGGTCAATGATTTTCTGTGTCTGTTTTAAGTGCCACAGAGATTATGTTGCACTGGACTTATGCAGTATTGCCTCTTTTTGCTTCTTAGATGTTTTGTTGGAAAATGAGATGAAAATACAGATGTAAAATGTTTTTTGCAGTGTAATAACTTAACCCTTAAATGCATGAATGTTTTGCAAATCATTTAAACATATTCGGGTCTTTATCTAACATGGATGGATCTCTACCTGTCGTGATCATTTTTTTTCCTGATATTAGAGTAACAATTGCAGAAGAATAAAATAAAGCATATTTTGTTACCTTTTGGAGCTTGTAAGGGTTCAGTTTGAGCAGATGTTTTTTACTATCAGCATATACATTCAGCATCTGGCTCATATTCACAATCTCATTTATCATATAATTTTCAACATCTTCAAAATCAATATTTTGATCGCTGACAGCTGAGCGGAGCCACTTCAAGTTTTGCTGATGATACTTCCTATTCTTTTGTTTTCTGCCTGCAGTAACTATGAGTGAAACGTCACTTCATCATTGTGTATCAGACATTCCCACATTGTGGAATAAAGGTGAATTGCACTTATTCAGTCATCGAAGATTCAATTATTACACTGAAAAATATATCTGTATATTTTATATCTGTATATGTATATTATATCTGTATAAAAATATATATATTAAAATATATAATTACACTGTTACACACCTCAGGTCGTTAGCAACCCTATTCAATATTTACGGCAGGTGAAAACAGGCTTTCATTTATAATTTTATAGTTTTTTTTAGTGAAATTAGTGAAATTATTGAGGAATACTAAGAAGGCTGATGTCTAACTTTAAAAAAATGAATGAGGAGAAGGGTAGTGAATGACTTCACGGGTCACTAAAGACCAGAGGTATGCGTTTAAGGGTTAAGGCCAATTCACTCCACACCGCCAGACGCGGACAATCACCAGATTACATTATGTCACTTCTCAGACATTCCACGACCCGACAAGCGCCGATTCAACGTGTTCAATCGGTGAAAACTAGCTCCGGCAGACGCCGACAGGGGTAACACATTAATCTGATGAAAACCCCATGAAGTGTCAGTTGCCGTCTGTCGGTGCGGTCTGTGATGTGAATAGGCTTTTACAATTTGGAGGTTTTAAAAGTTTTCACACCACAGTTTAGTTTGGCAATGATTTTAAGACACGTCTTACTGCTTATTCCTCAATGACATTCTCATCTAATTCTGCTAACCCTATTTTCCATCTTCATCGTTATGGTTTCACACTACAAACAGCAAAGACATAACAACTGGATCTCTTTATGTAGTGGAACATTTAAGGTACGTGTCGACAAAAGACTCTAAAGATTCACAAAATAGAAATCTGCATGTATTTGTCTATATGAGACGGCGTGATAGCATAGCCAGTGAGTCAGCTCATGAATCAGAGTAAATAAATCATACAAACACTGTACAGACCAGGCTCTCCATGCTGACCCACTGGCCCTGAAAGCATTCAGCCCAAAAATGACTCAGGCAAACTGTAATAAAAAAGAACAAAAATGAAAAAGACCAACAGGAAGAGCCCATTGCATAAGCCATATGAAGTGATTCTAGGTAGAATTTATTTTTTTATTGCTACACTACACAACTAGGGGCCATTAGTTTGAACCTGAGAATGCAACTATAAACGCACGACATGGCCAAGCTGAGAAGAATTTAAGTGTAGTGCAGGATACTTCCTTTTCTTTAGCGTGTCAGAGTGGGCAGGGGGACTACTGATCCTGCGTGTATTCACAGAACATGGACCACCTACAGATTTTGGTTTTGAACAGCACAGTGGTCATCAGGCACGGCGCCAGGATTCCAGTTTTGGATGGGCCAGACCAATTGTGGGTGGGCCTTAAATTAAAAACGTTATCAAATCACTGTTTAACCTAATAAAAATGCCTGTCTGATATACTGTTATATTATCTGTGCTTACATAATAGAGATTTTAATAGCTTGATGTTCTTTAAATATTTTGTTGCATTTTAAAAAGTTTCGGTGCATAGGACGGACCTATCCACGATCGCCCTCCTTGGTTCTGACCAAAGAAGAGCGCTTTGGAATCAATCATGCCTGGCTGTGCTTTAGCGCATCTTTCTATAGACCTAAGGCCTATAGACTGTAAAAGTGGTCAGGAATCTAATATTTCCCCAAAACATAGTTTAGTTCTGCTCGTATAACATGAAGGCGAATATTTCACAATTCTGTTTAATTGTTTTAAGTTTTCAACAATGCAGATCAACAACACTGCCCGACAGTTTCAATCAAATCCGGTCATAAATGGCAATAGACCTGTTTGACGATTTCATACAACATTAATTTCTTTCGATTTCATTAACAACAGACTGAGCTTGGCTTATTATACAGAGAAGATGCATTAAAATGAAGCCTATAGGCTACTACGAGATAATAACTAATAGAATAGGCTACCGCCAATTCACGGTCGTCCACGAAGATTAACAACTACATCCGATCCCGAACCTCATTGTCTGCTGAACTTTCGCAGAAACATCAAAATAGACATTTTTTAAATTGTTTTGAAAACTCGATTGGTGCTAGGTGACGTCACCTCGCCCCACAGGATCCACAACGAGCCGTAATTAGAGCTTGATTAAATAAATTCTTCGTTTATAGGGAGGACGTCTTAAGCTATGAAACTTTGAAAACTAAACATTTAAGACTATTTTAGCACAAATTATGAGCTTATTTGCTGAATTTTAATAATTCTTGACAAAATTTAAATATATTAAAAGTTTATTTTATTTTTGAAGAAAAGTTTTGGGTGGGCCTGTTGAAAAGTGGGTGGTCCTAGGCCCGTCAGGCCCATAACCAGGCCCACAGTGCCTGGTGGTCATGATCCAGTGTCTGGAGAAAGAGCAGATTACCAGAGACTGCCTTCACGTAGTCCAATAGATGTTCAATAGTAAGTCAGCACAAAGCGTGTGTGTTGTTCCAATCTGTGTTGAAAATGACTAGCTTATGACATAAAAGCCATTTCTCTGTCAGGCGTCTAATCATAAAGTGACAGGGTTTTAAATTTGGCTTCGGCTGATAATTACTCTATAGCACAACACCTCTTTCTTTGCTCAAAATCACTATAATTTACAGCCTATAATAACACAACTGCCCCAGGCCAATGACTAATTCCTTCGCAAATGTGCGGTTTCTTCCTGCAGGGCACAGGTTCTACGTCTGAAGTCTGAATGCTTTCTGATTACTATTTCATTTCATTCAAGGCAGTTTTATGGCCCCTTTATTTAGCTAGAGACAAACCTTAGAGCAGTGGCTCTCAATTTTTTTTTGGACTCCAAGACCCTCTATTGACAGACAACATTTGAAGACCATTTTGAAAAACATTTTTATTACATGACTTTTTTAGTTTGTAATTACCGTCCAAGATCATGAGAACCGCGGTTCGTAAATAAAAATGGCCGCTGTTAAGGGAACTATTAAAATAAGAAATTTGATTTCAAGTTACACCTTGATTGTTAGCTGTTTTAGCTAATTTTAAAGCATGTTTTAAACCTTTTGCCTTATTTAAAATGATTTGAAGCCACCTTGCGGCCTCCGTAGAAGTGTGCTGAGGCCCCCTAGTGGTTCCCGGTCCCCTGGTTGAGAAACACTGCCTTACAGCTAATCACCTAGAGACTTTCACCAATTAATTGATCATAATTAATCATAATTAATCAAAAAAGGTTCATATTTTCAGCATTCAGTAGATTACATTTATATTGTTTATATAGGATTACTCATTCTATTCATGCCATTAACATGTTGTGTCTGCTTAGAATGCTGTCTACCGTTCTCTGTTACATCGGTCATTTCTACTAAGCATTCAAAGCCGTTTGCACAAATATACCTGCCCTGCATACTGAACAGCCACTCGTTCAGGCTTATGACACACACACACACTTAAACGCACTGAGGTAAAGGAATGCCATCCCATTCACCACCTCAATCCATGCCTGAATGCTGTATGTCTACGGCAGGATTTAGCCGACAAGGTCATTTCAATGTCATCTATCTACAAGGAATGACAGTGCCATTGTTTATCTGTTCAAATGCAACAACCAATCCATTCTGCATGTGAACATTAAGAATGTAATGACTCACAGCATCCCTGAGGAACCAGGCCCAGACGAGAAGGTGAACCACCTGCCATCTTGTGAATTATGACAGACGTGATACACATGAGAGCTAAACACACACTAGTTTATGTAAGAATGGGTCTATAGGCAAGACTAGAGGTCAATAAGTGGTTTTCATGAATAATAGTGAAAAGGTGCTGCTAAGCTGTCTTAAAATAACATGTTGATTTAATGCTTGTGGTGACTATATCATTCTCTAGGTTACAATGCTGCAAGTCGGTTTTCCTATGACAATATAATTCACTGTGACACAGAAACACCAGGCGCAGCACGAGTCAGTCACGGATAATTGACAGATAGAGTCAGTCTTGTGCCTACTTGCCTGTTGCAACCGGTGAAGGACGCTGTCAATGCTTTGATCTACAGTTGGGACAGGCGAGAAGATTACTTTAATAGGCTGCAGCCCTGCAAGAAAATCCATCTTAAACTGAAAGCTGGTCCAACAGCATGGGCTAGACCATCTTAGACCAGCAACAAAACAGCTTAAGGCAGTCAAGCAGACTTTTGGAATAAAATGGAAGTTTAAAATGGATTTTGCAACAGCATTCTCACATCTATGCATATTATTAGAGTTCATTTAAAAAAAAAAAAAAGTTGTTTTCTACACTCAAGAGTAAATAATAAAATGAATTACTGAATAAATATATGAATTAAGTTGTGGGACCCTTTATTTAAAGGGATAGCTCACCCAAAATTCTAAATTCTGTTTTTTCAAAACCTGTATGATTTTTTCTTTAGTCTTGGTAACTGAATATGTCAAGGATGCAAAAGCACCATAATAGTATCACCAAACACAAACAAAATTATTATACACTATACATTTTTACAAAGATGTAGACTTTAGAGCCATAAAAGTAGGAATGATTCAATGGAAAGATTCAACACAAACGAATCTTTCATGAATTCTTCTATGCTCTAGAAGACTTTTATTATTCTTTTATGAACATATGATTTTTTTATGAGGCTAGACATATTCAGTCACCAGCCTTTGCATTTAAAGACATACTTCAGATGTTTTCCCCCTGTGAAATATGGTCATACGATACGGGTCTGGAACAACATGAGGGAAAGTAAATAAAGACAGAAACGTCATTTTGGGTGAATTAGCCTACCATTCAATGTTCACATGATATGGTAACATTAACAAATACACTCGTATTCATGACATCTATCTTCAAAATGACCCGTCTGCTCAAACAAATATCACGGCTGACCTTTCTTTTCGCACATGAATGAGAATCCAGATCCCCGTTTTGTAAGTTCAGTGGCAGTGCGCGCAGAGCTCTGAATACACACGTACGAATGCAGAGCTGATGGGCTTCATGCAGTGCATGACCCAAAACGAGTTGACAAAAAGCAGACACTCACCTAACTTTGGCTGCCACCGAAGAAATCGCATCATTTCTCAGATTCTTCCTTTTGGACGCTGCAGTTCCCATGCTGGCATGGAAACAACGCTTGCAAGAAAACAGCACATTCCAGATGTCAAAGCATTGAAGAAAACGCGTGGAAAACGGGATGGAACAGGTTGCTTTAAGAATGCGGATCCTTTGGCGGTCACATAAAGGACTGTTTATATCATAACGCAAAATTTGAAGATGATGCGGGACAGAGGATGCTGCCGTCTCCTCTTGCTGGGGTCAACTAGTTAAAGAAAAAACACACGCACGAGCACGTCCCTCCCCTCCTCTCTCTCTCTCTCCCTCTCCTCATTGAAATGAGAAAGACACGATGGCTTGAAGAGTGTTTATGGTAGTGTGTGAGGGTCCAGGCAGGAAACCCAGTGGGACCATATATGGAGCGACCACTCCTCCAATTCCACCCACTCGTCCAGCGCTAAATGCCAGGTACAGAATGAGCTGGAATACCGCACTTCTCATATAATGTTACCTGAATCATAACACTTTAGGGCATTGCTGTATAAATAATGGTGCAATTCTTAGTGTGCGTAATCTATATCTATGGAATATTTAAATGCCCGTCCATATCTATCTATCTATCTATCTATCTATCTATCTATCTATCTATCTATCTATCTATCTATCTATCTATCTATCTATCTATCTAGTCTGTCCGTTACGTCCATATCTATCTATCAAATATTCCTCTGTCCATCCATATCTATCTATGTACTATTTCTATCTGTGCATCCATATCCATCCATCCATCTATATGTTTGTCAGACAACCTAAAAATGCTTCATGTGCTAGCATCTAAATTTTGTATATATAAAAAAATCGTATTCAATATTATTGTATTAGGTTACACAAATCAGGTAGAAATAGATAATTGATTATCCAATTTAAAAAAAAACTTTTGCATGTATATGCATACCTTATAATGGTTTCAGACATTATGAATGTGACTGTAGCGCCATGCACACTCACACAGGCACATGCACAGACAGGTCTGGAGTGCAGCATTGTGTCCTTGCTCCACAGTAGCATGCTGCTGTAGCCTCACTGTAACAGACAACAAACAAATCATCCCTCTGCTGTAGGATGGCTGCACAAGCAACACGGGCTTTAGTGTAGCAGCATCAGTAGAATGAAGATCCAAACTAAATATGCATTAGTGACACTACTGTATGAACTCGGCCAAGTCATCTGAAGAGGTCACAAAACCTGATTCTTCTTTGTTTCATGTTTCTGTCCTAGGTAAACACATGGGGTATCTATCTGTGTCATACAGGGAAAGAAACAGAAGTCAGATGGATTTAAGAACAATATATTACAGAGCTTCTGGGTTTTTCCCGTGACCAATGCCGTTTTTTAAAGCAAATAATCCGTAGCTCTGGGCTGCGAGTGTGCGTGGTGGGACTGCCGATGAAGGGAGGAAAAGCAGAAATGAAATTGACAAAATGCCCTTTCTTTAACACAGCACCAAGAAGTGCAGCACTGTGTACAACATGTTCTGGCGATAAAGCCGATAGAATTTGTTAATTATCCCCACACAGACGGCACTGGAAGTTCACATCATGCACAGCTAAGCGTTACAGATTAATTATTTAGAAAATGTTTTAAGAACAATTCCCCACCTCTGCATAATAGACTTATTTTCCAACTAAATGAAACACATTGGCAACCTTGTGAACGCTGAAGTTATGGCAAGAAATGTCCTCTGAGAAGACAAATGTTAAATGAAGTGTAAAAAAAAAACACTCAGCACCTGATGCTCGCACACAAATGAGCTCGACATTGCATTTGCGCTTTTGTGTCTTATTCTTTTAGATGATGATGATGATTAAGAGGGAATGGTGAAACATTATGTTCCTCCGGACAGGATGCCCTCATCCGTTTGAACTCTGGACAAAGTCTCTATTTTTCTCTCGCACACACACCTGGATCATTTCTGGAGGGGGGCACTGCTGTTCCCATCACTCACTGTGTGTTCCAACACAAATAACCTAACAAGGTCAGCCAAAACACTCACATTCCATTACTCCACTGGCTCATTGCGTGCCAGAGCTCCTGCAACACATTTGTGTTTTGACAGTCGCTAATAATGGCATGTGAAATCTCATAAACTCCCACTGACACAAGCAAGAAGAGCCATCCTTAAAACTCATTATGATAATTGCAACAGGGAGACCCTTAATCTTTGCCACTTAACATAATTTGAAACTTAATTTGAATAATGCAATAATTGGTAATCATGTATAGGTACACCAGGCAAGTGTGTAATTCTGATTATCATAGCGTTTCAGCAAATGTCCTAGAGAAATAAGTACATATCTGATGGAATTATACATTATTTCCACATAGTACACAACTTTCGTTGTTTAAAGTCGTTTAAAGAATTTTAATGTAAAACTGACACATGTAACACAAAACACAAATATTTACACTATTATCCCATAGAAAATGACATCCTGCATTGGTTTCACAGTAAAAGTCTGCATGCATTATTGCACCCTAAATAAATATTCAAAGGTTTAATACAATGTGTCAATTACAACAAAAATTTATTTTCACTTTATTTCACTCAGATGTACTGCCACTTTATTTTCTCTCCTTTTCTATGGCCAAATATGCACACTTTAATTTCCGTTTCAGTAAAGACAGAAGATGTCAACAATATGCGTGTTAATATTACTTTAATTTGAAAAAATGGCTTACTAACCTTTCCTGTGTAAAGCTTCATCTAATTTTACATCTTCGTTTGCCATGACAATGTAATTCCTAAAACAACCTTAACAATTACAGCTTTATAGCTAAAATAATATACAAGTTTTGACAAAAGAATCAATGTTTATTTATAACATTATAACAATCTCCCAAAAGTTGCCCCATTTACTTTTATGGTAAGTGCTTGATCTTAAACTTCATTTTTAAGAAAACAGGGAAAGAGTCAAAATTATTTTTGTGGTAATCAACATTATACCACATTATGGGCTTAACTTCAGCTTAACAACCTGCTAAATGAACAAATGTAAATGTGAGAGACTACATTTAGGCCCTATCCCAAATGGCACACTTCATATGCACTTACGGTCTAGTGGACTAAGGATTCAGAAGGGTGCTCTTGATGCCCCCTTTGCGGTTGATGTGCGCACTTTTGCCGAGCCTGCACTGAAGCGACCCGACAGTCAAAGCGGCATTACGTCACAAAAGTGCTGACTTGTAAGAAGACCACGAGTGTTTAGGGTGCTATTTGGGACAGGGCCTTACAAATTGGGTCTGCAGTAGTATGGGGAGAGACAATGAAACACTGATAAGTCTGGGTAGCAATGTAGGTCAGCTAACATTGCCTTAGATTCAACATTACTCCTAGCCCTGCCAGTAATGAAAAGGTAATGATGCAGAAGATTTTTTTTTAAACAAATCCTTTTACTGTAAAGTAAGTGATTATTTCGAGACAGGAAAAGTCACACATGCTGTATCATCCTCCAGATGACACCACTGTGAGGAGGCAGCGGCGTTGATTTATTTAGAAACCCTGGATGTACACACCATTAAACAGATAATTACAGCGCAGACCCCCCCGGATACCTTTTGAGTCATACGCACACACCCCCAGACTCTCCACCTCTCCTCTGAAACCTGTCACTACAGACCATCTTTAGTCACAAGGGATGACGAAAACGGAAGGACCACAAATTTTAATGGATCATTACAACACGCTTGTTATTTATGGTTTAGTGCTGTTTGCTTGCAGTTATTTATAACCCTATTAAAAGTATTGGTTGACCCCAAAATAAAACTGTCGTCACTAACTGCTGTTCCTACCCTGTACTATTTTCTGTCGTCCTTGAAACACAAAGGTTAGGCAGAATGTCAAAGCTGCTTTTGTCCATTCAGTTAAAAACTGAATGATGATCACCGCATGAATAAGTTTCCGCCACAGAATAAAAAATAAAAAATACTTTTTTCTTGTAATTGCGAGTAATAGATTTGTGGGATATAAACTCTATAACTACAAAAATTGTAATATAAATAAATATAAACGATAAAAACTGATGCACTTCTTGATCAAGAGGTTTCTATGAATTTAAGGTCTGGACTCAGAAGTGCCAATTCATGTGTGGGAATGATTCTTCATGCTCCCTCCCAACCGTTCTTTCACAATTTGAGCCTGATGAATCTTGACATTGTCATCCTGGAATATGGCCATGATTTGTTATCCTACATGGTTGTTTAAGAAATGAAAAGCTACACACTCCATCAATTAGGGTTAGAAGAACTGTTGCCAAACATATAACATGCTAGAAACATTATAATCACTGCAATAATGATCCAATCATAGAGTCTTTAAATATCTTTAATCATTTAAATCCAGACCTTTTTTTTTTTTCTGGCCCGACAGTGTATATATGCTTATATTGAAAAAGCAACCAAAGCTGTATCTACAGATATATATTTTCACTTGATAAATATCAAGACTTGAGGATAGGCTCTTTTAATAAACTAACAACCACCTAAAAATGGCCTAGGACAACGGCCAACCAGTACACCCTATCAACCACTTAATATGGTCAAGCAATCTCTTGCATTTTTCTAGAAAAATGTGAAAATACAAGATTTAAAATTGTTCTTTATTAAGCATAGTAATCAGGTGACCGTTTAGAAAACTTTACCATAACAACTCCATGCCCTTTTGCTAAGTAGTGAGCCATATGGAGAATGAAAACAAAGAACCTTCCAGACAGCAGTACAATGACTACTTCAGAGAAGGTCAAACGCTCACATTTACAAAACTCCACCAGGCTGATTCAGACTGACAAACGAACAAAAGTCAAATAACGTAAATGCTCACATACTCGCACACATACCCCAGCTACAACAGCCCCGTCTAGTCAATATCATTACGAATATTGCTACAGTTACGGGGATTTTTTTAATACAGGTCAGTTATGCTAAATGACCAAATTGCCACTGTCATTCTCCTTGGCCACAGAGGGCGAACATCACTTCTCTGTTGGCATGCCTTCTCTTTTCTTTCAGAACACACTTACAGTGGTCCCAAAAAGTATTTGAACACTTTAGCCAAACTTAAAATCTATGAACATAAAAAGTTTTTAGGGAAGTCAGTGTTACGTTAAACATAAGTCCTGTCAGGCTTAGGTCAAAGTTTAAAATGTTTACCTTAGGCATGAGAAGTGACAACAATGATCAATCCTGAAAACAAAATTGAAATCCAATCCACAATCTACAACAATACACAAACATGCCAAAATGTACCTCGTTTTTCATTTCCATGATTGGTTATAGTATCAGTACCCTGCAGTCAGATCCCACTACCCAGTACCAATTTATTTCAACACGAGTCCCTGTTTCAAATGGCACCCTCAGCCTTCATAGTACTCCTCCAAACCTAGACATTGTGGCAAGGACTGTTGGGTTACAGTTCGCTGTGAATTTTGAACTAATCTTGGATCAGCAAAAAGCAATGCATAAAATGACTACATTCTTGTGGACTAAGCAATGGCTACAAGACTGCAACCTTCATGACAACACACAACACTTTCCCTTAACAATGCTTTCTTCCTTTCAAAATGAATGTCTGTATTCTTCTTTTCAAAAGCAGGTAGACAGGGTACACCCCACACAGTTCTTACAATAACTATTCCCATCATTGCCAAACATGTCCAGTATTGTATGTGTTAATCTTCACAAGTGTCTGAGGCTCATGGCCTCTTCTGAACAACTCGAGCAATGTCATCAGTGCTGCAGCACCGGGACGGGCACCATTAGTGCTTGCCGGATTATCCTGCCAGAGAGAGGGAGCCCTCGCACCGTACGTGAGACTCATGCCTATCAGCTCCTTGTTTCACCTTGGCACATACTGCAGTACTGAGCACTATAGTAGGGTGACGAACAGTATCATGATTTGTGTGTTTGATTCACATGTGAATATTTGCACTGGCTGCTGCCTGTATCTCACCCTGACATGAGGCTCTGAGAGAATGATGCATGTTGCAGGGAGATTATTTCTTTACACTCTCTCACCCTTGCCTGCTGTTGGCTGCGACCACGTGGCCTGATTCCTACCACGGAGGGAGGGAAATGGGAAGGAACAGCTGGGAGGGAGAGAGGGAACAATAGAACAGAGGTGGATACATGAAAGTATGTAGGAGACAGATGGAGAGGGGTACAGGCAAGGTGTTTAATACTAATGTACATGTATTGTAATTGCATACAGTTTTATGAATTATGCATTCTCTGCTGTAATAATTATATATAAAAAGCCAGGTAATAATAATAGGACTAATGACTAATTGGCTCATCCTCAGAAGTCCACACACTCATGGTCCGACAGATAAATAGTGCATGCAAGGTGCACTACTTTAAGCACATCAGAGGAAGATCTAGTTGCTTGATTTGAGAGGTTTGGTCCATGGCATCAAATATTTGAAAGATTTTTAAACATTTTTGATATATAAATATCCTGGAACACAACCATATTCTGTTATGTCTGATTTGATAGTTACCCGGAGCTGAATCATGGAGCAAACCAGAGTGATTAGTGCCCTGGAGCCTTGGACTGCCTGAGGCCTCCAAAACCTCAGGGCACAGGAGATTTCCAAGACTTCCAAAATAAGGTGGATACCACATACACTTTCATGACCTCCAAAAATGTGTACCAAAGGGTCTTGTGGAACCATGATCTTGTCCTGGAAAAGAAGGAAAACTGTGATCGGTCAATGTAAATGTCAGTCAGATGGGTTATTTCTTGTTGAAGTGCATGGGTAAAATAAGTTGAATTGTGGACTACACATAAGGGTAAATATTACTACTCTAAGTTATACATCTTTTAGATGTAAGTAAGGTACAAAGTTGTCTTTTAAGTGTACTGCCCATAGTACCCCTAATGGTGAAAATGTAGACAAGGGTATCCTGTCCTACAGAGTTTACCTCTAAACTTAGACAATTGAATGTGCTATTCAAGGTCTTCAGAATTACGAGGCATGCAGAAAAAACTGACATACTTGCTCTAAAGCAGGGGTAGCCAACCCTGATCTTTGAGGGCTATCAACCCACAGAGTTTACATCGAGTCCTAATTAAATACTCCTGAACCAGATAATCAAGATCTTCATGATCACTTAAGAAGCGTTTTCGTCAATCGATCATGAGGGGACTGCTCCAAGAGGGCTACCATCCTGCAGAGTTTACATCCAGTCCTAGTTAAACACCTGAACCAGCTAATCAAGATTTAAGGATCACTTAAGCCGTTTTCACCTAGTATTAAGAAGCATTTTTGTCAATCCAATCACAAGAGGACGATGTAAAATACAGGTGTAAATGGAGTCTAAAATATTCTGAGCTTGTCCAATTTCAACCAATTCCAGAGGTAGTTGAAAACGCATTTGACTGGATTGCTTTCATTGTGTAGACACTCATGTGGTCATATGCGTTTGAACAACCACAAGAGATGGCCTACTCTCCGCCTACTGACCTTATATGTAAACATTATGGGAAGCGAGCTGATCAGATGGGATTTAAACTTCATCGGTTGAAGACCTACATTTGGTTTGAAGACGAAAAAAGTATCAAGCACAATGTTCTCTCAGTTCCTGATTTCGGAAATGTGGATCACACGCATCTGTTTGATCGACCAAATCGCATCTTAATACCAGGTGTAAACTGGGCCTTAGAAAATTCCAGGCAGGTGTGTTGGGGCAGATTGGAGCTAAACTCTGCAGGAAGTTGGTCCATCGAAAGCTGGATTGGACATCCCTGCACTAGAGTATGTCGATTATTTAGGCTGCCCTGAACTTTGACCTCTCTGTCCTTTAGAGTTCACTATGCCTTTCTAACTCATCTTCAGTCACTACGTCTGCCTCATATCTTGTTTTACAGTTCCCCATCAGAGCCCTGGAATGGGCTGGCACTCATTTGTCTAAATGTGACTTTGTGAGGTGAGGTAGGGCCGGGAGATGAGCATGCTGCCTCAGCCGAGCCCTGGGAATGAATGAAAGCCTGGCAGCTCTCCCGTATGCTGACAGATGAATTATTGAGCTCTGTTTACCAAAACAAGAAGCCTTGGGGTGCTCATTCAGGAGGAGACTGGGGGAAGGCAAAAAACATGCCTCAAAGCAAACAGCTGGATTCTTGCTTGTTATGCTTTTTCGCATATACAAAGGCCCCAGAAAATATCTGGACGCTTAAGACACCCTTAAAAATAAATTGCATTGCAAAATATATTGCATTACAAACCCCTAAAGTTTGACAAACATCTATGATGTGTCATTTTTGTAAATAAATGCTATTTGGTTGGATGCATCTTGTTATGTAATGCTGTGTGACGTTCATTTTAAAGGGCAACTTACATGTCCAAATGCTGTTTGGGGCCACTGTATGTGGGTATTGCAGATACTAACAAACACACCTACAGACATCTAGGTACAGTAAGTGAACGTCTCTCTAGTTTTCCTGCTCACACAAGGTTTTATGTACATAGAGCCAGCTGGGATCATAGTGTTCTTTTCATGTCCAGTTGTGTGGGTGTCTGTACTGTACGTGCAGAGGGGACTGTTCTCTTATTAAGAGCAGTACAGTAGGTTGTGTTTTATGTCCCATGCAGTCTACTGAGAAAGCAAACATTGTGCATCCATGGTGATGACCCGTATCCTTGTTAGGACACCAGAGCAGGAGGAGGGAAAAGATTCTGACAAAGGCCATGATAAACAAATTACATCTGACTTTATGACTCATCTCTCAGATAAAAGGGCAGAACTTACTCAACTACTACTTTCTTCATCCAGCCTCTCTGTTCTTTAACATGACTGTAAAATCAGAAGAGTGGTTTGCTAAATAACAATGCTATGCTTTTTACAATGCGGTGCGCAATTTACATGTAAAGTGGCAATAAATACTTGGACACTATCACCCCGCCACCCAATAGAACGAGGGAATGTATTCATTAATTTGTGGCCACAATAAATATATTTTTTTTGTATGCATGTCATGTGCAGTAATTTCTCATTTCTCTGTAATTTCTTGTGTGCACGTGTGATTTTTTGCACCCCGCGGCTGCCGTAGAACTACGCCGTAATTTTTTTGACGCTGCACTACGTGCAAACGCTGCATCGTAGCGCCAAAATAAAAAAGGAAAACAGTGTGTGAGAGGTTATTTTTGTTTCAGCGGAGCGCACATTTTTTTAAACTGAAGCTAATATAAAAAGAATGAAAGTTGTTGGTATTTTACTGCCATAGTGTTCCTTTTAGCCTGAAAGTGCAGTGATTTTTTCCAAAAAAGTAGATAGAGGTACGTTTTTCCAATGAGCATAGGTTGAATACATAGGGCCCTATTTTAACGATCTGAAACGCAAGCATCAAACGCGAAACACAACTTTGTGGCCGGATCTTGGCGCAAATCTAAAATGGGGTGGTCTGAAGTAGCTACATTACTCATAGGTGTGGTTTGAGCGTAACGTGAAATAAACCAATCAGAGCGTCATCTCACATTCCCTTTAAAAGCAGGCACGCTTGTTCCATGGCGGATGCTATTATAACGGTGGATTTGCCAGGAGCGGTCCACAGCCAAGGAGACCGACGTTCTCGTCAGGGAACAGACAGAGGACAGAGAAGTGACATTGTATGGGGATGGGAGAAACCCACCCCAATAAGCTTCGGTTAAACAGGCGTATAATAATTTGGCTAAATGTGTAAGCTAGATTTATGCCTATTTTTTCACATCTTCATGGACACCACAATGATTTCCCTCGTGTGGAATATTTTTCCTTGTAATTATGTATGGTTTGCAAAAATGTCAACTGCTGCGTCTGTGTGTAGATGAGAGAAGCAAAGTGTATGAGTGTTGTGCACACACTACATTATGGCCAAGCATTCGCCGTTCCGCCCTTAAAATAGCATCTGAACGCACCACTGAAAACGCACCACTGACTTTAGACTAGGTTTTTCCTGGTTTGTGGCGGAATTGTTTTCTGAAACTGCAAAATAGCACCAGGGAACGTTTGCGCCGGAACGCGTTGCCTCTTTTCGCTGAACCGCCCCCGGTATCGCAAGTTCATTCCCTAATTTACCGACGTGCGTCTGTGGAGGGAAAAGTCCGCTGTACATCGGGTGCAAATTCAAAATAGGAATGATACATGCATCGGTGTACAAAGTCAATTGCGCTGGGTGCAAGATAGCATCTAAAACAAGCAATTTCAAGTCACCCTCTCTCACTGTTCTTTAAAAAGACAGTGAAGTCAAAGGAGATCCTTTAGCCGCTTAACAGTTTGCTACATATAAGTTAGCATAGCATTCCTAGCTATATATATATATATATATATATATATAAACAGTATATATATATAGCTTCTGTGTATATGTGTGTATATATGAACACACATAAAAGAAAGCTGAAAACAAGGATTGTACAACCAACATCTTTTTCCCAAGTAGTCATTTAGCAGACGTTTTTTTCCAAAGCAAATTACAGTACTCCCAGTAGTACTCTTATGGCATTATAAATTATAGTAATTTTAAAGTACAGGAATAAATCCCTTAGATCAAATGCCTTGCTCAAGGACAGGGTGATTGTTGCTCTTATGGGAATCAAACACTTTGCAATTGTCAGCCCTGACCTTTAGCCACTACTTTGAATATAGTGTAGAATAAAAGTGGGTGAATACATATTCATTTAAGATAAAACAAAAAAAAAACCATTGTCAATAGCTTTATTAGTAATATGCAACCGTGGCTAAGTGGTTAGAAATGTGGGCTGTAACCAAAAGTTTGTAGGATTCAACTCTAACAGGAGAGATTTATGAGCAATCATCACTGTTATGGCCTTGAGGATGGCATTTAACCTCAGGTTAGTTCAGGGCAATTGCCCCTGTTGTAGGTTACTTAGGATAAACAACAGCTAAATGTGATTTTGAATGGTGCTTTGTTCTTAATGTCACAAAATATGCAGTGCAATGACAACAGCATAAGTTCTGCACAGTGATTTTTTCATACGCAACAAATATAATTAACATGCAACAAAATCCGATGACATAATTTGTGCTGATTAGCACATAATTCTGCAGCCCAGATGTGTCCAGAAACCATCTAATGATGCAAAATGAAGTTGACAAAAAAAGTGCAGTCAATTCAAAATGTCCAAGAACAACATGTCTAGTCTGTGACAGAACAACCTCACACATTGATTTGATCTATCTGCCTTGAGGGCCTCAGCTCCTGACGTCACCACCTCTCAATAAACTGGAGCGAGAGATGCATCTTCAATGCTACAGGCCAGCGAATAAAGGTTTGTTTTTTTAGTGCAAACCCAGAGTAGCAGAGGATTGGCGGTAATAAATTGCTGCCTCTTTCTGAATGAGTTCAGGTATGGCACATCCACTTCAGTACACCACAGGGAGATTGAAAGAGAAAGATCCGGCCACCGCAGAGTTAGGAAGACAATGTGATGGGAAAACAACCTCAAGAAATAGATAGAGGTGTATAGATAGAGAAACAGAGACAGTGGAAACTGGAAAAAAACACACAAAAACAAGTGGTAATAAATGTTCAATCAATACTGTAAAAGAGGCTTAAAGAGGTCATATCATACATACATATACACAACACACTATATATATATATATATATATGTGTGTGTTTGTGTGTGCGCTTATATGTTGTATAATATGACCTCTTTAAGGCCCTTTTACGGTATTGATTGAACATTTATTACCACAGTATACACACATACACAATATGGTCACACTTTAGTTTAGGGTTCAATTCTCATTTTTAACTAACTGTTAACTACAACTTTTGCCTCAATAAACTCCTAATTATTGCTTATTAATAGTTAGTAAGGTAGTTGTCAAGTTTAGGTATTGGGTATGAGGGATGCAGAATAAGGCATTAATATGTGCTTAATAAGTACTAATAAACAGTCAATATCCTAGTAATATGCAGGCTAATAAGCAACTAGTTAATAGTGAGAATTGAACCCTAAACTAAAGGGTTACCCATAATATATATGAACACCAGGGCCCACAGGTCCCAGCTTTACATAAAAAGGTTTGACTCTCACCTACGAACTGCAGTTTGGGAAAAACATAGGGAAGATAAAATGGTTCTCAGCTTTTAAAGATCTTTTTTGTGTGTGTGTGAAAATACTGCATTATGTCTTGACTAAAAAATAAGGCCCTATTCTATCACTTCATGTTCATTTCTGCACAGGGAGAGAAGGGAACATCCATAGAAGGGAACATCCCCACATGGGACCATGATCCTGCCCGGCTTAGCGTTGGTTCCTGATAAGAATGATAGCATCGTCTTCTTCTGTTGTTTAGGAATAACTGAATCTATCCTACTTCACTGCATTGGGATTCAAAAGTCTGAGACACTAGAGAACATTACTCGTTTAATTTGATACAATATTTTTAACTGTCATTTATATTATGAGCAAAACATTTGAGTGAAAAGTTTATTTGAAAAGTCATGAGTATTACTATTCAAATAGTTTTCTTAGTTTTGAATTTGTGAAAATCCTAAAAGTTTTTTTAATTATATGAAATAAATAAATAAATAAATAGCATTTACATAAGGATATTCTTGATCTAACTAGACAGTGAGAACAAAAATAAGTAAATACATAAATAAATACATGTATACATATATAAACATATCAGTATAACAAAATTTGAGTGAAATGTTTATTTGAAAATACATTATTATTATTTGATTAGTGACAAAAAAAAACTAAAATATTAAACTATTCTTTCACTATTGTTTGATTTGTAGCCTGTACCTTTCAATTTTCTAGTATTATATTTGGATAAAAGTGTCTGCTATGAATGCTGCAGTTTGGGGAAAGACACAATAAATGAAACATATTTATAATCGAGAGTGAGAGCAATGAAGAGAGGTGGCAAAATTGCAAGGTAAAGAAATTTCAGAATATTACCCAATATGTAGCCAAACTGTGTTACTCACATAATAATAAATCACTCATAATCACATCTGTCACGACTCCCACCAAGGACCCAGGCTGGCTTCTTCACTCTCTCTCCTACACTGCAGCTATGGAGAAGATGAGCAAGCTAGACAGATGAATATTAACGTTAGTGTAACATAAATTATGGACAAATGAATACATATACACCTGTGCCAAGCATTTCAGATTGAAAAAACAGCCAAATTGATAATGAATATTTTATATCGTCATAAAAGAATCAGGTCAGAATTGGTTATGTGGAAATGTGTGCTAACAATGAAGACCATTTTTGTCTAAGAAAAGATCTGGTTTGGTATTTTTGTACTAAAAATAGCAGTTTCCCTCATCTCACATTGTGTGTGGGGTGCGTTGTGTGTGTCTGTCTGCGTTAGTGGCCACGTGTGTAGTGGATCTGTTTTTAGAAGCTGCATGCGCAGGGTGACGCACTTTCACAAGAGGTGAGTTCCCACCTTTCACAGCACATAAAAATATAGTCCCAAACCTACAAAAATAGAACAACCGGCTGATTTAATCTCCAGGTGCGCACAGACCTGCCGCTTCTCCAACCTTTAAAGCGAGATCAATCAACTCCATCCCTGGACACACACACACACACACATACATACAGTCGTGACTAACCTCAGAGGAGAGCAGCAGAGACAAACAGAAGCAGAGAAAGAGAGATGAAGAGCAGAACTCATAATCCCTGCCTCAAACAACGTACGGATCAGTGCAACCTCATGGGTCTAAAAGATTTCTGAAAATATTACCATTTTTTATTTTAAAAAGTTTCTGCAGCTGTATTTGGTATGTCTCCCTCAATTTTAAGGTATGTTTTATAATGACATTTTCCTGTACAAAAAAAGTGCTTTGGTGGCACAGTATTAGATTCCAATACTATGGTATTTTGATATAATGATACAATGATTACCATAATCATCGACAAGGTACTCTAAGGTAATTCAAAAGAATACAATTACCTTGGTGGTGCATGTCCAAAAATATGCTACCATGGTATCCCGTTCAAAAAATGGTAATACCATGGTACATTGTACGTTTTCATTTTCATTTTAGTTTAAATTCCCCCAATTATGTTATTTTAAAGGTTTCTAATTTTGTTTTGGAGTCTCCTACTATGGAAGCTTGTTTCTGCCACAGAATAAAATAGATTTTTGCGACTTCTCACAAATTCAGACTTTTTTTCTCTCGCAATTGCGAGTTATATAGTCAGAATTCTGAGAAAAGAAGTCTGAATTGTGAGATAAAAAGATATTTACCTTTTAAATTTTTTATATTTAGTCGCGGAAACAAGATTACATAGGTTCACATGCATCCAAGGTCAAAAAACACTTCTCATAATATTCATTGCATATCACCTCATTTCTCAAAGAGTCTGAAAACTGTATTTTAAGATTCAGTCTCTCTAAACCCCTTCTCTGCTCTGATTGGTCAGAGGGCCCAGTCTGCTGTGATTGGTCTATCACTTACAGCGTGTGTTGGAAACAAAACGCCCATTACCATATGTGAATTTCAGCTCCGGAGGCTTCCTCAGCATTTGATACACACAGGGATACGAACGATGGCATGTCTCCATATCAATTCCAGCACAAGTCCTCATCCTTTTGAAGTGCATGCAAAGTGGAATCGCAAACGCTGAAAACAGAGTCTTTTCGACATGTTAACAATAGCACTTTCCCAAGTCAAGGAGCCTCATTCATCAAGAACGAATTTCTGTGTAAATTATTATGCAAATTCAATGCAAATTTAAGCAAGAATGTTTTACAAACAATTTCCACAGATATTCGTTCAACTCATACACGCACATCTGCAGCAATTTTCTGTCCACTTCTGTCCATCAGTGTCGACACTGGGGGAGTAAGGAGATGCATTATCCTTTCTTTAATTTAATTGATTTAATTTAATTATAATTTAACTCATTTATCACAGCTCGAAGCTGCTACAGGACTGGACATGTTCTGCTCAAGCCAAGAGTGCTCAAGAATGAAAGCAGAGGTTGCCACTCTTAGAACGAAAGGTCATGTGACACCAACACTTATTATCTAGTCTTCAAATTAGAGGAACGACTATAAAATTGTGGTTGATGTAAACTACAGGTCATCAAAATATGAAGATCAATGCAACAGCCAAAATTTACACTTTGTATTAACATCAGTTTTTGATCACAAGTGATTGCTAAATACAGATGTAAATGGAGTCGGTGGTGATCCGATTGACAAACGCACCGGACACCAAAACCACATTCAGATACATTTAGAAATACACGTGTAAACACTTCTATATTATCATTATTTAATTAACACTTTATACTTTATTTTACACGTTATATGTAGTTACTATAGTACTATGACAAGAAAGAAAGAAGCTAGCATGAATTAACGTTTTAACACAAGCATGCTAGCATGAATTAGCATGTTTTGCTAACATTTTTAACAGGTTGTTAACATGAATTAGCATGTTGCTAACATGTTCTAACACCTTGCTAACATCAATTAGCGTGTTGCTATCATGTTTTAACGCATTGCTACCATACATTTTCATGTTGCTAACATGATTTAGCATGTTGTTAGCATGAATTAACATGACGTAGCACATTGTCCTGTGATAATCATTTACCTTTGCTAGTGATAGACAGCTTAAATACTTTATAAGTCTTACTGTACAAAAGATTTGACCCCCTCATTGAAATTCTGAAACTTCTTGAAGTTTTGATTGTATGTTGAACAAAAATCGTATGTCGGATCAGTTAAAAAAGATAACCTGAGTAGGAACAGGTCTGAGGTCTGACCCGAGTTCGGTGGTTGTAGCTTGAAAGCCCTAGGAGGAGATGCTGTTTACATTTTTGCCAAGAATAATAAGCTTTGTCAAGTCAGCATAATGATTGTAACTAAGGAACAGTTCACTTGTTCAAGGTCTTTAATTTGTCCCTGCACAGGAACACAAACAACCAAAGGCCACTGAATCAGAAAAACCAGCAGCCCTAACAAAATTAATTTTAAAAAATGTCAGTAATAAATTGAGATGTTCAATAAATCAGACCTGGTAGTGAAAGAATACACATGAGAAAAGTCCATACAGGCAAGATAAAAAAAAAGGAAAATTAGTATGTCCATGGGCCACTAGCAAAAAAGGAACCTTTATGTAGCTGTCACACTTTCCAACAAGAATTAATCACTGTACCGGCTACCTACATAGAGATGAGCAAGCAATTAATAGAGCAGAAATAAGAATAGAAATGTGTTTGACTATGAGAGAGAAAGACTGAGCTAATAATGATATAGCGCATGGCCCCAACTGCCCCATTTTAGTAACAAACAATTTTGCATACAAAGTGTCCAATCTAGCAGTAAATCCCATCAGGGGTGCGAGAGCCCCTACAGTGACGCTGTTTCTAAAAGAAGAAGAAAAGCCATGATATCAACAACAGGCAGAAGGCAAATCTGGAACATTCCGATTCACTGGATTTACAGTGGAACCAATGAGGCAAACCCGAGGGCAGAGTGACCATGACAGTTCAGCTCAAAAGAGTCTATTAGACACTATAGTTCAATTACTCTGAAGGTTGATTGGGATTCTCACCGACATTTATGCTCACGTTTATGATGCTTTCAGAAAAATGAGTACACAAATCAGTGAATCTATGAAGTGTGTCACTTCTGGATAACTATTTGGTCATCGAATTGAACTGCAAAATTAAACTATTGTTTTCAAAACATTGTTTTTCTTTTCTTCTAAAAATCACAAATTACCAACAAATCATGAAAAAATGCAATTGTGGTGAAGAAGTGTAAATAAATGACCAGATTTGGTGTATCATTTCTGTGACAAACACTTCCTTGTCTTCTATTGGTTGACCAAACCTATAGCCCCTCCCCAGATTCATGCATTCACATTTACATATCCAAAGCAACCTAAATGAGGAATACATCAAAGTGATTCATCCTAAATGACAAATGACAACCAAGCGATTCAACAAAGGGATTAATCTTAAAGCAATTCATCCTCATAACATTGGTTGAGTCAATGTTGCTGGTCAAGAAGCTCAGACAAACAGTTAATATGACAGAAATATGTCAGATTTGACAAACGTGTCTTAGTATCGAGCAGCATCCATCGATCCAGCAAATGTCGACACAAAGATCTGAGCGATAGGCTGATGCTGAGAGAATTTGATGTGAAAAAAGAGGGAGATTCAAGTCAAGGCAATTTTTTTTCCATCTGTTCCCTTCTAATAGAGGTTATGGAGTCAAGGCTTCACATCCATATAAAAACATGCAGGCACATGCATGCAAATGGAAACAAACATTGGTACGGCTTGTGAATAAACATATTTATCAGAACACAGGGTGAGATCTGATTACATTAGCGGAAACAAAGGCACCTAAAGAAACCTGCACACACACACTGGGTTTTCGTTTTATGGGGACTTTCAATACACAATGATTTCCATACTGTACAAACTGTATATTATATCCCCTAACCCTAAACCTATTCATCACGGAAAACTTGCTGCAGTTTTACATTTTCAAAAAACATTACTTGTATGATTTACAAGCTGTTTTGCCCATGGGGAGCAAAAGAATGTCCCCAGAAGGACAAGGATTTCAGATATTGCTATCTTCATGGGGACATTTTGTAACCATAACGTCGTAGAGTATACCTGAAACACACGCACAAAGTATAACTCAGACATTTCATTATGCACCCTATAAGCAAACTCTGAATTGCAAAAAGAAATGACTTTATAAATAGTAAAATAGAGCAAAAATAACATTTAAACTGAAGAAAATGTATTTAGACAGTTTCGCACATGTCAAAGCTTTAAATGAAACCGTCTAATGATGCAATGGCTCCAAAATTAAATGAGTTCCTTGATAGTCTGGAAGCCAGGGGGAAAGAAATCTTACAGCACATTCATTTTTCACCTAAATTGCTCTTTGAGCCAGCGGCAATTATTTTCCAGTTTTTGTTAATTCAGTTCTCAATGAGTGTGCTTGGAGGCTGAACTTACACCATAAGATCTTCTGTCCTATTCTGTACACCATTAATGCATTGTTAATGTTCCTCCTCTTGCTCCACCCAGCGTTCCATTATATAGAACCTTTTTGGCATAAAGGGTTATTAAAAATTAAGTCAAGAACTACATAGAACCACATTAAACATTTTTTTCTAAGAGTGCAGGTTCACTGCCACATAAAAATTTAGATTTGATCGCAGTTTGTAAAAACAAAACAAAAAACACATTTACAGTAATGCGCAATACCATGGGAGTCGATGGGGCAAGACATTCTGTAGAAATGTCAAGCTTGTCCATGTATTTCATAATGCAGATTTCAGCATCATAAATGTAGCGGATATGTTGATTAACTTCTGGTTATGCATTACGGATCTAATCGCTATGAGTAACTGATCAAACGGCCCCTTTACAGTATGTGCTTAAAACGGTCATTTACAGGAGTTCAAATATCTTTAATTAAAACAAAGTCAGCAATTGCATCCCACTAGTCTTGTGTTAATGCGTATAATGGTAATACTTTCAAAACGGTGTTTATCCTGGTGCAACATCTTGCTCACTTCCAGCTTTTTCCCCTGTGTCGACACATTTCCTATAGACATTAGAAGTTTTCTTTATTCATTAAAAAAAATAATAACAAATCCAGTATCTTACAGTTTACAAATAGTTATATACAATATTCTATTCCTAGAGAGCATGTGATCGGATTCATTTTATCGACATTTAGGTACACTACTATTCAAAGTTTAGGGTCAGAAAGTAATTCATATATTTTATTTAGCAAGGAAGCATTAAATTGATCAAAAGTGACAATTTACAGAATCCTGAAAACAATATTAAGAATTAAATATATGAATCATCACAATTGTTTTCAACATTAATAAGAAATGTTTGAGCACAAAATCAGCATATTAAATGTGACACAGAAGACTTTGCCATCACAGAAAACAAATAACATTCTTTAATTGTAATAATATTTCACAATATTACTGTTTTTGCTGTATTTTTGATCAAATAAATGCAGCCTTGGTAATCACGAGACTCCTTTCATAATCTATAACAGACATGGACTAAATGCTACAAAGCAGACAGACTCAAAGTCAGACCGTCCTATGAGACCGCAATTTGCTGTGTATTTCCCAGATAAAATTGTCAAATGGGAAACGAGGACAGATTAACTTTGAAAGAGGGCCATGGAAATCTAATGAAGCACAATGGCTTATTTGTATAATATAAATGCATAAAACCAAAATTATGCAAATTATTTTAAATGAAATAGTTTTGTGTTAACGGTCTGTGCAGTGAGCTCAGCGCTCACATTGGAGACTCATTATCTAGGGAAATAAGAGGTCATTAGTTAACACAAACTCAGAAACGCTGTTCTTACCGCGGTCAGCAATCACGTGTTCACACTGCCTACTCAAAGTCATCAGACGCCAGTGGGTTCTGTTGAGTTTGTGCTCCATGGGGCCCGCTGATCATAGCGTAGGAGTCTGATTGTACATGTGCGTCAGAGCAGGAGGGAGATCCGACTTCAGTGACCCATTTACCTGTTGTAACCCGAATTGCTTTTTAAAGACAAGAGATGAATTGAGACTGGGAGAACGAGAACGAGAGAGAGAGAGAGAGAGATGCGGCATGTCAGATTGGCAGAAAGGAAATTACAGTTGAATGTACTGCAAAGTGTTACATTTGTCCACTCCTGCATTTCTCTGCAAGTGCCAGAAACTGCAGCATTGCTCTCTTTGTTTCTTGCATTCTTTGCTTTAATCTACACGGTACACCAAACACTTTTCCGATCTACACAAACCTGCTGGACCGCTCTTTCCCACTCACATCAAACAATATGATGATATGCACACATACAACTAGAATAGTTCAATGAAAATCTGTCAGCATTTTCTCGCTCATGTCGTTCCAGACTTTCCTTCTTCCATAGAACACAAAGGTACATTTCTGAAGGCCATTCAGGCCATTCTTTTCAAAATAAGTGAAATAACTGGGCCTGTCAAGCTTTAAAAAGTGAAAGTGACATACTTGGAATTAGTCCTCTGCATTTAACCCATCCAAGTTAGTGCACACACATTAGGAGCAGTGCAACTGCAAACCATGGACTAACACACCCTGAGAAGCAGTCAGAAATTTTTTTTTTTTTTTTTTTTGCTGTGGCACCCGGGGAGCGATTGGGGGTTAGGTGCCTTGCTCAAGGGCACCTCAGTCATTTCCTGTCGGTATTGAGAATCGATCCCGCAACTTTCGGGTTTCCAGTCTGACTCTCTAACCATTAGGCCATGACTGCCCCGAAAAACACAAAAGCAACAGCAAAAAAAAAAAAAAAAGTAGTAGTAAAGAAAGAAAGTAGTTCTTATATCTTCTGATTCACTGAAAGTAGTCCAGCCTTTAACTGCTGTGACCAAATCAACTTGACAAATAAGGTCAGTCCAATTTGTGAATGATTCATTCAGACTAGGCTCGTGAACTACAATGTGCTGTTTGGATTTAAATAGGCAAATACTTAAGACTATGTGACTGGATCATTATTGCAGTGATTATAATGTTTCTAGCATGTTACACGTTTGGCAACAGTTCTTCTAACCCTAATTGATGGAGTGTGTAGCTTTTCATTTCTTAAACAACCATGCAGGATAACAAATCTTGGCCATATTCCAGGATGACGATGTCAAGATTCATCAGGCTCAAACTGTGAAAGAACGGTTGGGAGGGAGCATGAAGAATAATTTCCACACATGAATTGGCACCTCTGAGTCCAGACCTTAAATTCATAGAAATTCTTTGGCATGTGCTAGACTTTACAGAGTGCTTGTTTCTTGCATTGTCAATACAAGATCTTGACCAAAAATGTATGCACCACTTGATGGAAATAACATCACAACATTTATTTCCATCAATGGGTGCATCAATTTTTTTCACTCTCATGAATGCTGCAAAGAGAACTAATTTGAGTGAATTTGAATAATGACTACAATTTCAGTCTGTTCTTCACACAAAACGGTCATAGGCTTCAGAAGGCTTGGAATATTGTTCACAAGTCACATGGAGCACTTTTCTGGTGCTTTTTTTTGCTCCCATTTGCTTTTATTATGACCGCCGCTAGCGTAGCTAGCGAAAGCGGTCATATAGGGATTGTCAAAGTTTTTTTTTTTTTTCAATCTACTGAATTTTCCGTCAACGATACCAGGGACACCGAAACACCGGGGAACATGAAATTTGGTGGGCATGTAGCCCCACTAGACTTTTACGGAAAAATTTCGTTTGGTCCCCGGGGGCCACTCCCCTCCCCGCGCTGGGCCCCCCCAAACCCCAAAAATGCAGTTTTTCCTAAATAACTTCCTGAACCGTGGCACCGAGGATGAAGAAATTTGCAAAGTATGTTGGTCTTAAGGGCCCACATCAACCTAGCCCATAATCGATTGTCAAAGTTTTTTAGTTTTTTTTCCCCGTCAATCTACTGAATTTTCCGTCAACGATACCAGGGACACCAAAACACCGGGGAACATGAAATTTGGTGGGCATGTAGCCCCACTAGACTTTTACGGAAAAATTTCGTTTGGTCCCCGGGGGCCACTCCCCTCCCCGCGCTGGGCCCCCCCAAACCCCAAAAATGCAGTTTTTCCTAAATAACTTCCTGAACCGTGGCACCGAGGATGAAGAAATTTGCAAAGTATGTTGGTCTTAAGGGCCCACATCAACCTAGCCCATAATCGATTGTCAAAGTTTTTTAGTTTTTTTTCCCCGTCAATCTACTGAATTTTCCGTCAACGATACCAGGGACACCAAAACACCGGGGAACATGAAATTTGGTGGGCATGTAGCCCCACTAGACTTTTACGGAAAAATTTCGTTTGGTCCCCGGGGGCCACTCCCCTCCCCGCGCTGGGCCCCCCCAAACCCCAAAAATGCAGTTTTTCCTAAATAACTTCCTGAACCGTGGCACCGAGGATGAAGAAATTTGCAAAGTATGTTGGTCTTAAGGGCCCACATCAACCTAGCCCATAATCGATTGTCAAAGTTTTTTAGTTTTTTTTCCCCGTCAATCTACTGAATTTTCCGTCAACGATACCAGGGACACCAAAACACCGGGGAACATGAAATTTGGTGGGCATGTAGCCCCACTAGACTTTTACGGAAAAATTTCGTTTGGTCCCCGGGGGCCACTCCCCTCCCCGCGCTGGGCCCCCCCAAACCCCAAAAATGCAGTTTTTCCTAAATAACTTCCTGAACCGTGGCACCGAGGATGAAGAAATTTGCAAAGTATGTTGGTCTTAAGGGCCCACATCAACCTAGCCCATAATCGATTGTCAAAGTTTTTTAGTTTTTTTTCCCCGTCAATCTACTGAATTTTCCGTCAACGATACCAGGGACACCAAAACACCGGGGAACATGAAATTTGGTGGGCATGTAGCCCCACTAGACTTTTACGGAAAAATTTCGTTTGGTCCCCGGGGGCCACTCCCCTCCCCGCGCTGGGCCCCCCCAAACCCCAAAAATGCAGTTTTTCCTAAATAACTTCCTGAACCGTGGCACCGAGGATGAAGAAATTTGCAAAGTATGTTGGTCTTAAGGGCCCACATCAACCTAGCCCATAATCGATTGTCAAAGTTTTTTAGTTTTTTTTCCCCGTCAATCTACTGAATTTTCCGTCAACGATACCAGGGACACCAAAACACCGGGGAACATGAAATTTGGTGGGCATGTAGCCCCACTAGACTTTTACGGAAAAATTTCGTTTGGTCCCCGGGGGCCACTCCCCCCCCCGCGCTGGGCCCCCCCAAACCCAAAAAATTCAGTTTTTCCTAAATAACTACTTGAACCGTGGAACCGAGGATGAAGACATTTTTATGGTATGTTGGTCTTAAGGGCCCACATCAACCTAGTATATATAGCCCATAATCACTCATTTGTGATTTGCGCCCCTCTCATAAAAAATGAAAATGCAATATTATTCTGCTTTAATCGCCCCTATCTTCAGTGGAGATGTTCAGAACTGCACCATATTTCATGTGTATGATTAACTTGACATCCTCTGGGGGTATGCTAAGTTTCGTAGAATTTCATCCATGGGGGGGTATAAAATAAATTCATTTATGTGCACATTTAGTGACTGTACACTCATCGGCCTGTAGACGGTGCTGTTGAGCGAAGGGTTGCTGGTTTAGGATGATACTGTCACACACACACATGCAGGAATACAAACAAACGCAAGCATGCACACACACTGACATCCACACGCACAGACACACACCCATACACACACATACAAATCCACATGCACAGACACACACACACAAACACACACAAACACACACACATACACACACACACAGACAGACATGCACATACTACTACTTGTTTTAGGTATATACATAAACACGCAATACAACCAAATTGCTCCACGTCATTTATTTTTGTGGAAAGCCAGTGCAGGCCTGAGCGGCGGTCATATTTTGTACCGCCATGCGGTACATCTAGTTATATTGAATATAGAGTGGCCTGGGATTCACCTTTTGTGTTTTAAAGAACAAAGAAAGTAATACAGGTTTTGAAAAATGTGAGGGTAAATAAATGATGATAGAATTGTCATTTCTAGGTGAATATTCCTTTAACCGCTCACTTTCTCAGAGACTATGACCCATATTTCTCCTCACGAAACTCATTAATTAATGGTGACGTTTCTGCCTATTCCTGGGGGACAACAAGACAGTGAATTAACAAGGCTGGCAAAATATAAGTGTGCTCCAGCAGAGCAGAAAGGTCACAGCGGCACCTCATACGTCATTCTGACAGGAGCTAAACAACAGAGTAAATAACCTTCCTTTACCTGCTTTTTTTATTTTATTTTTATCTACTTGCCCTTTAGGCTAAAAATATCAACAAAAAGATAGTCTATAGGTTAAGTGGTTCAGGCTGAATTAATTGCAGAAAATTGTGGGAAAGATAAAATAAAAGAGGACAGTATAGCTCGTCTTGCAAGCAGTGTAAAAAATACAAAAAGGTGAATGCAAATAAAACATGTTCCTGATTCATACACTAATGACTGCATAATTACCACACTGTCATTGTCTGTGCACTGACCCTTCCCAAAGCTTTACAGTTTAAAGACCAGCTTTAATGGATTCTCTATCCTACATCCAGACACATTCCTCACCTTTGACCCAAACTGTGCCATCTCTCATGATCTTATTAGCACTTCTGCAAGCTCATATCTGCTCAGCCTGACGGACACACAGCCTCCTGGACCCTGTAGAAATGAGAAGAAATTTGTTTGTCTTTAGATCAGTTAGTACAGTGGTCTCATACTCGGGGCCGTTTACACGACACCGTTTTTAACTAAAAACGGAAAAACTTCTAGGCCTGCATGCGCAATACAGCATTTTTAGTCGTTTTGATCATTTTGACAACATTGTTTGTCGTATGAACGCGAAGGAAAAGCTTTTCTATTTTTAGTAGGCCTACTACATCGTTGTCGTGTAAACATACCCTCCCTCATTTCCTGGAGGGCCACAACCGTTTTTTTTTTTTGCACCAACTAACCAAACCTGCTTGGAAGTTTCTAGTAATCCTGAAGTGAAGACCTTGATTAGCTGGATCAGGTGGGTAGAGCTGAACTCTACTGAGTTTGAGGCCGTTGAGTTAGTGCATCATTGGCCGGGTTCACAGACAAGGCTTAATCCTAGTCCCAGACTAAAATGCACGTTTGAGCTGTTTTTACTGAAAACAAAATTATCTTAAAATATGTCAGTGCCATTGTTTTGGCTCATATCTTTTCTAAGTAACATAAAAAAAAAAAACATATACATACATATATATATATATATACACACACACACGTTACTTAGAAAAGATGTAAAAGAAAAGAAAAATGTTAAATGTATATGTACAGTACCAGTCAAAAGTTTGGAAACATTACTATTTTTTATGTTTTTGAAAGAAGTCTCTTATGCTCATCAAGCCTGCAGTTAAAAAAAAAAAAAAAAAAAAAAAAAAAAAAAAAATTATGAAATATTATTACAATTTAAAATAATGGTTCTCTTTTTTAATATACTTTAAAATGTAATTTATTTTTGTGATGCAAAGCTGATTTTTCATCAGCAAGTACTCCAGTCTTTGGTGTCTTATGATCCTTCAGAAATCATTCTAATATGATAATTTGATACTAAGTTATTATCAATGATGGAAACAGTTGTGCTGTTTAATATATTTTTTTGGAATACTTTTTTCAGGATTCATTGAGTAAAACGTTAACAGCATTTATTCAAAATAAAAACATTTCTAACAATATAAATCGTTACCATCACCTTTTATCAATTTAACGCATCCTTGTTGAATTAAAGTACTAATTTCTTAAAAAAAAAAAAAAAATTATTGTTCCCAAACTTTTGAACGGTAGTGTATATTGTTACAAAAGATTTCTATTCTAAATAAATACAGTTCTTTTTAACTTTTTATTCATCAAATAATCCTGAAAAAATATTGAGCAGCACAACTGTTTCCAACATTGATCATAAATCAGCATATTAGAATGATTTCTGAAGGATCATAAGACACCAAAGACTGGAGTACTTGCTGATGAAAATTCAGCTTTGCATCACAAAAATAAATTACATTTTAAAGTATATTAAAAAAGAGAACCATTATTTTAAATTGTAATAATATTTCATAATATTACAGTTTTTTGTTGTTGTTGTTGTTTTTTTAACTGCAGGCTTGATGAGCATAAGAGACTTCTTTCAAAAACATTAAAAATAGTAATGTTTCCAAACTTTTGACTGGTACTGTATGTATGTATGTATGTATGTATGTATGTATGTATGTATGTGTATATATATATCATAATGTCCTAATTTAACTAAATCCTAATCCTGGTTTAATAGAAGCCCTGTCTATGAAACCGGGTTCATAAATATTAAGTATTTGAGGAAAATTTAGATCATCATTAATTAATTTGAAGTATTTATCAAAGAATATGAAGAGGATGCAAAGTAATAAAACATGTCTTTAAACTCAAATTTATCTACTGTGTTTAGACAGAGCCAATCCAATTCAAAAGTTTAGGATTGGTGATTTTTAAAAAAATGTTTTTGAAATAAACCTCTTATGTTCACCAAGATTTGCATTTGATAAAACAAAGTAAAAACATACGTTGAAATATTACAATTTAAAATTACTATTTTAGTATATTTTCAAATGTACTTTATTCCTGTGATTGCTAAGCGGAATTTTAAGCAGTCATTTCTCCAGTCTTCAGTGTCATTATAAAATGATGATTTGCTTCTCAAGAAACATCACAGCAGAAAACAGTTGCTGCTTAATATTTCTGTGGAAACTGATAGAAATATTTTTTTTTTTTGTCAGGATCCTTGGATACATTTTAAGAAGAATGCTTTTTTTTTTTTTTGCAAAAATCTTTTGATCAATATTAAAAAGTATTTTTTTTATATATATATTTATATATATATACTTTATTATGTATCATTTTAATTTGCAAACAGGTTCTCCAATATCTCTAAAAAGCACTTGACTGACCAGTGTGACCACACACCCAGTGCAGTTGCACACGTCAGTTCACGTGATGCATAAGACGTCTGTTTATCATGTACGATTATCTCGTAGTTCTCACTTCACAAAACTCATCTGGGAAGTGCTTTTTCTTCATTACATGTCTGAGTGCATTAAATCTCACGTGCAGCGTCCTGCTGAGGCGGTTTTGCTCAAAGTTGGCTCTGAGCAATGATTGAAGACAGCAGAGTTTCCATTAGGCAGAAAAAAACGTGGATTTAGAGTCGAATCTCATAATTCATCTCCATAATTACCGCCGGGCACACATGGCTCCTGGAGTGCAGCAGACAGGGTAAACGTGAGCCTCCCTGCATTATGCAACATATGCAAATAAACAAATATTTCAAAAGCTTCACACTAGAACTCAAGACAAAGGCAAAACGCAGTTTATTAGAAATCAGCATTTTAACACGTTTGCAGAATGACACCAGATTCTCCCGTCGTTAGAAAACAATTGCATATTTTTATTGTTTGGACTTTCAGATGTCCATACTGTGGTTTTTCTAACTTTGAAAAGAAACTGATCCTAAACAACCAATGTTGACAACGTAAGTGCTTTCTTCATAGCTTTAGCACAACAGATTTAAAGCAAAACTATTGGCACAAAGCATTAAGATTGTTCCAGAAGATTCAAAAAGAATGGCCTGACCACAAACCTCTAAATTAATGTCAGTCCTGGCAACATAATCAAAACACAAACATTACCTCAAACATGTATATTAATCAATACTGGCATTATGATTAGACTGTTAATACATTTTTGGACCACTTACCCATTTCATAGTTACTATTAAGGTTAAAAGGCACAACAGGTATCATACGGCTTTTTTGTCAACAAAAACAAGAAATACAAAAAATATTGCATTGATAGGCTTGCTTTTTTGCTTGTGTTTGATCACATGCAGCAGCAGCTAGAGGTATGGTTAACTCATCCGACATATTCGGTATGATATACAATGCTGTTTAGTTTAAATCGATCACTCAACTGTTCACAGATCAGGTACCCCTCAGCAAGGAGAAGTTGGCCTGCATGAACAGCCAAGCTGTGGGACAAATCGACTTGTCAAATGGTCTAATGAAACAAAAGTCAACATTATTTTTCTGAGCTTATAAATAGAGAACTCTACAGTCAATATCTTTCCTTTTTTATCTCCAAATCATCATTTTACTGTTTTCTGCTACTTTCATTGACAGTAGAAAGAATCAACTGTGTGTGCAATCCAATATAACTGTTTGTAAATACAATGTTTGCAGTGTTGTAGCTGATTGTCTTACTCGTGCAATTTCTTCTGTTATTGACCGGTAATTCAAGATGGGCTAGAGTTGAGACTTAGTTCATTGTCAGCATGAAACTTCAGAGAAACTCTGGGATAGTCTTGAGTTACCGCTCAGATGCAAGGACAGGTATTATTTCAACCCCATGCCATGTTACCCAGTGCAACAGTAGAGATATAGATGTTTTCTTAGGATTTTTTTGCACAAGAGGAGGGGAAAAAGGCTTGTGTAAATACACAAAATACAAATGTTTTGCTCCTCAAGGCTTGGACGTATTTGGTTGGAGTGTAACTGGAATGTATACACGGGGCCAAACCCCAAATCTTGGGACTGTCAGTGTTTGTACACTACCATACTGATATCTGGGTCAGTGGTCAGGACGGAGGGGTTTCTGTCAGTGTGCTTTTCTGGTGTGGAGGGTGGGAGGGCTGTTAGGGCTGGAAGTTTGCAGTGTTTCGGAGGACGCAGGCCCCACGTCTTCCACGTCTGAAGAACGCACACGCTGTCTGCGAGTCCTCTCCAATTCTTCATCCTGGGCATAAGGACCAATACAATCAATTCATTTATTTTTTAGGATTTTGTAGGACTTTTTTTTGTTGTTGCTTTTTCACCACCAAGGCTGCATTTATCAAAAATATTGTAAACCCAATAATATTGTAAAATATTATTACAACTTAAAATAACCTTTTTTTCTCTTTTTAATATATTTTAAAATGTAATTTATTACAGTCATCAGTGTCACATGATCCTTCTGAAATCATTCTATTATGCTGATTTGGTGCTCAATAAACAATTTTTGTTATTATCAATGTGAAAGCAGTTGTGCCGTTTAATATTTTTGTGCAAACTGATACAATTGTATATTTTTTCCATGATTATTTGATGAAGAAAATTTAACAGATCTGCATGCATTTGAAATAGCAATCTTGAAATGGACATGAAGCAAAAACAGGTCATCATGGTGACTGGTGGTGATGGTGACATCATTAACATATGGTCACCATACTGACATAACATCTTAAAGGCACAGTAACAGTTTGATTGTAAGGGGGAGAAAAAAAGGGTGGACATTTTTCTGTGGTTCAAGACACTAACTCACATTAAAAGCAGATCTAAAGGAAGTAAAATTATAAAAATGTATAATTTAAATAATGGTGTCTTGTCCTCCTTAAGAACCACAGCTGGTTCAGCACAACTAATTGTAAGGGAGAAAAATGTATCATGTTCACTTAAATTAGGACTAAGAAATAATCGACATGAAGAACAAGAATAAAATGCTACAAAAGTGTAGAATGTCCCTTTAAATCTGTGTGTGTATGCAAGACTTACAGTGTCTGCGGTCAGTTCCTCCTCTGTGTGCTCACTGTAATGGTTGTAGAGCTCCATGTCTGACAGAGCACTCTCTGCCATCTCCTCTTCATAGTCAGTGTGATAGTCTGATTCATCTGAGGGAAAGATGGCGATATTCCGACCCATTAGCTTAATGATGTTTGTACACAAATCACACAACACTAAATGACATCCAACTATGAAGCAGCCAAAGAAAGATCAATATGCTGGGAATTTACGCCAAAAATCCCTGAAACAGACTGCCAAATGTTATCTTAAAAAGTACATTTACAAGAGGTGTAGCATTGATTTACCATCCACATGAGCTGGTTTGACTGGCTCAATCCGTGAGACGATCTCAGCCAGATCAGTGAAGGAAGCATTGGGACAGGTCACCACCTGCAGAACAACAAACTGAAGTAAGGAACTGTTAACACAACTTACATCTGAAAAGTCTTTTAGGTGATCTATGGCTTACACTGTTGCTTTGGGTTTTGTGGAATTCTTCCTGATGTCTGTCCTTCATCATCTTTTCTACCACGCCACTCCTGCACCACACGTCAAACACTGTCTTCCCATGCTGGTACCCCACTTCCTATATGTGCGCACAGCCACGCACGCAAACACACATGTGGCAAACCAAAACAAACCCAAAAAGTATAAGTGCAAGAGAAAGACTGAATATTTAGGGTGCAGACGGTAAAACAGTGAAGGAGATAAAACTCACGCTGATCTCATCGAACTTGCCGAACTCAAGAGTGCGGTATCTGTCGATGGGAGGTCTGATATATTCACAGTAGTCGCTGTTCTTAACAGATTCAAGCTGTCTCACTGAGCACACATAAGCCAGTCGGGCCTGGATCTCAGTCATGTTCAACACCTGAAACAGTCACACACAACTTTCAAAATTCTGAATCCACAACAACTTTTTTGCTTGGATGTTCTGGTAGATTCCTGTTTGCTAATATGTTCTGTGTTTTTTTTTTTTTTTTTTGCAGTTGCTAGGGTATTCTGTGTGGTTGCTAGGGTATTGATGTTGGGTTGCTAGTTAATATGGCTCAGGTTCCCCCAATAATGCAATTTTATCATCCGTTTAAACTGGTATAACGGTAAGACACGCACCATCACATGAATGACACTGCAACTTGTGTAAAAAGTTTAATAAATCACTAGCAGTTGACACTTAAAGTGAGGTCACATAAGTGAAATTTCGCTGCCAAAAAAGGTTCACTGTCTATTGTCAATAGTGTAGTGATATATGATGCACAGCTCAGTCATTTTCAAACCAAGCAGCTTTTACCTTCAGACCTTTACAAGTATGAGTAATAGTAATAGCAATAGCCATGCTTGCCTTAGAAAACACAACTAATTAAGTAAACACTGCACTTGGCTAATGTCTCCCTCACCTTGACTTTCTCAGCCAGTGGGTTGAACCGTTTCCATAGCAGCCACCAGCCAGAAAGGGCATCCCCATAGTTAGTGAGGTTAGTTTCATCTTGGCTTCCCACATCAATAGCAATAACCACCTTGGCACCCATGGAGCGTGCCACATCCGCTGAAATAGGGACAGAAATCAACACCCTCACCAACAATTAACCACTATCATTAAAAAGACCAAAATTGCCAAATCCTTCAGATCTGATCAAATGCAGTAGTCTCGGCCATAGACGGCACACTCACAGTCTGCCCCAGGCCCGGCGCCAGAGGGAGGCGCCCCCCCATGGACATCCCTGTGCCCCCCTCCAGGCCGAGGGAGCTGGACTTGATCCTAGCGTGTAATTTTCTCCCTCAAACCACTGCCTGCTTCTGCTACTGATTGCTTTTAGAGGGAAAAGCTGCCCATAATTGCTGGTCTAGGATTTGTTTTCTTCGTAATAATAGTGAAAAAGAGTTGGCAGATCCAGCTTATCTGTGTTTGCGCTCGTCAAATGATTAAATTTCCAACATGTTTTTGCTTTGGTGAGTAATGTGTAATCACAGACATGTTTGTTGATTTCTTGAACGCAATGGCCAATCACAGGTGTTTAAGTTACAATCCACTCACCGCTCAAGTTTTTGCCCAGTGCTGAGTTCTGTACGCGCTAAAATCCTCTCTAACAAAGTGTAGACATTATGTAAATAAGAGATTCATTGTGTAGTCAGCTTGACTGATTAATATAACGGAACTTTGTGAGATCGCGTTCATTGAATGTTTGACAGCTTTTTAGTGATTATAAAGCGCTCTTTGCACGCTGTCTAGGAGATATAAAATAATAAATAGGCCTATAATATATTCAGAATTTGAATAAAAACTTTGTTTTCCATGCTTGAAAAGCAGCCACATACACGTTTCAATACATAGGCTCATCCACATATAAATGCGGAATTCACTCTCGAAATTGTGATGACTGACAGACAGTGATAAACATAGCAAAGGACGAGACAAAAATACCCTCACTATTTTCAGAAGAAATGGGCATGGTCCAAACGCAGGATTTTGCTGCATTAGATAAGGCAATTGTTATTATTTGTATAAATATAAATAACCCCCCCCTCTTTCCTGTCTAATTAGGCGGTTCTTGGATAAGAATAAGCCAGAATTTTGCGGCCAGAATAACCCACAAACTTTGTGTGCCAACAGTTAAAGTCTGGCAGTGTTGAACGTTTTTAACAGCTTTGCATCCATGAAGACGTGTGACTGTCATGGCATTTTGGGATTTCACTGTCGAGACCTAAAGAGGTTTTACTGCGGGGAGCTGATGTCCTACTACACACCTGGCAGGTTGTTGATGTAGCCTCCGTCCATGAGCAGGTGTCCATCTTTTGGATCACACAGTGGTGGCAGGTAACCAGAAAGAGACATGCTGGAACGCACATACCTCCACAGAGAGCCTGAGATGGAGGGACAGGAAACATCAGACATTTATTCTGGTTAAGGAGAGGCTCATAAATGCAGGTGGAGTATGTGACAGTACCAACCATCAGTGTGCACTCTCATCGTGGAGGCGGTGATGTCTGTGGTGATGTTGAAATATGGGATCCAGAGATCCTGTAAACAATCCAAACACATTTAAGCTGCTGAATTTGGCAGATTGCGATCCTGTGTAGGATTTCCCGAGCTAAAAAGAACTAGTTTCCTACCTCTATCTGTTTGTCCTTGAAGACAGCATTAATGCTAGAGTTGAACGAAGCTCCGGAAAACATAGAAGTGATCGGGTATGTCAGGTCCAGCACTTTCTTAAACACTGATGTCATTTCCTGAGAGGGGAAAGGGGAAAGAGACAAAGTTAGACTTTTGGTGTCCAATTTAAGTGGCACTTTATTTAGATCCTAAACAAAAGAAGAAATTAAAAAGAAAAGGGGAAAGAAATGCTAATGAAGGGAACAACAAAACAAGAAAGGGAACAAGAAAAGGAATAGGAAAAAGAAAAAAGAAATGAAAATCAATAGAAAACCGAAAGAGGACTGAAAAGAATAGAAAAAGGGAAAGGAAATGAAAATGAGTAGGAAACTGAAAAGGTACAAGAAAGGAAAAGAAAACAAGAATAACAAAACAAGAAAGGGAACAAGACAAGGAATAGGAAAAAGAAAAAGGAAAAATAAATTAAAATTAATAGAAAAAGGAAAAATGACACAAAAAAAAAATAGGAAAAGGGAAAGGAAAGTGAGTAGGAAAATGAAAAGGTACACGAATGGAAAAGAAAAAGGAAAGGACAAATTTAAATGGAAAATTAATGGACAAGAATAAAAAAAAAATAGGAATGAAGAAAAGAAAAAGAAAAAAATAATAGGAAAGATAAAAAGAAAATTAAATTAACAGAAAAAAATAAAACAAAAAAGGGAAAGGTAAAAGAAAGAGAACAGGAAAAAAAGAATAAGAATAGGAAAGGGTTCAGTGTACTTTACTTTAATACTTTATTGTCAGACAAGTCTGACATTTTTCTTGCATAACAGTACTTAATTTACATTTTTTAATGAGCACTGTGGTGTATTTTCCACAAGGTTCATCTTTAACATTACAGTGGTCTCTCACCATGGCCCATTCTCTGGCTCTGATCTTCATCCTGCTGTAACTGCGGTCCTCTGCATACAGCGCGCCCATCATGGAGCCGATAGAGGTGCCGCCCACCAGATCAATAGGGATTCCTGCTTCACTCAATGCTCGAATGATGCCCACCTGAGAACAACCCCTGAAAGGGAAGAAGGGATGAAAAGAGGGATGAGGGGGGGGGGGGAAATAAACCCAGTAATATGAGGCCAATCAATACATAACCTTTCACTTTGGTTCTGTTCTATCTGTCAAAAAAAATTATGATGCCCAAATATGGCTTGATTGGAATCGACAACCCTGTCCTAGCCTAAAGGAGACTGGGCAGATTTAACACTGAACACAGAATCAATCACAGGTTACTACACAGAAATCAAGGGATAAAACAGCAACCAACCTTTAAACACCTCCTGCCAACCACAAAAAAGACAATAGACAAACAGAGGATGTCAGATCAAATTAAATGACAGAAAAAGAGCAACAGAGGCAAGAGGTCAAACAAAGACTGAGAGGAGGTGGTAAAGGGCTTTTAAAAGAAAATGCCACAGTAGTGTCAACAAGAGTGGGAGTGTGGAAATGCATTCAAAACAGTGGAGGTGTTTTTCTTCTCTTTTACAGTTTTTAAAAAAAGGTGCAACAAGTGAGAGTACCTGGCTCCTCCGCCCCCCAGCACTAGAGCGATGGTGTTGCCTGTCAGCACACGGGCCAGGCGTGAGAAATCAGTGTGGCGATCGGCGTGTTTCTGGAACACACGCTGGTACATCTCTCTCTGAAAACACAAATGACACAGGAACTTCTATACCAGAAATCCATGTTACATTCGCCAGTGACTATGAAAATTCTCTCACATCACCTTGGTCTTGGGTCAGATATGCTCATTACTACAGCTGCCAACCCAACTCGTTGTGATGGCCACTACTGGAAACCCTTTTATTAAGAATTTTACTGGTTTTGGTGCCATTCATAAAACATTAAAATTGTCTTTATTCCAATCTCAGCTATGAAGCAGATCAGAAAATTCATTTCATTTCATCTCATTTCTTCAAGGTTTTTGTAAAAATTGTCTGTAATTAATTCTACTTTGTGGTTTGTTTTCTCTTTATATCCTGAAAGAGATGAATATTTGCCATGACATAACACGTATTCAATGGAGCTGAAGGACACACCAGTAGCAGCCTGGGAAACTCAGAACAGAATATCAAAATGTATCATTTAAAATGTGGCAAATCAATAAAACATTTTCTCTTCACTCAAGAGAATGCTAGGGGGGGTCTGTGAAAAAAGAAATTATATTAATTTATAATAATTTTTATTTATTAAGATTATATAAAATAAATAAAAAGGAAACTCTTGCATCATTACATTTTGGGGTCTGTGGCATTAAAAGTTTGAAAACCCCTGAGCTAGACCATCACATGACTTTCAAAATGTCAGTTATTTCAGTGAAACCATGATGTAATATTGAGTGCTGTACCAATTTTGGCAGGCTCCTCTTGGAGAAGACTCTGCGGGGGCAGGACAGGTGAAGGTGCCTGGAGATCCAGCTCCGCATGTTCAGCCATTCGGCTGTTCCTTTGGGAGGAGGGCCATCCTCCCGGTGCAACAACACCAGCTGTTTCTGTGCTCTTACCGCACTCCCCTCTAACATACGTTCCAGCTGAGTGAAATAGAGACAGACAAACAAAGAGAGGGATGAATATCATCCCTTCAAAACTAGACAACACTCCATCAAAATGCATTAAGATAATAAAATCATTTTCTTTAATGGAATGCACTGAACGCAGAACCAATCCATAAATGTAATAGAAATATATCCATTTCTTTCACAAGGTCACTTCTTTCAGAATACTTATTGATTGGGATTGGGACGTTTAAGAGAAAACCTATGTCCTCTCTCAATTCTTTTCCTGTGAATACAATTACCTATTTCAAACTTGTTTAAAACATCTTTTGAGTCCCTGATTCAAAGAGCAGCGCCATAGTGGCCATCCCCTTTAAAGTTTGAAGGATATACACGATCAAAAGGAATGTTGCTCTACCCCGGACCTCTGATCCAACTTCAAACACAAAGCCGAAAGACTGCCCAAAACCCTGGATTATCTGAAACGACTCTCCCTGCTGCACTAAAATGATGAATCTCTTGCTCTTTAGGAAAAGAACTAAGCAAGTCCTGCAGTTCAACTGGAGTCCCGTCAACATGGTTGAATACCGCCTGTGATCAGAGTAGTTCGGCAGTGACTTACAGTACAAAAGAATTAAACAGCACCTGGAGTAGGTGTGTTATGGTTCAAACAACCTAATATTATTTGGCCCCAACGTATAAAAGTACCTATCATCCAGAGAGAATGATAAATTAAGCCTTGAAGCCCATTTCATTTGAGTCTGTTGAACTAAAGAGTTTTTATGATAAAGACTCTTCAGGGATGTAACAAAAGTGGTGTAGCTCAGAATCTTGGTACATAATTTACAGTAGCACCAGTTCATGTAAGTGTTTTTCACTCTGATGATGTAACACCATCATACCTCTCCCACGGCTGGGTCCTGCTCTCCCAGTCCCACGATGATGATGCAATCAGCCTGTCTGATGCAACGCTGAGTCCATGGGGTGAGTGACACATCTGTCTGATACAGGACTATGCGGTGGATGTCTTCCTGCTGACCCAGCCAACTCGACAACCTGTACTCATGCACACTGGAGTAGAGCAAAACTATTTTTAGCTACTTTTCATGGTCTCTGCAAATAACTTGATTTGTTCACTGGATTGTAAGTTATTTCTAAAAGTTTAGATAATCGAACCGGTTACATTTTAATAAACAAACAAACGAAGTCAATTGAAATAAGGATTCTAATGACGTCAGTTCTTAAAATTATGAAATGTGTGAACAGATGTAGGGGTCCCACACCTTTTGACAAGTAAATATCTATGATGTATAGAGTGCAACAGTGCCCGCCCACTTTTTCAGCGGCGTTGGTTCCGGAAGTAATTTTTCCATTAATTTCTCCCACAGGGATTTCAAAAAAGTCTTTGTTGAAGCGTTATAAGACATGAACCAATATAACATAACAAATTTTGATTTGAAGCAAAAAAAGCATTTGAAAAATCAGACTACAAGGACCACAATCTCTTGAAACATTGCGAACAACATAATCGAGTGAAAACCGATGGATAGATATAAAACTACTCATTCAAAAATGTAGAGATATATAATATATTTTAAGGTTTTGCAAAATATGCATTCAAATATTTAAGTATTTTGAGAGCATAGGGAGACCAACTCGATTACGTCATTTACGGTGCTTCATGGGAGTGGGCGGAGCTAAAGAGTTCTTCTGTTAAGCGCGCTGCCAGTCACAACACACTGGGCCAGCTAACCAATCACAGCACTTTTCTTATTTCATTTAGACATTTATAATGTTTTTGTTTCAAATAAAAGCTGTTCTTTTTAACTTTATATTCTTCAAAGAACTCAGATTTTTTTTTAACAGTTTCCACCAAAATATTAAGCAGCACAACTGTTTTTAACATTGAAAATAAAAAAATGTTTCTTGCGCAGCAAATCAGCAAATTAGAACAATTTCTGAAGGATCATGTGACACTGAAGACTGGAGTAAAGATGCTGACAATTCAACTTTGCCGTCACAGGAATAAATTACATTTTAAAATATATTAAAACAGAAGACTTTAAATTGTAATAAAAAAAAATATCTTACTGACCCTAAACTTTTGAATGGTAGTGTAGCCTATGTGTATGTCATGCACTCAAATAAATTTAACACCATGTAAGATTTAACAAAGACATTCCTACAGTTTATGAGGAATAGATTTTACATCGTCAATTTTTTTGTGAGGATGTGTGAACATTACACTCAGGAGTCCTCTTGAAGCTACTCTGATGAATGTGTGTTGGACTCGGATCCTTGTCTCAGTGGATCTGTTGCTGTTAAACTGACCAATAAACATGTGATGGATGAGAGCTTGTCAATAATCTTGACAGAAACCAGGACAGTATTGGCACTTAAAGATTTTCTGAATTTAATCTAACAGAAAACACAAAAAGCGGTTCACAACTGAGACAAACATCAGCAACAACAAGGAAAAAGGAAGATCTCATGCTGGGTTAGAGGGACCAGGACTCATGCGGACTGATTAGTTATGGGGTTAATTTACATATCACAAAACAGCTTTCATCTCGCTCATCAAACGACTACTTTAATGTGTAAAAACAACAAAAAATGAGTGTTGTTGTTTTTCATCTGAACACACAAAATCTGCATGTATTAATACATTTGCATATTCTGATAGATGGAGTGGGCACACATTTATATAAACTAATATTTGATGCCATATAAATTATATAATGACACTTTGATGCCGTACCTGTCTAATGCAGCAGAGCCGAGGCGCTGTTTGATGATGTCACTTGTCAAGAGAAGAGTGGGACCTGGAAGACATACATTTGACTCAAGCTTCCTCTCCAATTGTAAACCTTCTCATCTTTTTCATTTAAAATCTATGTAATATAGCAGTCCTCACCAATAGCTAAGAGTGCATGCTGAAGTTCCAGGGTGAACGCGGTCAGAGGAACCTCCTCTGATACCGGGAGCACAGTGACGGTGGAAAGGTTTGAGGCAGGGTTCCCCGCGTCCCATTTACTGCCGGGAGTGTGTAGAGCTAGACTGCGAGCTGGACGTTAAAATACAGATACAAAGCTGTTATCATACATTAACGGAGCCTAGAAACCTTTGCCTTTGATGCAGGGGATGGAACACTAGCCGCGTTTCCACTGTCGGGCCAGGGCCGGGCCGTGCTAGTGCGTGCCAGGGCCAGTCGCGTTTCCACTGTCACTTCCGGGGCTTGATCGGGGCTTACTCGGGGCCAACGGCCAGGATTTCTGGCCCGTCGAATACCTTGGGCCAAAGCGGGCCAGCTCGGGCTAGAGGAGTGGTTACCAACAGAGGAGGAGTTTACCGTTGGGAGACGGCAGCGCCGGATGATTCTGTCAGCATTTAAGACTTAAAAATAAAATAATTTAAATCGCGTTCATGTTTGAATGCCTTCTGTTTGTGATGCAAAAGACTATGCGCGCTAGCCGTTACCATAGTAAACATAGTAAACGCTTGAAGATACGCATAGTAAAAAAAACAACATAGCGAACGCTTGAAGAAATCAGACCAATCTTAAAGGCTATCACAGTCATGTTTTTATTTTATCTGTCAGTAGCCTACGTCTCGTCTCTTTAAACCGGACTATCAAAAAATAAAGTAACTTTTTTTTTCGGGAGCTTCCTCTGTTTCTCTGACTGAAAATATCTGTATGGGAGTCGAGAGAGTGCTAAAGCAGAAATTATCATTTTTTCTAAATGTGATGTAAATATGTCCTGTAAGTTACCAGATAAAGAAACAGACGCGACTGAAAAAGTAAGTGTGTCCTCTTTCTTTTGTGAAATAGACCTAACGCTAATTTATTTCTGAGTGACTAATGTGCAATTTTTACATAAATTAATTCATTATGATCAATGTATCACTTTTTATTGTAAACCTGTGGAAAAACATCGATGCTTGGGTTTTAAATATTCAAGTAAAGTTAGCTGCTAAACAAACAAACAAAAAAAGCTAGCAAACGGCCGCTTTTATCGTGTTTGTTTTCAACGCTGTTTCCAGTGATTTCTGATTAGTTTTCTGATAAAACTTCCATTTGTTGGTGAAATGATGGGTTAGTGTGACGTTGTCCCAGAGAGGCGTGTTACGGGCTTGTTTTAGTGAAGCGCTGTGGAGCTTCTGGCCCGACAGTGGAAACGCATGCCCGGTGCTATTGGCCCGAGGCTATTAGCCCGGCACAGCCCGTTTAAAGCCCTGGCCCGGCCCTGGCCCGACAGTGGAAACGCGGCTACTGATAGTTTTACACACACACCTGTTAAAGGTCCATTAACTTGCTGGAGGATCTTCTGTCCGAGCAGATGAATAAGCCTTGTGACTACCTAATGAGATCAAATACAGAGAACAAGGCTGATATTATACAGACACAGAGGGAGCAGAGAAACTCTAAACACTGCAGTTTCTGGCTATAAAGCAAATACAGTGTGGCTGGCATACCTGTGGGAATTTTCTCTTGATGGAACTGAGAGCGCCCTCAGGTAGTTTAGCCAATTCGGAGTCCCGAACAGCATGAACAGTAGTTGCTCTGTTCTGATGGGTCAGAGCTTCCACCTACATTCACACACATACATGCACATAAAACACATGAAAAACGTACTTGAAAAAAGTTAAATAAAAAATTAAAGCTATACAGAAACACATTTTGTATAGAAACAAAATTACCAAAAATAAAAGGAAACCTGAAAATATAAAAATAGAAGAGAACTCAAAATATGATAGTAGTAAATAATTCTAAAACAACACTATGACTCATGCTTTATAACTCAAGTCTTCGGAAAGCATATAACTGCTTTCAGTGAGAAACAGACTGAAATTTGTTATTCACCAAAACCGTAAATCATACAGGTTTCATGATTAGAGCAAAGATCAGCAGTCACAAAACTCCAATATCTAGAAATAAAGTTAATCTGTGACGTAGATTGAGACTAAATTTGGATCTTCGAAACAGGCGTCACATCACTCGCATCCATGGACAATGAACCACCGTTCTCCAGACAACGTAACCATGGCATCGCCATGGAAAGGTATTCTTAGCAGCATAGGCGTCACTACGGAGACGTCAGCCAATCACAATAAAACATTATGAATAATGAGACAGAGGGATCTCCTGGGAGATACTGGGATACTGAGATACTGGCACACCTGATTAGGTGGCACATATTCACTGAATACATCAATGCCATTGCCAGTACATTAATGTCACTACACATTTAATAGGCAGACTTTCTATATAGTACATTCACAGCATTATATAAAATGGAACGATATCTGATGATTCATTGTTGAGTCATCTTAGCACAAAATAAAGTCAAAAAAGGTAACAAATCCTGAGAAACTCTGGCCAAGGTGCAATAATTGGTTGCTAGCACAGTTTTGAACCATTTGAAGACGTTACACTATATGTTGTGCATGTGGAAAAGCTCACCACTCCAATGAGATCTCCTCGGCCATACTCTCCAGTCAGCTCCTTTTTCCCATCCTCCTTCATGATGACGGAACGCAGGCGGCCACTGAGCACTATAAAAGTACTGTCAGACTTATCGCCCTGCCTGAGAGAGAAAGAGAGAGAGAAAGGATGGGGTCGTTTATCATAAAAGATTTATGAAATGCTGAGAAAGCTTATCTGTCTCAGCCAGAGGGGGCTGAGGAGAAGAAGAAATCGCCAAGTTTATTAGATTGTATTCTGTCCAAAGCTCTTACTGAGAAGGCATAGGAAAAGATGAGAAAAAAATATCATGACAATAGAGTGTTTTTGGCTCTCCAGAGAGGAGCTCCCAGATAAACTGTTCAGGAATACACTTAATATTAATATATAGACTACACAGCCAAAAAAATATGTGGACATACAAACATCACACAAACAGACACTTATCGAACGAACGCACCTTATATATTTTGTTTTATGTTTTAAAAGAAGTCTCTCATGCCCAAGGCAAAATCAGTAATGAAGTGAAATTAAATATTATAACAACTTCAAATAACTCTTTCTATTTTAATAGATTTTAAAATGTAATATTAAGTGCTGTTTAATATTTTTGTGGAAATCGTGATACTTTTTTTCAGTATTCTTTAATGAACAGAAAGTACAAAATTCTAAATCTTTTATAGCATTATAAATGTCTTTGTCACCTTTGACCAATTTAATGCATCCTTGCTGAATAAAAGTATTAATTTCTTAAAAAAATAATAATAAAAAAATCTTCAGGGTAGTTAATTATTTTTCAAAATCAAGGGTGTTAATAAGGAGTTCGTCCTCCTGTTGCTACTGTAACTGCTTCCACTACAAAGTCACCAACCTTATTGGTACTGGTATAAAAAAAATATATATAAAAAAAATCTTTACCTATAATAACACAGTGTTTGTTTACCCATACTAAAAATGTTTGTCTAAGGATATTGCATGATTTAGTGAAACTGGGTGTAGCTAATCAAACAATAATACCTGTTAATAAGAAGGTTACATTTGGCCAAGTAGTACACTAATAGTACTTATTTACACTAAAAAAGAGGTAGAGAGAAAATAAATAGTGTGAAAGGAGAAGAAAAAAAGTAAACCTGTAGACAGCTCTCCCTGCCTCCACAGCCATCCAGTCAAGGGCAAAATCAATCTGTCTGACGAAAGATGACATCCTTCTTACAACTGTATGAGCCACATTCAGCACCACTGTGGGCTCAGCTCGCATGATCCTGACAACATACACACACACACACACACACGGGAGTGAAGTGTCAGTTGAAAAACCATTAAAACCAGCAAAAAGAGTGAGCTTATGTTCATTATTTGCAAGCCAATGTCAACAAGAAGTTACATATAACTATGTATTATACTATAGAAGACATACTAGGAATTTATAAGCCAATTATAAAGATTTACTTATTTTATATTCATGACAAAATCAACAGTTTTTCAATAAAAAAACAAAACAATTATAGTTACAATATCATTTCAATACATTGTTTCACATACATACATTAAGAGGTCACACAGAGGTAAACATTATTACTTGTGGCCAGAAAGAAATGGACACAAGTATTAATGCTAATTTCTTCTGTGCTTTCTGTACAGCAGTCATGGATGACACTGTTTTTCCATAATGGCCTATTATATAAATTGATAGATCATTTTAAATATCGGTCAGATATTAACTAACTGTTTTAGCCAGAATAACCAGAAAAGTGGGCCAGACTTTATGTTGATAGTAGTAAAGTTTGGCTACACTAATATTCTAAAGTTTGGGGTCAGTAAGATGTTTTTAATGTTTTTGAATATGTTGCTCAAGGATGTATTTATGTGTTCAAAAATACAGTAAAACCGGTAATATTGTGAAATTTTACTACAATTTAAAATAACCTTTTTAGAAAGGTCTTTACTGTCATTTTTGATCAATTTAATGCATCTTGCTGAATAAAAGTTTTTTTTTTTTTTACTAGAAAAAAAAGTAACTGACCCCAAACTGTTGAATGGTAGTGTATGTTGGATTAGAGTGATTTTGGATCATGGTCATGGTGTAAACTGGACTAACATTAGTAGTGGACTTAATACCTACTCATAGAAATGTGTTTTAGAAATGGACAGGAAGCTGCAGTCACGATGTGCCCGCACGGTGAAGATAAGTGGCTCTCCCGTCAATACAGCCAGCTGACCAACCAGCTCTCCTGGGTGAGCCACGAACAGACATGTGTCCTCCTCTCGGTCAATCATCCGCTGGTACACATGCAATGTGCCCGAAATCAAAAACTGCACACTTACTTCCTGAGGAACACACAGCCAAACAGTCAAGCAAATGATTTTGACGAAGTAAAACATTAGAAATCCATAGAAACTACACTGTCTAGATATTCTCACTGAATGTTTCAAAACCTAGTAAGTTGCCTACTTAGACAGCATTTTTGGCCAGCAAAGGTCTTCTCCTGAAGCAAAAGCTAACTTAAAAGTAGATAGTAACATTAAACCTCTTCTAAAATAGCTCATTTTATATGTATCCTTACGTAATTCTATGTTAATGAAGTTGCCGCCCATGTAGTTAACAGATATGCATTTACTGTGATGTCTGACCTGATCTCCTTGGCGAGCTACAATAGATCCAGCTTTAACTTGATGGAGCGTCACCCTGCCCTCCAGCAAACTGGGGTCCTGGAAAAACACAGCACCAATAAATATAAACAAACACAAAAATCCATGTAAATAAACATAAACCAAGAACCCATATCCCACTAATGGTGATGTATTTTGACCTGCAGTGGAATAATCCCCAGCAGGTCCTTCTTGGCGGCCTGGAATATGGCGCCTACTTTACTAGGGGGCACGTCAGAGTGTGATGCATTGTCTGTGTAGTGAATCACAGCGGACGGAGCATGCTGCATGGTCACACTCTTCTTCAAAATGGACTGAAGAACATAAAACAAATTATATGTTTTGATATATACAGATATTTAGGATGAGAGAAAGATGAGATGGAGGAAGAAAAGACCTTGTGAATGACAGAAATGGATGGAGGATCGTCAATGGTGACTCGGGCCCGTTCATAGGCCATGTTCAAGTCATTTCCTGCCACTCCTGCACAAACACACATAGAAACCAGATCTAGTTTGTAGATTTCAGTACTAGAGGTCTCATTTGTGTGTAAAAGCAAGTCTGTGTGGCGTGAATAAGAATGGATGGATAGGCAGGCAGATGGTAGGTGAACTGTTACCTGAACTCTCTACAGGCATCGAGACCGAGCGAGTCCTCCGTGCAACTATGGACGTATTTTCGTATGAACCTGCTTGCCCTCCATCTGGTGATGAGTGATGAGACATTTATATCACTCTCAAAACAGACAAGTACAATATTACAGTAAATCTGTTTTGGTTTTTTTGTAAAAAAAAAAACTAATTTTTTTTATATAGTTTTAGGCGAAAGACAAATCTGACAAAATGCCAAAAGCAAATAGTCAATGTAAATGCAAAAACTTATTTTACTTAGGCTAAAGCTCAGTCTGTAATAATTAAAGGGATCCAATTCTGGATTGTAAGAAGATGGTAAGATTTTTTTATGTTTTTAAAAGAAGTCTATTATGCTCATCAATGCTGCATTTATTTGATCAAAAATACAGTAAAACAGCAACATTGTGAAATATTATTACAATTTAAAAGCAGTCACTCTAGTCTTTAGTGTCATATGACCCTTAAAATAATTCTAATAAACTGATTTGCTGCTCAAGAAACTTTTCTTAGTATTATCAATGTTGAAAACAATTGGGCTGCTAATATTTTGGTGGAAACTGTGACAATATTTTCAGGATACTTTGAATAGAAAGTTCAAAAGACCAGCATAGAAATAAAAATATTTTGTAACATTATAAATGTCTTTACTGTCACTTTTGATCAATTTAACAAGTCCTTGCTGAATTTAAGTGCACACACACACACACACACACACACACACACATACATATTTATATACATATATAGAGTGTATATTTATATATATATATATATATATATATATATATATATATATAATGTATATTATAGAAAAACAAACGTTTACCTGAGTGTGTCATGTGATCTCCGGAGTCCTGCAGGTGCTCGTCTTCTGGTTGTGCCTGGAAGTGGGGTCTGCGGGGGACTCTGCAAGGACTCCCCTCGGTGAGCACACTGTTGACCGTGAACAGCGCCACTGCTTGTCTCTCCTATACACACACATTCACAGTTCAGACAGCCACTTACAAGCATCTGACACACAAGCTATTGTCCTGGTCTGATGTAACAGCCATTGACTCCCTGAGGTTTTTCTCCAAAGAAAGAACAATTCAATAAACAACTTGTTATTTACAAAATTACTAAAAAGTACTATAAAACTCTCATGAAATATAGTGATAAACTAATATAAAGTTTTCTAAAGCCAGCTTGACTTAAAAAAAAAAGTTATGACTTAAATTTCAAAGGTATGAAACAAACAGGAACAAAAATATATTTCAAAACACTTTGAAGTAGATCAGCATCCTTATTTTCCATCGAACCTTCCACCTTATTGATTTTTACACTAAAACTCATCACTAGCTTTTTATTTTTTCATCTCAAAATGACAAGTGTGAGAACTGCACTGAGTTTATGCTGTGTTGTCACGTAACCTTGCCTGCTGACAGGACTAAATCGCATTTATAGCCGATGGGAGAGCACTCAAATTCACAGTGCAAGCTAAAAGTACTTCTTAAATCAAAACGGAAAACAACTCCCTCGGCCTACCCGCACTGTGAAGGTAGAAGAGAGCTGCGTGTGTGTAGGGTTGTGCCGTGACATACAGTGATGGCTGATGGGAGATTTTCACCCAGAGGGTGTTAAAGTCGGTGTCCTTTAAATGAAAGCCGAGGTCTTATGATCCATGTTATTCAATCAAGCTGAGTTTTACGGCTCCAGCACAGGAGTGATAATGCCGATGGAGGTTAACGTAGCATGAAATAACGGTGTGTGTGTGTGTGTGTGTGTGTGTGTGTGTGTGTGTGAGAAAGCACATATTTTAGAAGTGATTGAGTGTGTGTGATCTTAAAAGTAATAATGCTGAGATGTACGTGTGTACGCGCTTTCTCAAACCTGATTGAAAAGCTCGGTCGTCAGCCCCAAGTAGTTGTGAAGTGCCAGGAAAGTGACTCTCTGCAGGCGCACCATGATTATCTAAACAGACAGAAATAAGCCACAAATTAACGCTGTCGTTTTTTGTAGATTACTATGCTTACTCCAGTAAATAACAGTTTGAAATCTTGCAAATAAGACACCAGTGTCTATGCAGTTAAATGGGGAGTAAATGGGAAATTTTTTTTAACATTTATTTGCTTCTATGAAAAAGATATTTGATATGCAATTTAGACACAGTCTAACTTTTCACATTATCATGTTCCATACCAAGCCCACCTTGACCATTTACAAAGACTGAACTGCAAAAACAAAAACGTAATTTAATTTAATTGTACAAACAGCATCATTAAAAGTTTTGGGTCAACATTACATATTATATTAATATAATTTTTTCATTTACTTTATCAGCCAATATTCGATATTTAATTGTATTCATTTGCTTCATTTTAACATTTAAATAACCTTATCCATCATCTAACATTTCCTTTAACTTAATATTTAAAAACACTAATAACTGATTAACACTGTTGAATGTAATTTTTAGCAAATCTCAAAATTAATATCCAATTATATTGCATAATTTATAATGACTGATTTTGGTTTTTAGTTTAATTGTATAGATTATAATAGTTACAATTACTAGTATTAGTAATAATAATAATAATATTTATTTATATTTGTTGGTACAGAATTTTAATATTGGCCATTTAATTCTAGGTCATAATATGAAAATAATTACTGGCTTATCGATATCCATCATCATTTTTATATTTGTGCATCCCTAGTATTTAGCTACTTGGCCACCCTGAAGAACTACAGTGTGAACTGTGCTGAAGTCATTTACATATAGATCTATTAAAGGTATATTATATTATTATTTTTATACAGTCCTGCCCTGTCTAAAAAAGAGAGAGAGAGAAATCCTGGTCAACATTACAGGCCCAAATATACTTCAAGCGAAATTGAAGAACGAACTAATATGACGTCCTTTCAAACAAAATCAGGCCAAATCTAAGTTTGTTTGGAGTTTGGAGAAAGATTTTGGAGAAAACAGCTTGCCAAAGTCTTCTCTGGTTCATTTCTTCTGTTCAGTCCGTAGAGGTCAGACGCAAGTAAAACATGAACAACTGGGAAGCAGCTTAATAGTAACAGTGGCAGCAATCTATAGTATAAAGTGCTATATTTTTAAACATGACATGCTGAATTGCAGAGCTTGGGCAAACATATCCACATCACTATGATCATATGCTTTTTTAACTGCTGTTTTCTCATCGCAGTTATTTTTGTTGTTGAGAGGAAAGTGCACAACACAGATTTACATATTGATGTAAACTAACACAATATTGCTACTAAAGCATTTCAAACTTATTTATTAAAAAACATGATATAAAAAGGTGTAGAAAATGGCCTGTTATTATAGTGTGGTTGAGACATATGTTCATTAAGACAGAGGTCACATTGAAGCAGACATCCATGGGGGAGTTCAAGCCCATCTGTACCTGTATGACTCTCACTAGCGTCTCTGGGTATTTCTCAAACACTGCCTGGAAAGCTGAGGCTGGCAAACGCAAAATGGTAGACCTGACCGCCGCACGAGCAGACACAGTCTTATAAGGAGCAGGATAACCCTGAAGAGAAAGGAAATATCCAAAATTAATCTCAATGCACTAGAACAGGATAAGTTATTAGGAAGGCAGACAGAGAACTTACTGTAATGATGTCTAGAATGCTGAGCAGACTGTGAACGCTGTCCCCGGGCAACACGTCCTTCACCACAGGCTCTGTGCCATCCTGAAAGACACACACACCCCAATGGAGAATGACAACATCAAGGGGGGCACAAAGTTTAATTACTCATTTGCCATTTAGCTGACAGTTCTTATCCAAAGTGACCTACAGGGAATTTATTGCAGGGACAGGCCCCCTAGACTAACCAGAGGTTAAGTATCTTAATCAAGGAAATTATGGTAATGGTTAATGAATCAATTGCTGTAGGTTTCATACCTGTAACATTTTTGTTAACAGACCAGATCTTTAATAAAAGTTATTGGACCCAATCAAACACTATTTTATTAGTTGTATTTTCATAATTAAAATTGTACACCCGTAGCCATTATAGACCTGGGTTTAGTGTTTGTTTATCTGTTAAAAATGTATAAAAATGTTAAAAAGTCATGTTTACTAACACACACACACACACACACACACACACACACACACACACACACATATATATAGCCTATACACACACATACATATGCTATATAAATAGGCGCTTTGGATTCAGCTGTTTTTTCAATAAAAACATTAAAATGTATAAAATATAATTAATATACATAATTATAATTTATAATTATAGCATTATGCATACATGATTGGTTTTCTGGGGCTGAGCAACTTTTTCCACACTTTATAAAATGCATCATATATAATTTCCTTTATATAATTTGTATAAATATATACAAATAAATATAATTCAAATTATTCATAATTATACTACTAATATAATAGTATCATTTTAAAAGCATTAGTGTGCATGAGGTTGATAACCAAGTTAACTGACATTCCCTAAACCAATGCCTCTAATGAAGTCTATGAATTTTAAAAGGTACTCCCATGTCTCATCCTTACAAACTCATGAATGCAAAGCTCAAGCCTTCCATCCTGAACCACATAAATGCTGTCATCATCATCCCCTGGCTTGAACAGCCCCTCTCCCTCCTGCAGCTCCACAAACACCATGTGCCGACACAGCTCCAAAAACAAGGGCTTTTCAAAATGACCAAGTACCCTGAAATGGATTAACAATCAACTTTAGAAGAACACCAACATTCCACTAGGCTGAAAAAGTATCATTTGATTTGCAGTTCAGCTGCGATCAAGTGAGGGTCAGAGTTGTTCACCTGACGTTCTTGAGCATGTAGAGCACCTCTGAGGGCAGGTTTGAGTTCTGCACATCAAATTCGGTGAGATCTGCTTCTAAGAGAGAGGGAGGGGGTTCTTTGGGCTGCAAAGTGGGTGGTTCCTTCCTGATCCGCAAGATCCTGCATGACATCATAGCAGGATTCAAACCAGAAGCACTGATTGGACAGCTTCTGACTTAAACTGTGTGGGCGATAATACGAGATGGCATTTGTTCCGTAAAAATGAGGTATATGAGAATCTAAACATACCTGCGCGCTATACTTAGAACTTTAGGCCTCTTCCGAGAGCGCTGCTTAGACACCGAAGTGGAGGTTGGTGTCGAGGACAAGGTCTGGACCTGAGAGACAGAAATAGAAAAACCAAGTGGAGGATGTATAGTAAATAAATAGATCAGGCTGTTAGTCATACAGGTTATGAACAGTGGCACATGCTCAGGATGTTCCACTTCGCATACTCTATGCTGCCCTCTAACGGAGGAAGACTAAACTTTCAGCTGATGATGTACATTTTAATTACACCAATAAATGAGCATTTGTGGAACAGGTCTCTGCAGAGTCAGAGTCTGAACAATCAGCTATTTATCTTGGAGCACAAATAGACTACTGTGAATGTGACCATTAATCAGCAGCTAAAACAGGGTGCAAATCACAGGAAAGCAAATGGGTTTCAGCAAGATGTGACTCACCTTTCTCATGATTTTCCTGCCGTAAAAGAGCACTTTATCTCTTTTTCTGAAGCGATAGCGAGGAACACCAGCCTGTTGACCTTAAAATACACACAAGCAAATGCATAATGAGATTCCAGCAAACTGCTCAACATTTTTTAAAGGACTTAATAGTTTTGTTTAGCAAAGATGCATTAAATCGATCAAACGTGACAGTAAAGACATGTATAATGTTACAAATAAAAAATTACAAAAATACTGTTCTTTTAAACTTTTTTACTCATCAAAGAATCCTTAAATGTATCAAAGATCCACAAAAATATTAAAGTCACCATGAAATGATTTTTTTTTAATAGAATATTGCAGTGTATATTATACATGATTTATCCATGCACATATTTTTAAATTCAATCAAAAAAAAAAAACATGCGCTTGCGCTGACATCACTTTTTTGGGGACATTTTTTGTTTTTTGGCCCAAGAGTGGGACAACCTGTCACGCACATGAGATTGCAGCAAAAGCAAAGCACAACGATCCTATCAATTCCAAATGGACAAATCAAATGGAGACCCGTCCTACATTTTTTCTTGTTTGAGAAGTTGTTTCTCTTAGATATACGTCACAATAGGGAAGAAAAAACTAATCGCAACTTCTGTTTCATGTTTTCAACATTGATTATAAGAAAAGTTTCACTGAAGCAGCATATTAGAATGATTTCTGAAGAATAAATATACAATATATAACGTATTTTACAATATTACTGTAATTTTGATCAAGTAAATGCAGACGTGAGCACCTCCATCATATTAAACCCACACAACATTTATTCAAGAATCAGAGCTGAGCAACACGCTGAAAACAACACAATTTGGAAACAAAAGGGAAACCCACTCGCCAGTTTATATCTGCGGTAGAGGAGAAGCACAGAGATTCCTATCAGACACACAGCCACCACGGCACCGATCAAAATACCCGTCAGCTGGAACAAACAACAGTTACAGAAATGTAAGATAAGGGAATTTATCTGATATTACAGGAAAACTGAAAGATGAACTTGGACTTGACAAAACAAAACATGCTGTCAGTAATAGAGCAAATAATACTGATAAAAACACTGCAAGAAATTATAATCTGATTAAACGTTGTATCGGTCAACACAAACCTGATTAAACCTGAACTAAAGTAGCCTATTTGAAATGTCTGTCACTTGTTTCATAATCTGTACGTCTGAATCTGAGCCAGTTCAGTGTCTTCCCTTTCACATGGGAAAGTAATAAGGGATAAGACAGTTTTCCAAAGAAATTCAGGGAACACTTTGTTTCTGTACCATGGTGGTCTGCATCCTCTCCTCCACAAACTGCTGCAGGCGGGAACGAATTTCACTCCCAATAGCCTGAGGAAATACATACCAATATACCAACAGTCAGACACACTCCCAGGGTTTTGGTTTGAAAATAAAAACCAGGGATAAAACACTCTTTTATATGTGTATTTATAATTCATTTATTTTTGTTCCACAGAACAATACAGAAAAAAACCCCGGCTCATGTGGGATTTCTTTGAAATCATGTTTATTTATTTTTATCCATACCAAGATCATATGAGACTCAAAGGGGCCAGTGCTTGTTCAGGTCCTTCCTGTATTGCACAAAACACAGTACTTCCCCTTGCAAAAATAAAGGGATCAATCTGCTCAATACATAATCGCGCATTCATTTTTTAAAAAGGGATAGTTCACCAAAAGAGAAAATAGTCTCTTTTTTCACTCCTCCTTTCTCATGTCATTCCAAACCAGTTTTCTGTAATTTTTCTACTGTGCATTTCAAATAAAAAGGGAGTGGCCAAACAATTAAAAAGAAATCACATAAGCAGTGTTTTTGATTTATTGTTGTATATTTATTTATTTATTCTTCTTTTCTTTATGGCAGAAATTATGAAACATATTCTTAATTATAAATATACACAGAACACATTTCCCATCCTGACTAGCCTAATCCCTTTGAACAAATTAAATTAAGCAATTACGCATACAAGTAATATCTTAAATTTGTATATGTAGTACTCTGATATATGTTAAACTTTACTTGATCTATATTGGTATTACTCTCCTGTCTATCTGTTTATCATGTCGGTGTTATTTGTTCTCTTGTTTTTCAGAATAAAAAAAATGACACAACTGATAATGATCCATTCACATGCATGATGCATAACAAATCAACTGCAACAAAAATGACATGAGATGTTGAGATCCATGATACTTACAGGATACAGGCACCGAGCTTCATCCTCCTGCTCATCATCTCCCATTTCTAAAAAGACAGTCACTCAATTTATGGAGAATGCATTCAGTTGCATCATGTTCTCAAGCTGTCATTCATTCATGAAAACAGTCAAGAAGTCTGAACTGCGACTTTTCTGGAAGTAAACTTCTGTTTTAGTTGATCTTAACACACCTTTGCAAAACCATTTCCGAGATAATCCGATGGGAATGTAAGCATGCCAGTTAAATATGACGCAGTGTTTCTGTTGTCATTGAAGCAGTGATGACATGCATTAGTGTTATGGGCGTTACAGCTATTTAATGTGTAAACAACCACGCCAACTTATGGAAACAGATGAATTCTGTTTTAGGTTTAGACTAGTTGCACAAAAATGCCAATAAAACCAGCATATCTTACAAAAACACCTGTTTAGCAGGTGGTTTATACGTGACAGAGTAATATGCTAATTAGCTAGCAAACAGTAGCTTACTTACTAAAGACAGCGAAATTGGAGACCGATGCTGAAATAATCCTTTTATTTATACCGCAGCTGCTGGCTTGGTCACTTTCCTGTCATTTCCACACAAAATTAACTCCATTGTAAACTTTGGCAGCTTCTTTTTCGCCCCATGAAGTCAAATCTCTGCTGTTGCCTTAACAGTCCTTCACGTGGCAGTGATATGCAATTTCATTGGCTACAAACAACATGAATAGGCCAATCGGAACCGCTGTTGTTTTACTTCTTTTTTTTTACATGCAAAAACAACATACACAATCCAGTGCTGCTAACCCCAATAATTCTGCAGATCATAAAATAAAAATGGGAAAAAAGTGGTGGAGTATAATAAAAAAAAGTCATTTAACTAATAGTTAGATTACATTTTTATTAGTCACATAATAATATTACATGCTTTGATAGCGTTGTTTTTTATTGATGTAAAACATAAAATATCTGTATGACATGCAGGAAATGCAAATAAAAATTATTTGGGGCCAGAACACTGTATGCAGATTTTGGGGAAGTAGGCATTGTATGCAAAACTTCCCAAATAATATTAGGCTACTGTGCGTGTGTGTGTGTGTGTGTGTGTGTGTGTGGTGATTCAGTGTACATTTCTGTTTCTGTTTTAGCTAGCTCAACCAAATTCAATCAAACAAAGCACTTTTCTTCCATCAAATTTTAATTTGTTAGCAAGCTGTTTTATACATGGGCTACTGGACGTTCCTTACAAACATTCAAATTTGACATCAATAACATCATTGTAGAAGTTGTCTAGTGCTTTGTCTTCTTTATTCTCATGGGGTAGAATTTCAGACCAATTACATGTCTCATTTCACACGGCCTTCAAAAACAACATTCATAGACGTTTCTGGCTATCAAACAAAAGTAATCCATCAAAACCACAGACAAATGCAACATACATTTAAATACAGCAACAGCAAAAAATGACAGGAACAAGCAAGACAGGCATCTGATATTCACAATTGTGTTTTTTAAATGAAAAAAATAATGAAAACAACCTCCACCAATATATTCAGATTATTCAAATCCCCATTAGGAATACATTCATAATAAAGGCAGTTTGGGGCATTAGACATATTTAAAAATGTACACTAAATTCCACACAATCTTTGTCCTCCTCCTCATTTGAAGTCCAGTTCTACTTGTTGAGATATTTGGCCACTGAATGGTAGGCAAGCAGGATCTCCTTGTCTTTGGGGCAGGTGAGGTGGAACACATCTTCCTTGTACGCTTTGTCCAAGTACTTTGTCAGGCCTTTTAGCTCTCTAGGGATCTCAAAACCACGGTACTTCTTGCAAACTACCTACAAAGTCAACAAAATATTTCGATTTAAAATAGATGAAGTTTAATTGAAGACTGTTAGTGTAGAGGAAGTGATTTCACTTACAGTAAACAGCAGTACACTGCATTATATCAGCACTACAATATACAAATTACTGCATTGCTGTCTAAATGAGAAAAAGATTAGTAACCTTGACAATGTGCAATTTTGGAAGCAGGTTGCAGTCAGCAAGAGAGAGCGAATTTCCGTCCAGGTAATGTCTTGTGGATTGGGCTGAATCTGGATTCTGGTCCAGTTCATGAGGAAGGGGAGTCAACAGGTACTGATCCAACTTCATCAAACTCCTTAGAAATTTCTTCTCCAGCACTGAAATGTATACAACCATTAAGGTGTTGATATTCAAATGCAAATATTTGATGTTGTATCATCTATCTATCTGGCCATCCATCTGTCCACCCAGCCATCCATTCACCATCTATCTTTGTCTTATATCAATTTTGAAGTGACAGCCCCCATATTTCAAACACAAAATGACATCAAGCCTTGAAGCTAATTTCTGAATTTCAATGCCTTCTGATCAGATACAGAACTCACTGTTCACTGGCCAAAAAACTTTAGAGAAGGGTGACCCTTACTGTCATTGAGCCCAGGATTGGGATTTTTGATGTAAGCCGAGAATTTGTGAAAGATGTCATCTCCAGCCGTGTTAGACTCCTTATAGCGGCAGCATAACTTGGAATAGCTGCAATGCAAAAATGGTGCAAAACTTTATATTTCATGTCATAAGGGGTGGAATTTGTAGTGGAACAAATTTTGCCATTTTGTACAAACATTAAGATACATTTTCTTTCAGGAATTCCTCTATATTTTAGGAGCAAATTTGATTACAAGTAGGGCTGTGCGCATCTCGTCAGTAAAGCCGGTTCCTTGATTAGTAGTAAATCGCCATCACCTGCTTTCAGATGGAGCGGCATTTACTACCCAGGGGTGCGTTTCCCGAAAGCATCGTTGGCCAACTATGGTCGCAAGTTCATCGCAATGTCCATTGAACTCTATTGGTAACGACGGAACTTGCGACCATAGTTGGCCAACGATGCTTTCGGGAAACGCACCACAGAGCCGTAGTTCACTAACAAGCTGAGCCATATCGCATTAATTATCGCAGGCGATATGTCCATCATAATTAATACGATATGGCTGAAATCTGAAAGCAGGTGATGGCGATTTACTACTAATCAAGGAACCGGCTTTACTGACGAGATGCGCATAACAATGTCATACGATATATCGTCCAGCCCTAATTACAAGTAACACGAGTTACGTAATCAGATTACTTTTGTCAAGTAGGCTAACTAGTAAAGTAACACATTACTTTCCTACGTCCCACTTCTGAAGTCGTGATTACGAGCTCATCGTTATGACTTGAGTGAGCCTTCGTGTCCAATTTTTAACTAAGAAACTAGTATTTACGATAACGTGAAGGCAGCATACAAGTGCAGAGGCGTTGTGTGAACATGGTTATTGTAGTTCTAGTATAAATGTGAGCATTTACTCATCTCACTTACACAAAACAGATTCAGCATTCCTCAAAATGAATAGTGAAATGCAAACTCAGAATGTTACACAAACCTGCAAAAATTAAACGTTAATTTACAAATAATTTACAACACAAATACACTATGTATTTAATCTAACTTTTTTAGCCAATGTCTTTGCTCCTGACATTTGATGATCCAGTTCAATCATACAAATAAGCATAGCTAGACTTTAGTTTTTTTTGCTTTTATTGCTAATGAGAGTGTTAAACTTTCTTCTCCATCATTTTCTTTTGCAGTTCAGATTGGCAGCACAGCTGAAAAGTTTGGTTTGAGCGGCACCCTTTGGTTTGAGCGGTTTGAGAGGCATACATTTGCATTTCCTTCGAACTGAGGCTTATTCATTTCACTTTTGTTGTGAAAGTGCCTTTACATTTGCAAAAAATATAACTTTTTTTATTATTATTACAAAAAAAGCAAGCAAGCAAGCCCAGTCCAGTTGATTAAAGAAACACATAAGTAACATAAAGCATTACTTTCCTAAAAAAGTAACTAAGTAAAGCAATTAGTTACTTTTTTAGGGAGAAACACAATATTGTAATGAATTTCACAAGCAAAATTCTTGACATCTTTGGACCGGTGGTATGAATGCATACTCACTGTGGGGGCGCAAGGGTCTCTTCCAGAAACTCTTCGATCTTGTTGGTGTCAGTACGGACCTCTTCATTATAGATGAGGAAAGGGGGCTGAGAACCTGGAGCCAGGTCCTTTAGTACCTCTGGAGCTCTAGAAAGAAAGAAAACATAAATAAAACAACAGATTTTGTTATTAAATGTAAAAAATTTTAGGGATTAAACTATTGGATCAATTCTAATGTATTTCCCTTCCTACAAAGCAAAAATCATTTTAAAAGATTTTAGAATTGCCCTGAATAGAAAAACTGAGCCATATGAAATGTTATCAATATAATATTAACCTAGAGGAAATGTTATTCCTCAGAGGTGGCTTTTTTGCAAGGTCTATTGAATACATAGTCATGTTTAGTTTGTACTACACTTTGTCTCCAAAGTTCACTAAGATCAATTAAAATAGAGAATGAGACAAATGACCCACAGTAAGAGTGCTTAGTTATAAAACTAATTATGTGGATAAAAGCTCAGATCATTTTCTAAAACTTTAGAGGAGATGTGTGATATTACTAGGGTGTATTTCTTCAAGTAAAAGGAAAGATCTTCAATTTGCACTCCACTTAATCTCATTGTTGACTAGAAGAAACAACTAAATGAAAGATTCCATTGTGAATTGTTGGCATCTCTCACCTCTTCATGTCCACTGTGGTGAGGGTGAAATTGACTCCCTTCAGCCAGAGTATCATGAAGAGCCGCTGACAAAACGGGCAGTTACCAACACTTTCACCATCATCGCTTGCCTAAAGACGACATTCAGTAAGCAAAGTGTTAAAACTCCTAAGATGGAAATTATTTAATGTACAACAAGATACATGGAATTACTTCCTGAAAAAGTACTAAAACATTAGCATCAAAATGTTCATGGTTTTGTTACTTAAAGTAATTTCACCCTTGTTCAGACATAGTTTTAGAGATCCTATCATTAGTCCTACATTCAACAAGACCAGTGAGGCCACAGATGCTCTTTTCAAACAATTGACAGGGTTATGTCAAGAATGATTGGAAGTACAACCATTTTGAGCAAGGGTTAGATCGCAAGAGACACACTTTTAGGTCTTACATCTTTAAGAAATGACAACGAGTTGTCATATATGTGACATTTGGAACTAAGCAATTAAGCTCTAACCTTGACAAAAAGTTCAATCTTTGCTGCTTCTGCCATCTCTTGTTCTCCTCCTCCTCTTTCTTCGGTGTCTCAGTTGCCCAGGATCTCAGGAGAATGAGGTCAGTTTAAATCAGTCCACTTCACCTTACACGATTTCTGTCTCAAACTGAAATCAAACTGTATCGATGGCACTGAAAACAGCACCTTCCCTTCTTCCTCTCTCAAACGCAGTTTCTATCATTTCCTTTTAGAACCCAAACTCCAACCACACCTCACCGGTCTTGAGCGTTCAGAATACCAGCCCACTGGCCGAACCTGTCCAACCTGTATCTTCCTTAATTCTCAGCTGCTGTAGTCACTTTGAGTTTCTCTCTTAACTGCTCAGTGCTGTCCTACTCCCATCATTCTTCACTCCCAGCACAGTCTATAATCTTTTTACACCCCCCCCAAAATGATTTTTTTTTTTTATCATTTACACACTGTCATGTTGTTCCAAACACACATACCCCCAGTTTCACAGACAAGGTTTAAGCTAGTCCCAGACTAAAATTGCATGTATAAGCTGTTTCACTCATTGTTTTGTCTCGAGAGATGCACACCAGTAATGTTTTTTAAGGCACGTTTATAAAAGCCACTTAAATGTCCTAATTGAACTAAGGCCTAATCCTGGTTTAATCTAAGCCCTGTCTGTCTGTCTGTCTGTCTGTCTGTGAATCCAGGCCATGATTTTGTTTTTCTTTCACAGACCAAAGGAGGAGATGTTTGGCAGGACGTTCACACTGCTCTTTTGCATACAATAAAAGTGAACGGCAACCAAATTTCAAAAATGACAAAACTGCACCATAAAGGTAAAATTATACAAATTATTCATTCATCTTTCTGAGTTTTCCTAAAGCTGTACAATAGTTCTGTGTGATAAGACTGAAATGTAAGATGTGGGAAAGAGCAGCACTAACATTCTGATACATTTTGTGTAAAAAAAAAAAGTGAGCAAATCATAACAGATTTTGATTTTTGGACTGGACTACTATAAAAATGTTTAAGTGTCATCATAAATACAAATAAAAGTTCTTTATTGGTGTTCTATAAAGAACCTTTAACATCCATGGAACCTTTCCATTGCACAAAAGGTTCTTTATAGAGGAAAAGGGTTCTTTAGATAATTAAAAAAGTTCTTCACACTAAGGCAGAAATGGTTCTTGAACTGTTCACTATGTCCACTGTTCTTTGGGAAACCCAGAATGTTTTTTTCTACTGTGGCATTGCTGTGAAACCTCTCTCTTGGAGCCTTTACTGTATGGTAACCATTTTGCGCCATGTAACCTATAACGGTACTTTAATTTCCTGTAGCATCGATCAGTGTTTTGACCCTTGATCTGATGAATGTGTGTGAGAATGAGGATACTCAGGACTGGGGAGTGATTTAAGTATGAGGTGTGACATCTAAACTGTGACAGTGTATGACAAATCATTAATTTGAATACCTACTGTTTCGACTTGTGTTGTATCTTGTAACCACCCCAACATTTTTTTAAATATATAAACATGGTGACACTTTAAAAATGCACATAAATCCTATATGTCCTTGAATACTATGCCAGCATCTGAGCATCCGACGGGTTGTCATTTATTTATTTGACATTTTCTGCACTTAAGAGCTGAGGGTCCTTCACTCTTATTGGTAGCTGAAAGAATCATCAAATGAACACTTAAGGGGCAGGGAAGTGTAGACTTTTGTGAATGATGGGCGTCCCAAGCACAACCTACTACATGTTAATACAGAGAATGAATGTACTGAATCACCACACGGCCTTTGTTCAAAATAGTCTGAGTCATTTAACTATTAGTTATGAATTCAACTGAACCAGTTTTAATCTGGAAAAATAGGGTATCACCCCTTGCAATTACCAGGGTAATTATAGATGCCCAAACATTAAAATAATATTGTCACAATAAAACTATGGCAACTTCGTATCAACCACTAATGTCATAAAAATAAATTAAATACATATTAAAATAATAAAAAAAATTGTATGAATGCTTCTTAGTGTTTTTAGAAGATAAACATATAGTAGTAGGCTATATATAGTAATATTTATTGTAAAAAGCTTTTTCATAGTATAATATTCACTTTACATGATGCCATCTTTGAGGGGACATTTTGTCCCTATAATGTATACCTGAACCACTCACACACACACACACACACACACACACACACACACACACACACACACACACACACACACACACACACACAAAATCATCTAAACATCATGTATAAACTCACATTGTACTGTGGTGGTTAATGTATTATCATTTAGAATCAGTTAGTTAATAAGAAGCACGTTTAGATTTATGTTTAGTGATAGGTTACCTTCATTTCTGTCACTGTATTATGAAAGGACATTTAAACAGCACACAGTACCTTTTAATCATAGACTGTAAAAAAAATAATAGATGTGAATGAATATGGCCTACACCTTAATCCAATTATGAGAGTTCAAGGGTCATTTTGTGCACGCTTTCTTTGAAAAAGCACCACTGCCATCTAGTGTTAAGTTTGGGCTATGTAACTCTGAGGCCTGAAAGTACACAACATTCGGAGACAGACAACAGCAAAAACGAAATGAAAACGCATGTCGTTCCAAACCTGTATGATCTTCCTTCTTTTGTGGAGCAAAAAAAAGGAAATTTGTAAGAATTTTTCAGCCGATTTTGACGTGTAATTAAAGTCAGTGGAGTCTAAAGCAACATTTGACTCTCATTGATGGACAAAAGACACTTTTGTGTTCCACAGAAGAAACTATTTCACAGAGTTTTGCAATGAGGATGAGTAAAGGGCGACACATATTTTGTGTGGACTACAATATTGCAAGAAAGCATTGTCAACAACGTTCACCAAAAGGAACATGTTGGTCAATCAACATCAGCAGTTTCCCCTAATAAAAAGAAGTATACTTAAAGTTCATTTTATGAAGTATACTTAAGTAATGTTCAAGTATATTTTTAAGTATACATTATGTAGTAAGTACTAATGTCAATATGTACTAGTAGTAAACTTGTAAGTGTACTATTTTAATACCGCTTGGGACTAAATTGACCCACTTTTAGTATATAAAAGTATAAGTGTAACAGTAGTAGCCTAAACTTTAAGTGCGCAACTAGTTCATAATTACGTTTCTCATTTGTACTGCAAGTGAACTGTATACTAGTAGTTTACTATTTTAATACTTGTAGCAACTTTGAAGTATACTCTCAGTAAACTTATACTAGTAATACTTATAGTTTTGTATTTATATATAATTTTTGCACTTGCAGTAGGCCTATAGCCTACTACTATGTTCAAATGTTATTTTTTATACTTTTAATATCATTAACTGTACTTTAATTTTCAAAACATTTTATTAGCTTCATGCATCCTTTTTTATCAACACTTGAATGTTGGTAAGTTTCATAAATAAAAGCAACATTTTAAACAAAAAAGATGAGAAAATCTAATTTTTGTCAAAGACTACGCCTTAATCAGATTCAGAAACGTGATCAAACACAGATGGAGTAGATCGAGTCCAACACCCACAAAGCTTCACAGTCGTTTCCTCACTGCAGAACACAAAATCCAGGGGGAGGAGTTGGATCCAGATCCAACTCCTCCCACCTTACATATACCTAAACCTACCCATCTCCACCCCCTGATCCCTAAACCCACCCCTAAACCTACCCATCTCCACCCCCTGATCTGGATCCAACTCCGCCCCCTGGATCTCGTGTATTGTAGTGAGGTGCTACTGGAATGGTGAAAGAGTAAAGTAGAATTAAAGTAAATTCCTATGTGCACTACCAGTGGACTACCCAAAAATTCAGATACGCAGAATTAGAAACATATCTGTTTTATATCAATATTTTAATCAATATTTTCAAACAATGTATAAGTTTCATAAGACTGTATATGAAAAACTATGTAAAAAAAAGTATATTTAATAGGCTACTCAATCAAAAGAGTTAACACAACTAGGCCTACAAGCCAAGTATACTTTGAATAATTCAACTTTTAAGTATATCTCGATCAAAAGATTGAGTACAAGTATAGGCCAAATATACTTGGACTTTTCTCTCAGTATAAGTCAAGTACACTTAAGTGTATAATTAAGTATATTTCTGAGAAGTACATAAAGTATATTTTTGAGAAGTATATAAAATGTAGACTGAAAGTATGCTTTCTTCTTTTTAGTTGAAAAGAAGTATAGTAATAGAACACTTGAATAAACGTATTTTTCGTAAGGGAATTATTTTCGCTGTGTACACTCTAAAAAATGCTGGGTTGTTTTAACCCAATGTTGGGTCAAATATGGACTAACCCAATGTTGGGTTAAAAATTTAATTAAAAAATGGACAAACCCAGCCGTTGGTTTACATTTTTACTGTAACCAATGCAATTTGTCCATTTTTAAATTGCATTTTTGTCCATTTTTGATTTTGTCCAAAATGCAATTTGTCCATTTTTAAATTGCATTTTTAACCCAACGTTGGGTTAGTCCATATTTGACCCAAAACTGGGTTAAAACAACCCAGCATTTTTTAGAGTGCAAGATCGGGTTCAGTTCCATGCTTATTTTATTTAGGCTACTCTATAAACTATTCCACCTGAAAGCTTGTTACTATATAAACTTGAACATGTTAGTTTATAAGACAGTGTGTAATATTATGTTTTAAAAAGTATTTAATAAGCTACTCAATCAAAATAGTAAACACAAGTACAAGCCAAGAATACTTAGTATACTTATTTATAGGCTACCTTTAAGTATATCTCGATCAACAAGTAGAGGCCAAATATACTTAGACTTTTCTGTCAGTATAAGTCAAGTATACTTAAGTGGAATTTGAAGTATATTTCTGAGAAGTACATAAAGTATATTTCTGAGAAGTACATACAAAGTAGACTGAAAGTATACCTTTTTATTTTTAGTTGAAAAGAAGTATACTAATAGCACACTTGAATAAACTTCTTTTTCGTAAGGGTTGTTAGTCATGCTGGGCTCAAGCTATTATTTTCAGCAGGTCTATGATACAATACTTGGTTAAGTGATTATAGATTCTGAAAACACACTATTTAATCCGAATGACATGAAAGTTGAGAGTGTTTTATCTAATGTTTTCTTGCCTTTACATTGACTCTCTCTCTTTTCATGTTCTAGAAAGACTCTTTTAGCCAACATTATACGAGTTTACAAAGAGTAGAAAAATTTTACATTTATTATATATATATATGTATATAGCATCATAAATCACCAGTGATATCACTTTTTTACTCTTTTACTCACTTACTATTTTTGGGGGACGTTAGACAAATGTCATTTGATAATGTCTATGTATCACTTTTCACTTCTCTATTTACAAAAAAGGCAACAAGCAGACGATGAATGTGTGAGAGAGAAGTTTCAAAAGCACTCACTTCCTTTTCCTGTAGTGTGTTTCAGTGCCCTCAGTACAATTCAGAAGCCAAAACCACACAACTGACACTGATACATGCACTGATACATGTGGAGCTGCCAAAAGCTAATGCTTTATCCTTATTCGTCTTGCTCTTGTAGCACACTTTATGGTTAAAGCAAACTCATCACATTTAAAAAAGAAAAAAAGAAAAAAAGAAGAAGAAGAACTTAGCAGTCAATTATTCGTCAGTTATTAGAAGGCAACACATCACATTCTACAGACTTGACCTGTAAATAATCAGATGTGGCATGTTAAAGTTAGATGCTTTAATGATCAAGGAGCCATGCAAAATGGGAGGGAAGACGTGTGAAAGGGTGGAAGAACATAACAGGAGTGAACTCAACAGGAAGCTCTTGTTTCCTATAAGTCATTTCGCAAATCTCTCCATCATTAAATGACAGCACAGGCCTCCACATCACTTCGTTTCTCAAAGGACACGACAACTGCGGTCTTCCCCACAAGCCACATTTCTCAAAGACACAGGTAAGAATTCTGCAAATCCTTTGATCTTTAACACGCTTATGTTTTTCTTTAGATCATCCGCATTTGCATACACATATGCGTTTGTCTTTTACATTCTACTTATACTTTCTCTTACATTACTGAAAAGCATCAGCAATGTAAAATCGTTTGTTCTCCTTTGCTGGAATGTGATGATCAAGAGAAAACAAAGTATTTTGGGGCTGGTTATGTGACCAAAAAACAGCGGCCCATATGAGGCAACCTGCTTGATACAAATTAAACAGCTTCAATGTTAATGTTAATAACATGACAGGAGTCTTTATCTTGATGTGAATGATTTAAAACATATTTCAGAGTAGACTTTTGTTAAATAATACCTTTTTTGGTAATTAAAATGAACAATTAATTTTTAACAGCACTTGCATTACAATTTCTTCAATAAAAGATAGAGAAAGCACAATAAAGATAAAGATCCAGGGATCCAGGGGTCCCTCTACTGGTCACTCCGCTTGTCATCTTCAGAAAGGAAAAATATGTCATAGATCCTGACTGACAAAACCTCAAGTTGTAGACGAAGTTCTTGCATAACGTCCAACAAAAATATAACAAAACAACAAACTAACGCCCAGTTCTGCTACTTCCACAGCATACGAATGGGCTCCAGCATAAGATGGAGGTGGAGATGGATAAAGAAGCGTCTTCAACCCCCCAAGACTCTCATTATTATATTCCTGACCATCAGCTTAATCTACAGTTTGGTGTTAATGGTTCAAGAACAACATCTCAATGGCAGCAATGAGTCGATCACAAACAATATCACCATCCTGTTCTGGCACTGGCCGTTCGGCACCCGGTACAGCCTTACGGGGAACGTGTGTCTGAGGGACTACGGCATCTCTGGATGTGTGCTAGTGGACAATCGCACTCTCAACGAGAGCGCCGATCTGGTAGTCTTTCATAACTTTGAGCTGAAGCAGCATAGAGAACACCTTCCAGTGCATCTCCATCGGCCCGCCAAACAGAGGTGGGTATGGCTTTCGTTAGAAGCATCACAAAACAATGGCGACTTGTCGCAATACAACAACCTATTCAACCTCACCATGTCATATCACCCTCGTGCTGACATCACTGTGCCCTACGGGAAGCTGTTACAGAGGAAGAAACCAGGTCTAGACTTTGTTATCCCAAAAAACAAGAGTTATGAAGCCTGTTGGGTGGTTAGTAACTACAAGAAACGGCACAAGAGGAGCGTGGTTTTCCAGGAGCTGAACAAGACCCTCGGCGTGCAACTGTATGGCCTTTTCGCCAAAAAAACACTACCAAAGGAGGCCCTGCTCCCAACGATTTCCCGCTGTTATTTCTACCTAGCCTTTGAAAACACAGAGTCTCCGCACTATATCACAGAGAAGCTGTGGAGAAACGCCTTTCAAGCCGGGACCGTGCCTGTGGTGCTGGGGCCGCCACGCAAAGACTATGAAGCCGTGGCGCCTTCGAAATCCTTCATCCATGTGGATGATTTTAAATCTATTAAGGCCCTGGCTGAGTACCTGAGAGGCCTAACTAAAGATCCAAAGAAGTATAGTGCATATTTTACCTGGCGACAAAACTACACAGTCAAACTATATACAGACTGGAGAGAGAGATTGTGCAATATCTGCCCCATCTTCGGACAATTGCCAGCTCAAAAGGTTTATGAGGATCTGAGAGCTTGGACAAAATGGTAACGTAACAGGACACAGAGCATGTTTTTGCATTTAAAAATGCGAAAGGTGGGGCAGAACAATATGGTCTACAGCTGTGTTTTTTTTAGGTTTGCAGTTTGCAATAAGCGAGCGCAATGGTCAAAGACATCAGTCTTAAGGCCTCATTATACTTCTGCGTCGGACCTACGCCGGAGCCTATACGCCGTAGGCAACGTGTTGGTTTTAATTTATACTTCAGTGTCGTTGTCCGCGTTGACGCGCACCTAGGGAGCATGTGAAACCCCGAGGGAGGCAATCACAGCGCTTGTGTCCGCGTAGAATTGACACGTTGTTACATTTTTGGAGAGGTGCACGTCAGGGTATGCCATATGGTCCACACAGCCTACGACGTAGCTACGGCGGCAGTTCGACGCAGAAGTATAAATAGGCTTTATGTTTAACGTTACATAGCAAAAATGCAAGACGCAGGAATGCATGATCTACAGATGTATTTTTTAAAAGTTAAACTTCTTTTAACTTGAGGCCTGCGTTTTTAGAACACTGTGTTTTTCGCAACAGCTGCAAGCAGTAAGCGCAAAGGTCAAAGACGTCAATATAGTTTAACATAAGTTGAAAAGTAGCGCACAAAGACCGAAAAATACAAATAAATAAAAAATAAGTCTAAATAAGTCTAGACTCTAGAGACACGTTGTTAAAAGTTGTACTTCTTTTAAGTTAACTTTTATCTGCGTTTTTAGAGCACTGTGTTGATGGCGACACTGCAAAAGATGCAAGACGTGAACTCTCCAAATTGTCTTTGCTGCAGCGCGATGATATACTGCATTAACCCTCACTCGTCCCTTAGGTCATTTTGACTCGAACAAAAACATTCAGTGTTCATCATCAGAGTGGTCCAAGACCTTGGGACTTTTGACGCACTTGAATCACGTATGCAAAAAAAAAAAAAGTTTATGTGGTAAAAAAAAAAAAAAAAAAAAACCTAGGAATTTTCGGAATGCAAGGAATGCTTCAGTATACATAGAAAATGCTCAAATTTAAAACTAAACTTTACCTAAAAAATGGTTTTATAATGTCTATAGGCTATGTGTATTTGAATGCGTACTGAAGAGATAAACTCGACCTTAAACGAGAAACATGTTTTGGGTAAACGATTCTATTCTACGAGTCAATTTACGCATTTTTAAACGCTGTGTCATGCACGAGACGCTATATAAGATGCGAGCGCAATGCGTATCACATCTATTATATCTAATGCATATTTAGCCTATACAAAAAAAAAAGAACAGTGGGAATGCAAAACCATGTTCTGTGTGAATAGGCCCTTAGTCTCTACATTACAGGTTACATGAGGCAATCGTTTATTTGAAGTCACAGTGGTAGACAGCACCATATATGAAGAAATAAAGCAGTGTTGGCGGCGCACACCTGCATAAAACACAAGTTCTGTTGTGAACTACCGGTACGCGCTGCTGAGGCCAAGGTGAAAAACTGAAACCACAATGTGAAAACCCTGCTTCCTCTCCTGTCAACATGCTTAGGCTATATCCTCTGTACACGGACTCTTGAAGGATGGAAAGTCAGTCGGTCAGATCTGTTTTGGGGGTGGGGAACGCTAAATGCAAATACCCATATGTCACATACACGCTTAGCCTACATTAATCTTTAAAAAATTCTTGCAATAGCTTTTGTTGTTGACAGAAGCTGTGCGTCCATTTAAGCTCCATACAATGTTTGAGAAAATAAAATAATTGGTTACATTCTAGATTGCAAAAAATTAACAGTCTAAAAAACTTTTAGATATGGGCCCTCTTGTAACGAAAATAAACTTGTTTTACATACCATGTTTTTTTGTTTGCAGTGAATTATTGGTTTAAATTTATATATTTTGGTTTGAAGACATTGGTAAAGATAAAAAAGGGGTTTGTGCTGCATGGATCGGCACTTGATACAAAAACAGCTGGGTCTAAAAGCAAAACCTGTTGTTTGGAAGACAATAAAATACACAAAAAAGCAAATATTCTCAAAAGAAACTAGAAATGACTGTCAATTGAAATGGTTTAATTGTTGCCCAGAAGATATTGTGTTGATTTAGAGCAGAATTTCAATAAATTATCAGATATAGCAGATTCATTTCCATTGCACAAGGTTGAGTGAGCATGCATGATACAAACACCAAACGATAAGGCACATGACCTCCACACAGAGGCTTTTTAAACTGGTAGCAAATTTCTTCTATAATTACCCTGATAAAAAGATATTACACGGAATTATTTTCAACTGGAGATGGGAGAGTGCAAATATTTAGAGAAAAAGAACAGTGACTGATGTTCTTTGTGGACCATCTGAAAAAGGTCTTCCTCCACATTGTAATAAAAAAAAAAATCCATCTCTTTAAAAATTCAACAATTAGTCAAAATACAAGTTCTTGAAGTATTGAATTTGCTGCCCGTTCACACAGAAAGGTTGATGAGAAAAACGATAAAGTATGGAGACATATGGAAATATACTTTTTGAAAAAAAATAACCAAATATTGAACAATAAAAGACAAACATAAGTACATAAAAATTGATACATGAGTAAAAAGTCATAAAAACAACTATAAAAATCATCTGAACCCATGACTTCATGTGCAAACGCATTCAACAAAGCACCCATTATACAAAGATCCATCAGGCTGCTAGTGTGCATGGTAAAGTCTAAACCAGACACTATACAATTAAGAGTGTCCAAAGGCATGTATGGAAAGAACCAAATAAACGGACACAATGGTTACATAAAAATAAATCTTATGACTGATTTGATCCATAGCTTGGCTCGGAGCGTTACTATAAACTTTTAGCGGGCATCTGTAGCCGGTTAGCTGGTGAGGTGACCCATCAGTCCGGGATGCAGGGCGTTTTTAAAGACCTCCTGTCGGTGGAGGGATGGCATGTATAGGGCAGGGGCTCCTCCGGGATGGGCTGGTCCAGGATAGCCTTGCCCTGGGAGGGATGTGCCACCCATGTGGTGCGGAGGTGGTGGACTCTGCTCATAATACTGCACTTCGGAACATTCGTCATCAAAGGGCAATGCTAGGCGCTTTCCCTTTTGTCTACGATTGCAGAACCACACACGTACTACCTAAAGAAAAAAAAAATAAGTCAAATGGGTTTTTAAAAGCACCGACTAATTAGGAAGGGTCCACAGACTTTGAGGCATGCTCACATCTCTCTCCAGGCCTAGATCGTCAGATATGTGTGTGATCTCTAGAGTGTTGGGTTTGGGACACTTCACAAAATACGACTCAAGAGCAGAACGGACCGTGCCTTCCAAACTGGTCCTCCGCTTTCTTTTTCTTGTGTCAACGAACACCCGTTCAATTTTGTACATCTGGAAGATATTGAAAAAAAAAAATGTATCAAGTTTCAATTAATCAGTTGATTGTACAAAGGTAGATCTTAAATGCAAGCTTTCAGTCAATTGCAAGAAAGGGGTGGGATTAATGCAGGAGAAACAATTGGATAAGTCCTGCATACATCACCAGAGAAGTATGTCAAAAATCAGTGTGGTTTCATTGTAAACTACGTAGGCTATTCTATTCCACAAAAAGCACGCGCGTTGTAAACGGGTGACTGAAGCAAACTATCCTCAAGTTCAGTGACAGGTAGTCGGTTTTGAACGCCCCTAGTGTAATGTAGTGTAGGCTACTGTAGTGTACTTACATCCTGAGGGTTTTCAGAATTCTCTGCCTCATTCAACCACCTCTGTAGCAGCGGCTTCAGTTTACACATGTTCTTGAAACTAAGTTGGAGAGCCTCAAAGCGGCAGATGGTCGTCTGACTGAACATTTTTCCTAGACAAAAAGTACAACTTAAATAAATCCACCATCACACACATATAGGCTACATTTATTTATAATGGTTAGAGACCTCAAACTCACCATACAAGTTTCCAAGCGCGAGTCCCACGTCTGCCTGCGTGAAGCCAAGAGTAATGCGTTTGTGTTTGAGCTCTTTAGCAAACTGCTCCAAGTCTTCTGTGGTCAGATTCTCCTATTTTTTTTTTTTAAATAAATAAAAAGATAAGCAAAACAATTAAATTATACTCAAACAACGCTAGATCTGAAACTACATTTAAAAAAAAAAAAAAAAAAAGCTCACCTCCTCCTCAGAATCACTACAGCCTCCACTGGAGGACCCGCTGCTCCTGGCTGCGCCCTGCGCCTGACCCGAGATGTTTGGAGCGGAGCCTCCGTTGAAAAATCCGGGGCTTCCGAAGCCATTTCCGGGTGGAGATGGAGACAGAGAGGGAGATGATGCAGAGGGAGTCGGAGGAGCTTGAGAAATATTGGCGGGGGCCGTGATATGAGCCAGTCCAGGCCAAAACGAAGGGTTCCAGGGTGCGTAATAATTCACCCCCGTGGGCACGGATGATGTACCGGGAGTGAGATGATATTGTGACGGCGGCTTGTTTTCTTCACTGGCGTATTCATCAATATCTTTCTCAGTTTTTACCTCAGATGGCATCTTGATTTGTTCCCTGGTTTCAGCGATAGGCGGGCTTATGTTTGCTGGTTGGGTGGCTGCCGTCACCCCCGCCACCTGACCGGTGAACTCGGGGGCTGCAAACGGGTACCAGTGTTTGGGTTGCGCAAAATCACTACCTTGCAAATCGTTCGTTTTAAAATCGCCAGAAAATGGGAAGAAGGCTTGGTGTGCCGCAGAGCTGATCCCGTTGAAATGGGCTTTGTTGAAAAGCAGGCTAGGATCCTGAAGCATGCCGTGCGCGAACTGCAAGGACGCACCACCAAGTCCATCCAGGCCCGGGGCTTGATGATACATGGCCCTGTTGACCTCGTAAGGTCGGCAGTCTGCTCCTGTCGGGCTTTGCGGTCTCTCCGTCATCTTCCCACAAAAAAAGTTCTTTAAGTTTCAAACAAGAAAGCGTTGAGACTGCTAGTTTGATAATCAATAATCGACGATCAGTAGCTCCATGCCAGGATGTTCTTTTAAAAATGAGCGAACCAAAACAGATCTCTAAGCCTCAGATTGTGTGTCCCAACGTCAGCCTGTGCTGCAATGCGCGCAGATCTTGTGTGATTGCCATCAATTAGGCCTTTAGAATGAACTAGAAACTCACCAACTCTTCCCAATCTCAACTCTGATCCTGTCCCACACAGGTTTTCCTAATCAATCGGAGTTGGAGGCTGGGGTCTAAACCATCTCCTCTCCTATTGGTCACCCGAGACAATAAGCCACAGCTGACTTTGTGAATGAACTTGGTTTTCTCATTGGGTGAGGACACGTTTGAGAATGTGAGATGTATATGCATTTTCCTAAGGTGCACAAACTTCAAATAGAATCTTATAACTTCACTCAAACCTTTAAAAAAATCCATAAAATGAAATGCATAATAATCTGTTGCCTAATTAGTAACATCCAGTAACATTAGCTATTATGCGTGTTGAGTATTTACAATGCAAAATAGGACTATATATTCAGGTGTTTTATATTCATGCCATTAAGTAAACTTTGTTTCAGTAATATGCACTTAATGAGATGTTCTTGATATTGAAATTCTTAACTTCCGTGGGAAATCCACTTTGTGCACACGTTTTATGTGGTAGCCTATATTATAGCCTATTTTTCTAACTTCGTTTACCATATTTCATAGACATTTAATTGATTATATTGTAAACAAAATTGGTCATAAAACGGTATAATCGATAAAAATGCATTCACATGCATTATTCCTGTTCTATTTGGTCAAGACATGTAAATAAAAGGTGAATTGTTTTGTTTGTCTGTTGCTGATAAGCAATTGGATTACAAGCGTCACATCTCCCACCTTCACGCTGAGAGAATAACAAGTTAACAAAATCGCAAAATTAAAACAGCAGTCAATGAGCCCATATATAGCGCAAAAATACACACAAAAAATGTTTTATTGTCTGAAACCATGGTGCGAAATAAAAAATGTATGATGATCTCATGTTCAGAATAGTGTGCTCCCATATCCCATCATTACTCCCTTTAAAATATGTCTACATTTCAAATACATTTAAAACCTGTTTTCTACTTTCTACTTTCCTATTATAGGCTATAGGCCAAGGGGGAGCGAACAAGCTTATATTCGATCTATTCAGTCATAGTCGAATTTATCTGGTATTTATTAGCCTATATTTTTTCATTTATTTTATTTATTCATTTATTATAGCCAATAGGAGAAATTTAGTCTGGGTGGGCGACAAACATAAAAAAAATAGAAACGTTGATTAAAACGTCACGGTAAAACAGTTTAAAGATATTGTAATATATAGCCTAAAACGAAAGTGATTGTTTTGTTAATATTAGCCTATATATGTGTCTATAAATTATATAGGCTAGCTTTTTTGCAATATTAATATTTAAAAAAAGAAAATGATATAGCCTAGGCCTAACAACAGCGCAAGCTTCGTCCACGCACTTTAAGGCTTAATATCGAGCTTGCTTTTTTTGTTTCATTAAAGTTGTTTACAGTTTGTGAAAGCGCATCGATACAGCTGTGCACCCCCGACCGAGCCGATCGGTGCAGATTGCGGCAGGAAGACGCGCCGCAGGAAAGTGGATGGGGGAGGCATTGTGCCACAAGAGCCCGAGGCCCCCCGCCGCTTCCAGAGCCACAGTTGCGATGGCCGGCCATTAGCTGCCTTTCAGCACTGAACAATAAGTCTCAACCCTTTGATTCCTCCCCTACCCCCCTCCTCTGCTCCGAAACAAACACAGTTTCAAAGTCGTCATAGTTTCACCATGCACTAGTCCAAAGTCTCTTTCCAGTATATTGCACGTGTATACTGGAGTCTGATTGTAAAGTAGACCTAGCCTATATGTTAAGGCATGAATATGTCATGCACACATATAACTCTGCAATCTGCTTTGATTTCCTGTCTAATCCCTCTGATGCTTCATCACCACCCACCCAGGGCATCACACACACACACACACACACACACACACCAACACCATCAGTACAAGCACGGCCAACACAAATCTACAACAATCAACCCCCTGCCTCCAAACACACTCTTGCAGACCAGGAGCTATAGGTCACAAACTGAGCTGTCCATCTCTCTTGGCCACAAAGCCGAGGAAAGGACACACAGGAGGACTCCGGGGCCAGTCAAAGCTTTTAAAAGACATCAAACCACTGCTGCAGGCATTGTGCTGGCCCATGGACTTGGTGGGGATTGTTATGTAAAGTGCAGACAGAGGAGGAGAAAGTGGGAAGAGATGACACAGGCCGGTGGGGTGTGCATGCAAGCGAGGGACGGCAGGACCAGGATTAGACCACAAAACACTCCCAGGTGGCTCTGTTTGGCAGGCCGTGTCTATTTTTTTTGTGTACTGTGAAATTTATACAGATAAATTCAGAGTAAACATTAACTTGTTCTAAAGACAGAGCACATTTCATTGCACAGAGCAGTTTCCGGTTGCTATTAATATTGAGCAAAAATCATCACCCCGCCCTTGTTATCACTTTGATGCACTCTGGATCATTTCAAAATGAGGCTACATCTGCATCAGCTTTTTTAGAATTACACATACAGGTGTGAAAAACCAAATCAAATAATGGTGCTAATCAAAGGGCGTATAGTGGTAAAGGGCAGGTTGAGACTGTAACATTTTTGTTACTTGCAATAAAATAAACATTAACTGAATTTTTTTTTTAAACTTATTTTATTTCATCTACTTGCCAAAACCAGCATAAAAAAAAAAAAAAAAAAAAAACCTATATAGATACATAATTATTATTTTTTTTTTATAAAATGACAAAGACAATAAAAGTTAAACTTTAGACAAACTCAAAGAGAAGGAGAAAGTGGGAAGAGATGACACAGGCCGGTGGGGTGTGCATGCAGCGAGGGATGGCAGGACCAGGATTAGGCCACAAAACACTCCCAGCTGGCTGTTTGGCAGGCCGTGTCTATTTTTTGTGTACTGTGAAATTTATACTCGGCAAATCTTTTCTTGAGATAACTTTAGAGTATAAACATTAACTTGTTCTAAAGACAGAGCACGTTTCATTGCACCGAGCAGTTTCCGGTTGCTATTAATATTGAGCAAAAATCATCACCCCGCCCTTGCTATCACTTTGATGCGCTCTGGAACATTTCAAAATGAGGCTACATCTGCATCAGCTTTTTTAGAATCACACATACAGGTGTGAAAAACCAAATCAGATAATAGTGCTAATCAAAGGGCGTATAGTGGTAAAGGGCAGGTTGAGAAACTCACAAAAAAAAAAAGAAAAAAAGAATGAATTCAAATTCTAAAATATAATATTATCTTAATGATACTAAAATAACCGATGATTAAAATGATTAATATCTATCAACATAAAATGGAAGTTGATTTTCAGTTGTTGACTGTATTCTTTTGAATACTATATATATTTCTAGAGAAATGGAGATATACTATTTTATACAATATAAAATATTTTAAACAAATATAAAATCCCATGTCATACTCTAGAAACCATTTATGTTATATTGAAGGTCTTTTTTTTTAAAGTTCCCCATTATTCTGACTTTATGTCTGAAGCTTAAAAAAACGGCTATAAATATGGTCTGGTAATCAGTGAACAGATAAAAAAAAATGGACCCTGAAGTTTTAGTATCTGATAAACAGGTATGTGACCTCTCTCCACTTCTGCCCCATTGACTTATACAACCTGTCCGATGGCCTTTTGATTGCTTTCGACACCCTGCTGACGACTACTGCCTCTCTCCCCACATATCTTGATCAGGTGGCCTATGGCTGCCTTCCTCACCATTCACAGTTACAATGGCCTTTAATGGCTCTCCCCCATAGACACCTCAATGAGGCTGGATCTGTGATGGGCTCCTCTGAACCACACCTTATGGGACAGATAAGTGGCCCGTCGCAGAAAAGAGCCTGTGTTGGGGGGGAGGTTGTGTCTGCTCTCGCCACGTTCTGTTTGGATGCTTGAGCTGGAGTGGACACACATTTAAGCTAGTTTCTTTCAGAGAACAAGCGTCTTTCAGCTCCAACCTAAAACAAATATGAATAGAAATGAAACACTGACAGATGTTTCATAACAATCAAAGATTTGAGGTCAAACATTGACAATGAAAGTCTTTGATATTCACATAGTTAATGCAACACTATCCATACAGTCCTTCTTGATTTATGGAACAATGCACAAATATGATGTTATTTACTGTAAGGTGACAATACATTAAAGTTTGATGAGAAGCTTTATGTAAATATACAATACAAAATAAAAAGTCATCTAACTGAATAATTCAATGTATTCATTCTTTAATAACCATGTGGTCTAAATACCCGCTTGAAATATATTTACTTTCTGTGCCATATGCCATCTTAATCGTTTTGAATACCGTTCAGTACAATATCATTCAAAGGTTTGGGGTCAACATTGGTGTGCAAAAGACTTCTTTCATAAACATAAAAAAAAACATTTGAACGGTAGTGTGTATGCATTATATTGCAAAAAATGAAGTATTAATAGTATCATAACAGCAATTCTTGAATCATAACATTCATCACAGCTGTGATGATATGCAAGATTGTGATTGTCATGTCATTATTACCCATAAGCTTCAAGGAAATACAATATAATACATTTATTTAAGTTTATTTATTTATTTATTTATTTACACTAAAGTGACTTGAGCACAGGAACCTCAACAACTCTGTTTCAGTCGGACTAATATTTAATTCCCAGACACAATCATTATGGATTTGATTTTTACTGAGGGATACAAAGAAAACAAAGATATAAGAGAGGCTTCATACTTCATTGAAGAAACATCCAGTGGAAAAATTACTAAAGTGACAAAAATGTAACTATTCTTAATTTTAAAAAAAGAGAAAGAATATATTGTTGTTTTAAATCAGCACAAATAAAGACAACCAAATGTTGACAACAAGAAAACAATATTCAGAAATGGAGAGACAAATAACAATGTTTGAGAGACCACTGTGTACTTCATATACACAATGATGAGAGGTGCTTCTGGAGGCAGCTTTGCCCAAAAAAGATGAACACTGCTTAAAAAAAAAACGACATCTAGCCGAAAGAGATGCTTATAAAGCTTCCTAACATGACCCTTTTAAAAGGTAGGAGACATAAAAAGATAGCAAGAGAAAACAAACTCCAGACTTATAGATAAAGATTGTGGTGGTGTAAAGAAACCGCATTAAACGGCCGCTTTGAGTTTCCACAGAGTTTGCGGTGCAAGAGTTCTTTCAGATTCAATATGTGCATTTGAGTACAAGAAAAACTTCTTAACCACTGCTGTCTTTTACTTTATTTACCTCATCATTCATCTACATATCATCCCTTCTTCAGCATCTTTAGAGTTTGAGTAATCTTTGTTCTGAGGGGGCTGGGTGCCAGCTCAGATGTTCCAGGAAAAACAGAGTCATAGTTTTTTCTTGTCATCATTTGTGTGTGGTTTCACCCAATAGCGGAGTGCTTTTAGGTGTGTTAGGCCTATTGTAAAAGTATGCAGGGTTGTGTGTGTGTGTGTGTGTCCAGGTCACTTGTGATTTGTCTGAGATTGTAAGGTGGAGTCGTCAAACAGTGGGTTTTTCACCTCCATCTCTCCAGTCTGCAGAAAAAGAAAAAAACACAGTGATCATACTCGTTTCTGGACAGAACTGCATTATTAGATGTGCATCTTATATATATATATATATATATAAATAGGAAGTTAGTAAGATAAGTGAGAGATGGAGATGATGATGATAAAAGTGTACACACCGGTGCCAGTCCAGGGCACTCATACACAGTGAAATCTCCCTCTTCATTCTCCTCATCTGATGTGGCCCCAGACTCTGACACTTTAGGTTCTGCTTTATGTCTGCGTTAAAATAAGACATGCATATTTATAACAGCTGCTTCAACTTCGTTTTCATGATTTCATATTGTTCGCACAATAGCCGTATATATATAATATATATATATATATATATTGTACATGAAAGTGGAACCAAATAAGTAGGAAGGAAATGAGTAAGGAACATTCTTGTTTTTAAAAACGTGTGTTTTTAGTCAGCAGTCTCTTAAAGCGATTTAACACAAATGATGTTAAAGGAAATCCTCAGATCAGAGAGCTGAGAAGAGACAAGGCATGCTAAAGCGCCTGAACTAATCAACAGATCATGTTTTGTGCTTACTTCTCCATAGAGAGCATCTGTTGTTTCTGATGCTGGTAGTGATACATCTGAGCACTGTGAGCCAGCGTTTTATCCCCAGACTAAAACATGGAAAGAGAACGTTCGTAAACACTTAAACATTACAAGAAGAAGTTCTGAAGTGTATATTGTATTTTCAGATGCATGAACTGGTATTAATGTGAATTCTCTTACGGAAGTATGGTTATTGGCAGAGCCCGCTGCATGAAACGCAGGGTAATCGACCTTCTGAGCCAGTTGAGATTCTCTCTGAAACCTGTAAAAAAATAAAACATAAGGCTTGCAGTATAAAACACTAACATTTACACTGACATTTACATTGTCTTAAAGAAGTACACAAATACCTTCCTAAAATAATAAAAATAATAAAAAAATCCAACCTTTAAGGACACCAATTTTCTTTGTGAATGAATAATGTATCGTAAATAAATAAATGTTCTTCCTTAAAATACATGGTGCATAAGTGAGTACACCCCTATGTTAAATTCCCATAGAGGCAGGCAGATTTTTAATTTTTAAGTATTTAAAAAAAAATTTTTTTAGGATACTATGCATCCTGATAAAGTTCCCTTGGCCTTTGGAATTAAAATAGCCCCACATCATCACATAGCCTTCACCATACCTAGAGATTGGCATGGTTTTATTTCAGTTAGCCTAAAAGCTAGTTTGATTTGCATTGAGAGATGATCTTATGGAAAGTACCCCATGCCAATCTCTAGGTATGGTGAAGGCTATGTGATGATGTGGGGCTATTTTAATTCCAAAGGCCAAGGGAACTTTATCAGGATGCATAGTATCCTAAAAAATTTTTTTTTAAAATACTTAAAAATAAAAATCTGCCTGCCTCTATGGGAATTTAACATAGGGGTGTACTCACTTATGCACCATGTATTTTAAGGAAGAACATTTATTTATTTACGATACATTATTCATTCACAAAGAAAATTGGTGTCCTTAAAGGTTGGATTTTTCCTAATTTTTTTAATTAAGGCATTAAGTTCAATTTCCAAAATATGATTTTTTATTCCTCTTTTTAGTCAACTTTAGCATGGGTGTATTCACTTATGCATTGCACTGTATATATATATACTATTGAAAAAGATGAACTGAAAAAATACTAAAAGGATCTAAACATATTTTATTTAAAATACAAAATACTGGAGAATTGTCTTGAGAAAGGCTATTTTCATTAGTTTGAACTGGAGGATTGTTTGAAACATACTACAGTGACATGATCATGGTTTTGGCTGACAAAACCAACTGTATAACTGATAATAAATAATAACGTTAATGAAAAGATTCAATTGACCTGATCCAGCAGACGGCAGCAACAACGAGTGCGACGGCCCCCACAACAATGCATAAAGATACCATCACTGCTCCCGTGCAAACACAATTATAAAAGAGAGAAACAGAGACAGACAAGAAAGTTTGAGGAGGACTGTCATAAACAGGAGATTTTGCTTCATTAAAATGGGACAGACTCAATGCTACTTTAATGAGAGCACAGTGTGTAAATTGATAAATACAAAACATCATGGGATGGGCCTACTGTTCAAATGTCATCTTTGTCAGGGATGTAGGCCAGCCAAACCACAGTAAATCCGGTAAAATTACATTAAAATTTGTGCATTTTGCACTCAATTTCTGTGGAAACCGGGTCAAAGCATGATAAAATAATAATAAAAAATAAAAAACCTTACATCAACACATTAATCATAATTAGAACTTAATCAAAAAAACGAAATCAAAAGACACATACGGACAAGCACGCTGTCTCTGGGAGGGTGGGGGTAAACCATCGGCCCATGGCGGTTGGACGAGTTTGTGTTTGGCTGGGGAGATTTAGAGGTTCGGTGTTGTGGTGTCGACGGGCTGCCGGTTGTTGGTTCTACAGTTGTGGGTTTATGCAGACTCTTCTGCTTCGATTCTGAATTGGATTGTGGAGGAGACTGTGAGTGAGAGTCTAAAGAGGGGATGAAGAGAGAGAAAAGAAGAGAAAGAAACATTAAAATCATTATTTTGATCAAATGTCCCTAATTACTACAGTGTCTTTCCACTGTTAACTAAGCGGCAAAGGCATCGGAAATCCAAACCTGCCGTTATTTGTCATGTCATACCACACTAAAACTGAAACTGCATAGCGAAGAGCGAGCGAGGTGGAAATTCAGTTTGCAATGAATCATGACCACTAAACCGCTATACTACCTCAATAACCATAACCACACAGATTTTTAAGAGCAGATAGTTCAAACCTGGCTGCTTGACTTCTGGGATTTGCTGCTTGCCAATGACAGACAGATGGTCGATTTCTTCATCAATTGTAGGATAAAAGGGCATTTTATCTGCAAAGACAAGGACAGAATTTCATTTGATAAAAATACTTTACCATACAAACATGGTTCTGCCATGCAATGCGCACAAAAATCATGGCACCATGTCTTACAAAGAACATACCACACATGTGAACTGGGAGTATATTCTGAAAATTCATAATCATTCATAAATGATCTATGAAAGCAGAAGTCTGATGACTGGGCTGTGTGTGTGTCCTGAGTGAGAGTGTGCCAGGGAGTTGTTTGTTTGACACGCTCTAAACGGAAAACAAAAGCAGCACATGGTTTAATGGTACGTTTGGCCAGACAGTAAGCTGCATTCCAAGACTATGGAAGATCGTCCCCCCCGGCAACCAGCCTGAGAGTGTGTGTGTGTGCGTGTGTGTGTGTGTGTGGCCAGTGTGAGGGGGTGTGTGATCGCTCTACCTCTTACACACAGAAACTGATTTGAAAGAACTTATTCACAGAAAAGAAGCAAAACTCTATTGTCCTTTATCTTAAATAAATCCATTTAAAATAAAATACACTGTTAAAATTGTTCTCTTATTGCTAAAATCAATAAAATCACTGTTATTGCATTAAATTACCCAATTTATATATATATATTTATACCTATTTAACATATATATATATATATATATATATATATATATATATATATATATATATATATATATATATATATATGTTAAATAGGCAACAACATAATATAGACTATATCGAACATATTTATTATATCTCCCAGCCCTCTGCATCAAAAACATTGAATACATCATAACTATTTAACATATTGCCTAGCCCTGGTTCTGTGTGCTGTTCCAGCCTGATCTGACACGTTGACAGCGATGATCTAGATGTGGTTAACTGCTATGCCGTTGAAAGGTGAGGTGTTGCATATGGTACAAAGTTTGTATCTGCAATGAGCTGCTGAAAAAATAAGTAATATTTCCATATAGGAAACTTTATCGTAATCATCGCTTCACGTTGCACACAGAAATAAATCAAGACTTTATTCAGCACTGTACCAGAAAGTGCTGACAGACTGGAAATACTGGAAAAGGGAATGTTTATTGTCATGAAAGTGTGTGTTTAGTCTACAGAAGACTGGCCATCTGTCTCGTGGAACAAGACTGATGTGATACAGCAACACATATCGCTGTCTCAACACCCCCACAGTCCAGGCTGTGTGTCTGTCCTCCACAGCAGGTGTCAAAGGAGGCGGGACAAACCATCTGTACAAGTGGACCTGAAAATCGGAGCTTTACACTACAGCCTGACAAAAGTCTGATGACCAACAAGAAGAATGAACAAAATGAATCAAGTTTTGATTCAGCTGGTGCTACATGGACAAGATCAGACCAGGGTTATATAGTTAACTAAAACCATAACAAAAATGGTTGCTTGAAATAAAATAAACAAACTTATTTCTCATTCATTTCTCATTTTCAAATAGTTTAACTTGATGTACTAAGATAACTAAAACTAAAATAAAAAATGAAACATACAAATGACAAAAACACAACAAAATTACTGCAACTCTGACTAAAATGAAAATAAAAATGGAAATAATTAAAATAAAAAGTAATTCCAAATATTATTGAAAACTACAACAGTATCTCATTGATACTAAAAATAACACACTGGATAAGACAAGTAGTTCCACAATTTTACATATAATCTTATCTTTAAACAATATAAACAGAAATTATTCAAATGATTGATTTAAAAAAAAAAGAATACACATTTGTGAAAAGTGTAAAAAGAAAGATTAATATTATATTACTCAATTTGCGCAGTAAAAGTATGGGCTTGACTGAGGGTGGGGAAGTCCATACTTGAGTGTGCATTGAGACAGAACAGCAGTACTGAGACATACTATTGTGTCATTACAAAACTGTGCCTTGGCACCACAGATTCCTTACTGTTTGCATTTGCAAGCAAATTAACCACAAAAAAAAGAATGCATGGAAGCATATACTTTAAAAAAAAAACACTTAAAAAGCGGCACCTTTGGCTGACTGTTTTCGGTATATGATTTGGGACACACTAATTTCTCTGACCTGTGCAAGTATATCATGCAGCTTTCTATAACTAGCCAGACACAACAGCTCTGAGTCTGACTGACTGGCATCTAAAGCCAATAGGCAGTATCTAAGCTATTTTTTAAATGAGTTTTTGACACGATTATGCTGCCATCTAGTGGTGACTTGGTCAGCGGATATCAATTTTCAGTTGTTTTTAACAGACTATGAGTTCTTACATCTGAATCAATGCAAAGCAATGACACATCAAAAAAAAAAAAATAATAATAATAATAATACAATTATTATATGTGATTTACTGACATCAACCAACTTTGGACAACACTCAAATACTACCGTACGTCCAGCCAAGCTATTTCAGTCAATGTGATCATTAACACAGTCATGTAAGTGTTTAAATCAGGCAAGTGTTTACTGACTGCTGTCCCCGCTAACTTCACTTTGTCGCACAAGTGCCCACTACAGGCGGAACCCTTGAAATGTGTTTAAGTGTAATGCACTAAGCCCTTTAATCACTTGGAATCCTCAATGGAGCTGATTTATTATTTACAGTTTTTCCTAATGAATCTGTTTGTAATCTCCCCCTCGCATTCGTCACGGCGCCACTGAGTGTAAAACGCGAAAGGCGAAGCTTGAATTTCCAGGTATGTCCCTATTTGGCGAATGTATTTTTAAGATGGAGGCGCAACATGGCTGCCGCCATTCGAGCGACTCGCTCGTATGTATTATAAATGGCAGATTATACGCTTACGAGAATACTTTATTAGTTGGTCGAAGTAATTACACATGAATGAGCACATATACTTTTGATAGAACAAAGTGTTTTTTGCTAAGAATCAACTTAAAAAGTTACACAGTGTAGCTTTAATGTAGCTACAAGTATTATGCGGTTAAATGTCAAAATAACTCCAAAATCATACACAAGAGTTGTGTGGGGGTAAATTAAGCGAGACGTCACAATCACGATGCATTGTGGTCTATGGATCTGCCTGAAGTGTACATGTTGAGAAGACTCGCTCCCTCAGTCAAAATCAAGGGATCGAAGGTCTGTCTAAATAAACTTCCCTCATCCACTTGCTGGGGATTTCCCCCAAGGGAAGAGCTTAAGGAAGTTTGAGTGTATGTATTTAAGTGGAGTTAAACGCAGCCATGGCCTCTGGTCTCTCTCTCTCTCTATCTGGATTAATTTCCTATCAGTGACGTAAAAATGAGACTGCTGACCTACATAGACGGATGATGGTTAGTGGCAGAGACTTCGGTTCAGCTGATGTGGCCCAAATTCAAGGGCTGAAAAAAAAAATTTCAGCATTTTAAAACCATTATGGTGGAATAAAAAAACAAATTAAATGTGATTGTGCTTTAAAACCGAAGAGCCAGTGTTGTTCGCTCGTGGCAATATTAAAGCAAATATGACGCATGACTGTTTGATAAGTAAACTCTTTAACAGCAGGTTCCACCTTGGTCTAACATACACTATCGCTTCAATTGTGCTCTTTGAATCTTTAAGACTTTCCTGTAAAGCATTTCATAAGACCAGAGGTAAAGGTATAAGAGACAAAACCGCTCTAAAAATCAAGATAACCTATCCTATTCGAGAATTCAATTCAGCAAACATTCATTAATATATCTCTGTTTATCAATAATGATGTAGAATGCACAGCAAAACACTGAACATTCATATCATGCTCTTATTTTTGAAGATATTCTTAGTAACAGAAACACACAGGCTCTGGCTACACAAATGAAATGCTCAAAATGAAAGTTGTCAGCTGTCGTCTTCAGCCCTTTATCAGGCTCTTCATCATTCAGTGAGCCAGGCCTATGTTTGCAGAGCTGAATTACAGGAAAAGTATTGCAGAGTATGAGAAAGAGAGAAGATAAGGTGGAAAGAAGGTCTGTTAGCATGAGAATTGTGGGCAAAGACAAACCCTATGAAGGAAGTGCTGATGCGTTACCACAATAGCCACTTTATTGCTCACATAGAGTACATACACTTCGATAATATGAAACAAAATGTATTAAAAATTATATATATACATATATATACTGTATATATATATATATATATATATATATATGATTACATTTTTGTAAAATAAATATATAATAATTTATAAATATAAATAATAATATATAATAATTATATTTTATAAATATAGAATATTAAATATATTTATTATTTATAGTACATATATATATATATATATATATTTCACAATTTTATATATACTAGTGCAAAATGCCCGTGCAAAATCAGTTTTTGTGTGTGTTTTTAGTAATTGTTGGTTTGGTGTGTTTGAGTGCTCATTGTTACAAATACACAGCAAAAGTTCAGTGACATTTTTATTTGTTTGTGAGAGTTTATATCAGAATGTTTATTTTTAAACCACAACCTTCTACGTGCTTCTTTTACCGATACATTTAACGATATCTTTTGCATTTCTAATCCAAACAACGTCAAACTTGGCGCTGCACTTACTCGTGCCCGTAGCGAGACACCTGTCAAGTTTGAAATCTATCGGACTAATGGTTCGAGAGATATGCGAATAACAGACATACAGACATACATACTGACAGACAGACAGACGTTTCTGTAATTTATAGATAGATAATATTTTAGAAATTATATAATAATTACATAATTTAATATTATATATATATATATATATATATATATATATATATATATATATATATATATATATATATATACATACAGTGCCCTCCACAATTAATGGCACCCCTGGTAAATATGATCAAAACTGGCTGTAAAAAATAAATCTGCATCGTTTATCCTTTTGATCTTTCAATAAAAAAATGTGCAAAATTCTAACCTTTCATTGAAGTAAAAGAATTGAAAGTGGGGGGAAATCACATTATGAAATAAATGTTTTTCTCCAAAACACATTGGCCACAATTATTGGCACCCCTAGAATTTTTTACGAGTAAAATATCTCTTAAGTATATTCCCATTAATATTGACCTTTTTTAGTACACCCTGGCTAGGAACATGAAACTGTCCAGCTATGACTTCGTGTTTCACAGAAGTTTAAATATGAGGAAACACAAAGGCCAAATCCCCTTAATCATCCATCACAATGAGTAAAACCACAGGATATAGTTCTGATGCGTAGCAAAAGATTGTTGAACTTCACAAAATAGAAAGTGGCTGTAAGACAATAGCTAAAGAATTGAAAATCCCCATTTTGACCATCAGGGCAATAATTAAGAAGTTCCAATCAACTAAAGATGTTACAAATCTGCCAGGAAGAGGACATGTGTCTATACTGTCTTAATGCACGGTGAGGAGGAAAGTTTGAGTGGCCAAAGACTCTTCAAGGATCACAGATGGAGAATTGCAGAGATTAGTTGAGTCTTGGGGTCAGAAAGCTACATCCCCACATGTTGTTTGGGAGGGTTTCATGAAAAATCCTCCTCGCTCCTCTAGAAACAAACTCCATCAAATTTAATTGTCAGACATGACTGGAACTTCAAACGGCACAGGGTCCTGTGGTCAGATGAGACTAAAAAAATAGCTTTTTGGCAGCAAACACACTAGATGGGTTTGGTGAACACAAGGATAAAAAGTACCCCATGTGTACAATTTAATATACTGTTGGATCTTTAATGTTGTGGGCATATTTTTCTGCTGGAGGTCCTGGACGTCTTGTTCAGATACATGGCATCGTGGATTCTATCAAATATCAACAGATAAAAAATCAAAACCTGACGCCTTCTGCTAGAAATCTTATAATGGGCCGTGGTTGGATCTTCCATCAGGACAACGATCCAAAACAAACATCAAAATCAACACAAAAATTTGTTGCGGAGCACAAAATGAAGCTTCTGCCATGACCGTCCCAGTCCCCTGACCTGATGAGTGGGCTGAACTGAAGAGAAGAAGCACAAACATGGATCTGGGAATCTGAAGGATCTGGAGAGATTCTGTATGGAGGAATGGTCTCTGATCTCTTGTCAAGTGTTCTCCAAACTCATCAGGCATTATAGGAGAAGACTCAGAGCTGGTATCTTGTCAAAAGGAGATTGCAAAAAGTATTTAATAAAAGGGTGCCAATAATTGTGGCCAACGTGTTTTGGAGAAAAACATTTATTTCATAATGTGATTTCCCCCCCACATTCAATTCTTTTACTTAAATGAAAGGTTAGAATTTTGCGGTTTACAAAGAGGTTTATAATATTTTTTGATATTTTGTATATTAATATATGTATATTTTGAATATTTATAATGCATCACATGACTTCAGCGTGAGTAAACCTTACTTTTTAGAAAATTTTGGTAGACAGTATTTTGACTGTTGAAATTCTTAAAATATGTATAAAAAGATATTTGAAGCTTGATTAAGGGTAAACAGTTCTTAAGTTCGATTTTTTTTTTCGTAACCTGACAAATGAAATTGTGCGAAATCCTGGAAAATGACTTAGACCGCCATTACAGTAGTCACAAAATTATCAGCTCTTAAAGCAAATTAAAAACCTAATAAATATTTAACAAAAAACTTAACAAATTTAAAATAAATATACAAATATTAAAACATATACTATTAATATACAAAAAATATATATTATTAATAAATACTATTATACATCTATCTGAAAGCATTTGTTGCTAAAGTATCTACTTACTTGACACTTAAAAGATGACATTTAAAAAATATTTAGCACAAAAGCAAAACTCTATGACTACAGTATTGCAATAGATAAAAAAGAGTGCTTTTTCTTTCTGCTAGAGCAGTGCTCACATGGAATTACATTAAAGCCAAGGCCACACACAGACATATGCGTGCAGCCGTGCACCCTTACAATCCAACTGATTAAATTCAGTCATGTGCCTCTGCCACATGAGGATAGAGAGAGAGAGAGAGAGATTACGCTCACCACAAAACCAATAGAAACAGTGAGAGAGGAGAGAACCGAGAGCAAATGCACAGGCCAGATGACGGGAGGATCTGAGGTCTAAACCATCAACATCATCTCCTCTTTCAGGACAGCATTAGTCACAGGCCGAGGGTTTGATTAATAAATGCACAGCATTCGGCTTGAGAAAACGATTGTGTGTTGCCTGACTCACAGTTTGAGTCTGTTGATGCACAAGCACTAAAGCACAAGCCAGATCAGGCAATAGGTGCTAAATAAATCGTGACACAGTAGCCAGAAGGTGGGTGTGGTGGGTGTGTGAACGCCTTCATACCGTGATTGTGTCCCCTGGGAATAACACAATGTCCGTCTTCATTTTCCTCCAATGGACTGAGGCAGGAGCCACAGTGGCAGGAGCAAGACTCACAGAAGTGCCGCCTCATCATGGTACAGTCTATGTGATCTGGGCACTTGTTTGCTGAAAAAAGAAAGAAATAAATAGAAAAAAGACATGTTAAAATGGTAAAAGAAAGTATTAGATATACTCAAATTATATTATTACATCTGAAGCACTAAACATCACACATCATGTATTTGAATATCAATGTGCCTTAAAATCTTTATGAATTAGTGCACCAGGTGTTAACAGCAAGTGTTGGTAATGTTGTTCCAACGGGTATCATTAAAAGTCATCATTTCCTCTGAAGCCACACATGCATTTAGTCACCTGTCATGTTTTTTTTATTGGTATTGTTGATTCTGAAGGTAGAAAATATCAGTATGTCCCTTTAAATAAACATAATAATGCTTTGAAATTCATAATAAAAGCTCTTGACATCTGTTGTTTACCTCAGAAAATTATTTTGCTTAAGATTTATTACATTTTATTCAGCAAGGATGCATAATTGCAATTGATGGATTTACATTGTAAAAAATGATATTTCAAATAAATGCTGCTAGTGTGAATTTTCTAATCAATCAAAGAATCCTGAAAAAATGTATCATGATTTCCACAAAAATATTAAGCAGCATTAACAATGAAAATGTTTCTTGAGCACCAAATCAGCATATTAGAATGATTTCTGAAGGATCATGTGACATATAGAAAGCAGTTAACTCAAATAGGCTATATGTCGAACGTCGCATGACGAAACCGGACACCTGGTCTCATCGCATCCGCTTGTCATAGAAAGTGTTAACAGCCGTATGAACTGATGCCGATATCTATGGAATTTTAAGGTAATCAGCTAACCTACCTATCTCACTTTGTTATTGGCTTTTTATTCTATTTAAATATCTAAACGTTAGTGTGAAGATTTTATTTTTTTTTTACTTTTAAATATCGATCTTCACATGCGAGGGACATTGGTTATGATCATCTTTGCTCGCTCCTTTTAAGTTATCTTGAGTAAAACAGTAAAAAAATGCATGAAGCACATACAAAAGACCTGAACCGGAAGCGATGCGTTCTGTTTTCCGGTTTCGTAATGCGGCGTTCGACATATACCCTATTGAAAAAAATATTTCACAATATTACCTTTTTGATCAAATAAATGCATTCTTGATGAGCATAAGAGACTTCTTTCAAAGTAATCTATCTATCTATCTATCTATCTATCTATCTATCTATCTATCTATCTATCTATCTATCTATCTATCTATCTATCTATCTATCTATCTATCTATCTATCTATCTGTGTGTGTGTATACATATATTTCAACTTGTCATGATCATGCAAAGCCAGCAAACCACTTACAACTGGTAACTTTTGCATGATGCAAGGGCAGAAAATTAGAGTTTGACGTAAAAGTGTCTGTCGATAGAGCTTAACTTGCATTGAAACTGAAAATTCCTTGAAGCCTGAAAAACATTCAATGGTAATGGTGAGTGAAGTACCCAATGACATCAGTGCTATTGAATTCATTGTGTCTGATACCCTTGACTGACTTCTAATCGTTAGAGAGACTATAAAATCAGTCAGAGACACAAACACGCTTGAATGACTCAAATCGTTCCACAGTCGCAATCATAATCTCAGCTCCTTCTCTTCAATGATACTTTATCCCATGTGCTCCTATTCTCTATAAATCCCTTAATTTTCTGTCTAATTCTCTCAGTGGGGGTGCTCTGCTCTCGGTGGAGGCTACAGAAGAAAACTGGGTCAGCAGCAGGTGTGTGTGCTGTGATGGTGCTTGTGGATTTCATTCTGGATCAGAGTTGTTTTAGAATCATTGATGTACTATTATAGTTTTTATACATTTTGTTGTGTTTTTGTCACTTTTTTTAATATATAAAACTGATAGTTCCGGGCCTTGATGCTGATTGGTCAGTAGCTGTGTTTTATTTTCTGATAAAGAAAGGCTATAGAGTGCAACAGTTCAGTTCCGGAGGTAAAAACTTCATTTCTTTTTCTCCAAAAGGAAATTGATTTTGAACGATAACTTGTAAACCTTTAAACACAGACCTACAGTGAGCTATGAGGTTAAATTATGGTATTTGCTTCTGCTGAAGCCGTCAGACCACATTAGTCCAGCTGATTTTTAGAATAATTATTGTGTTTAACAGTGGAATTCCTGGCAAAAAACTTAATTAAACATAATGCTGTACAGAAAATTACACCAATCAAGAGTCAAAAAAGTACACGCTCCTAAATAGCTTTTTAGCCCCGCCTACTACCGTGAAGCACTGCGAATGACGAAATCAAGTCGATCAACCTACACTTTCAAAATACTTCAATGTTTGTTTGTATACATATATGCTTTATACATATAATCAATGAGTAGTTTATTTCTCCATCGTTTTTAAATGCTTCATGGCACTGCAGTTCTTTACCTCACTGAAACTGTCATTTTGTCAGATTTTCGAGTAGCTGGTTGGCTTGGTTCATGGATTCACTCTTTCCCCACCAGCGTTTTCAAAAAAGTTGCCAGTCAACGCCAGCGTATTTTTCCCCCACAAACATTTCATGGCCATATTTTGCTGTAATATAACATTTTATTCTAGCTTCATGCATTCTTTTTTTTAATCAACACTTGAATATGGGTAAGTTTCATAAAAAAGCAACATTTTGAGCAAAAAGCTGAGAAAATCACATTTTTGTCAAAGACTACATCCAGATTGGATTCAGAACGATAATCAAAACATAGATGGAGTAGATCGAGTCCATCAACACACCCAAATATTCACAGTAGCCTACTATAGCTCTTCCTGGGTCGACATTTCATTCAGTAACATTAGGCAGTTTTGGCTTATATGGCGATTAATGTTGATGATCGCGTTATTTTACATATGCATATGATTACATATGATATCACTTGTTTCCATTTGTTCGTGTGTGAGGAAATATTAGCAAATGACAGAGTATGAGAACAGTTCCCAGTGTTATTTGAGCTACATCAGATGAGTCGTTACATCTAGGAACATTCTCTTGCTGTTGTGTGTCACATTCAGGGACTATTTTTCTGGCAGAAGGATGGAATATAATGATTTATTATTGCGTTCATGCCAAGTAGGCCTAATGCTTTTTACAAGTTTCGGCAAGCCGTGAACAACACACCTTAAACTAAAAGTAACATATTAACACGTATATCTTCGGGTTTAATAGACTATTTGTATTGTGTGGTAATGTTTGATAAAAGCAATAAGGTACTCGAGGCGTGCCGTATTGTAAACAGTCAAGGCTGAAGAGGTTGCAGGCACTCCGCTTCACATGCCTAACAATGCCCTTTCATCCGTGACTGTAGGTGCGCTCACGTCATGTGGTAATTACCATAAGAACAATACTTTTCGGAGAGCTCCATTGTACCACATGACCGCTGTACCACCTGACCGCTGCAGATTTATTTAGGCATTGATAGTGTTGCCCTCTAAACGCATTATTCCGAGTCCGAGGACGTGAACATCTGAACGTCAAGTGTCGTCATCTCGTGAACATCTGAACGTCAAGTGTCGTCATCTCGAAATTATGGCAATACGACATGTATTCACAATACAGCATGGCCTCTTGAACTTTATTGCTTACAAATATGTCTATATAGTTATTTATTTTTATTTTATTTAGGTTTTGTTACTATAGTGCTTAAGAAAATGAGAAATGTTTTCTTGGCAACAAGCTAAAATATCTATTTTATTAAAAACATTTTATGGTTTTAGTAAATGATAATAGGCTAACCCTGCTGTGGATGAAGGCATCTTAGGTCACAAGATGGTGCACATATTCTGTTTTCAAATTATTATTTTTTTCAATTCTGAGTAAATATTATAAAATAAATTTGTTTAATCAATTTAATACACATCTCATTTGCTGTAATTAAAATGTATTGTATTTCTCCATTACATTGGGAATCAGCCAATTTGCTTTATAGACACCAATAATGAAATTGATTCATTAAAAACCCTTATTACTTCACCAGGAAATCTATTTTTAAAATCTCATACTTATGGGTTCTGCAGAAGCATATACCATTGCCAGTGCTGGGTAGATTACTTACAAATTGTAGTCCATTACTGATTCCAAATTACATGACAAAAAGTTTTGTTAGTAACGTAATCTCTTATATTACACATTTTAGGTAATATAATCCGAACAGCCCGATCTCACGGGAAAACGTACAAATTCTACGAGGTGGCTTATTCGTACGAATTCATACGACCTGACTCGTACGAATTAGTAAGATTTTTGCAAAATCGTACATATTTTACGAATTGGCCAATTCGTATGAATTCATACGAATGACCTACCCCTGACCCCGCCCCTAAACCTACCCATCACGTGGGTTTAGACAAATCGTACAAATTCGTACGAGTGAGGTCGTACGAATTAGTACGAATTAGCCAACTTTTTATCATTCGTACGAATTGGTCGTGAGATAGCGTTGAATCCGAATACTTTTTGATTACTTTTGACCCAACAACATGTTAATATTGTAGCTTATTATTGATATACAAATACAAAGAGAAAGGAAATATATTCCATTATTTGTTATCAACAACATGAAGTGCATTAAACATTACATTATGTCATGGTTTCCCAGACTGGAGTTCGTGAAAAACTGCAAGGGTTTTGTGAGTATAATGAAAATCGAATAATTAAATAAATCATAAAAATGTATATAAAATAAAAATACATTTTAAAAGACATTAGCTTCCAAAGATTTAGCAATACATGGTTAAATGAGTTGACTGATAATTCCTTCAAATAATATATTAATTAAAGGTACAATATGTAGTTTTTTTGCTTTAAAAATAGCAAAAATCACTATATCTGTGTTACATATTTTTTTTAGTTGTGTACTTACATTATCCTGACTGTTTCCAACAACTTTCAAACCAGGAGAAATTTGTAATTTAATTTATTAAGACACGGACCGTTTCTTTATTTCCGTTTTGTCGCCGTCATATCCGCGTTGTCCCTGGTTTCCGCTCGTACTGCCATAGCAACCAGAGCCCTCTGATAGTAACCAAGGCGACAGACATGGACAACTGTGTAGTTCGTAATGTCTATCTGCACGCTGTTGTTGTTTCGTTCAAACATTATGGACCATGGCAAGCAGACTTTGGATAAAAAAGGAGAACTAAAACGAGAATCAATATCAGCGCGGTGTTTTCGAGATGCCTAGAGCTCCCATAGACAGTATATAAACGAGAGCTCCACGTCCGAGACTTCGACCGCTCCTACATGTACTTTATTAAACAGGTGAGCACATTTACATAAAACTAATCAATGTTATATAGTTCAACAATGATAAAATGTTAGAATATGAGCTGTATGTCATTCTAATGTTGATCTAGCTTACTGCTAGTCTCATACAGACAAACTAACACATACATTTCAACACATTCAAATGCAGTTTAGTGTGATAGTGTAATGTTAGACCAAGTGAAACAGCGCTGCGTTACCTCACAAGTTTAATTTGTCTAATAAACTGACCTGTGAGTAGTAATTCTGCACTTGTGTGTAGTTCGGTAGAATGAAATGTCCATATTCCTTTTATATCCGTGGGACTCGCGTCGCGTGTGGAGCTGATAGCTGTCTCTTAGCAATCCCGAACTGCTTCATATCACAGTCATGGTAAAAACATCGATGTATTTACTCATCCATAAACTTTATTAGATCAGTCGGCTTGACATTGACGACAAGATCCATAATTCTTAGCAAATGTTGCGTCATCAAACTACGCCTTTGTTATTGTAAGAGGTTAGCGACCCCTAGCGGCGAAAAAATTACATATTGTATGTTTAATAATGTTCTCCAGAAGTTGATTCGATATGCAATGTTGAGAAACCAAATGATTTCTGTAAATCCAGTGATGAAATGCTTTGTGGCCTCCCAATTTTCCAAAAAATACAAAATTACAAAGAATTAGGGAGAATCTATAATGAATTATTATGAATGAATATTACTGCCATTGTGTGAATAATATGTAATAATGTAATCAATAAAAACTAACTGCAGTCTGATTATGAGCATTTTAAAATGTAATTAATCTAATTTAACCAAGTACTAATTTTTATGCAATCAGTTACTACCAAACACTGATCATTACTTAACAACCTGGGAGCTCATGCCAAGATCTTCCTTAAATTGAAATATGATAAAAAGCCATTTCTGTATAGAGAAAATTACCAGGATTTCTACTTCCAGAGCCCTAACAGACACTCCAAGCAAAATGTCTGTTCATTTTCATCTGCCATGAATAAGCGCTTCAGTGTTCTGTGATGAGTGGATCGCTATCCGTCACTCTGACATCATCTGGCGGACGTCAGTAGGGACTCAACGCTGAGTATCAACCTGATGACACACGTCCCATCCGGAATAATTTAAATGAGCGTGAAGCATCATCAAACAATCATTCACTCTCTGTTCCGAACGGCTCATTCTTCATGGAGACCGGAGCTCAGCTGAACTGTGAAACTCAACTAATGGTGTGTATCTTGTAAGACAAACTTAATTAATTTGTTCATGTGCACATAAAACTAAATTCTGAAAGCTTTTCTTTGCTTTTACAGTCCCATTTTTATATTGACAGGTCTCCTGTGTGTTTCCAGGCAACAAAAAAGGAGCTGTTATAAAAGGGTAGAAGTGCCCTGTCAAGGCAAATGCTTACATACGCCACAGCAGTAGTGTACATAGAATCTATGCGTGTCTATGTTCTAATTAGGGTTGCAAATGGGTGGAAAATTTCCAGAAACTTTCCATGAGAAGTTAAGATGGGGAATATTGGAAATATTCCTAATTGGAAACTTACGAGAATTTATGGGAATTAATTCGAAATTTGGGGTAATTTTTACAAACTGTGTACAAAATATATAAACATATAATATGCATAACATATAATACATATATAAAATATATGAACATATCATATATTAAACATATATAAATATATAAAAAATTTATTTTATACAAAATATAAACATTTTGTTTGGTCATAAGCAGATTTGTGAGTATAAACGATTAATTCATTGAAAAAAGAAACATAAAATAAACATATTCCCAATGAGCTATGCTGAAAGCTATTGCTAGCTTCTTTGCACAGAGAGAATAACATAGTGACGAAACGCGCTCTGTAGTAGTTTGTCCGTATATATTTTTATATACAATATGTTTAGGGCTATGACTGGTTTAAATGGCTATTCACGGTGTATGTAGGTAGAAATGCCTAGTGAAGGTAATAAAAACATAACGGTTCATTATGTAAGGTCTTTATACACCACTGAAAACATAGTTATGCATATTATATCGCATTTCTGTCAACAGATCCTCCTAAATATTAAACAATGCACCTTTAATACATTTTAAAATGTAATTTATTCCTGTGATGGCAAAGCTGAATTTTCAGCATCATTACTCCAGTCTTCAGTGTCACATGATCCAGTATGTCCATAAACACTGAAATGTTTAATATTCGTATGAACTGCACAGGCCCAACATAATCAAGATCTGTCACACAATATGCTGGAATCTGCCTGGTTTGGATCGCTTCGACTGATTTTGCACCATAGGGTTTAAAAAAAAGGGAAAGTTTCAATATCGATTTCAAAATCGATATCTTTATCTTTAAATGTGTGCTGGACTGGTGGTGGGGTGCACCATTTAACTAACTAGAAGGTGCCTGGATCGATCCCTGTAAGGTTTATTAGCTTTGACCATATCATCATTGTAATCTTTACTAGGTGTTGCTTACCCTCCAGCTGCTAAATACTGTATGCATTGATTTCTGCTCATCACTAGTCATAGACATCATCATCCCTCATTAGTCTTCATAAAACGCCACCAGATTGCTTTTAAATCTGGACGAGGAGTCATGAGAACTGAGATTAACTGACTAATGAGGTGCAACTGTATGCGTGCATGTGAGAGATGCACATTTCTCTAAACACCCTGCTGGGCCGCCCACCTCCAGCCGGTCATGGACATTCATTTACACAAGCAACCACAAGCTCAAGCTGTGCTTGGAAATAAGGAGGGAATTTGGAAGCAACAGGTTTTTTAAACTACACTGCACTGAATATAATTCGATTCCAGTAACTACTTGACTTCAGTGTCATTAAGCTGAATCTTTTACCTGAAGTTTCTTGCAGTACACTTAACATCAGTAAACTGATCTTAAAGGGGTAGTTCACCCAAAAAAATAAACATTCTGTCATGATTTCCTCACCCTCATGTCGTTCCAAACCTGTATGGCATTTTCTCTCCCTGTGAAACACAAAAAAAGATATTTTGAAGAACTGTTTTTGTCATACAGTGGAAGTCAGTGGGGTTCAAAAACAACTCTGGACCCAATTGACTTTTATTGCATGGACAAAAAACACTGAGACCTCTTTCAAAATATCTGCTTTTGTGTAGGACCCTATTGTTTTAGCTAACAGGCCTCACTGACTATTTATCTGAAGCTGTAGTGTTACTGGATGGAGGAGATACTTTGATCGCCCAGATCAGTCAGTCCATCTCCGCTCAATGACATAACACTGATCAAAGTCAATCCTGACAGACCACTTACTATATTTGGATTCTCTGAAGGACCCACTAATAGAAGTGTTATGGCCCTTCATGTGTACAATCCTGCATGACACATCTAAACCTTGAAAAGGAAGGCAAGAGTGGAAGCAGTGGATCTCATCGGAAACAGAGCTGTTTCTGAAACAAACTTTATAATATAAAATAAAAAAATACGAGTAAAACTACTATACACTCACCTAAAGGATTATTAGGAACACCATACTAATACTGTGTTTGACCCCCTTTCGCCTTCAGAACTGCCTTAATTCTACGTGGCATTGATTCAACAAGGTGCTGAAAGCATTCTTTAGAAATGTTGGCCCATATTGATAGGATAGCATCTTGCAGTTGATGGAGATTTGTGGGATGCACATCCAGGGCACGAAGCTCCCGTTCCACCACATCCCAAAGATGCTCTATTGGGTTGAGATCTGGTGACTGTGGGGGCCATTTTAGTACAGTGAACTCATTGTCATGTTCAAGAAACCAATTTGAAATGATTCGAGCTTTGTGACATGGTGCATTATCCTGCTGGAAGTAGCCATCAGAGGATGGGTACATGGTGGTCATAAAGGGATGGACATGGTCAGAAACAATGCTCAGGTAGGCCGTGGCATTTAAACAATGCCCAATTGGCACTAAGGGGCCTGAAGTGTGCCAAGAAAACATCCCCCACACCATTACACCACCACCACCAGCCTGCACAGTGGTAACAAGGCATGATGGATCCATGTTCTCATTCTGTTTACGCCAAATTCTGACTCTACCATCTGAATGTCTCAACAGAAATCGAGACTCATCAGACCAGGCAACATTTTTCCAGTCTTCAACTGTCCAATTTTGGTGAGCTCGTGCAAATTGTAGCCTCTTTTTCCTATTTGTAGTGGAGATGAGTGGTACCCGGTGGGGTCTTCTGCTGTTGTAGCCCATCCGCCTCAAGGTTGTGTGTGTTGTGGCTTCACAAATGCTTTGCTGCATACCTCGGTTGTAACGAGTGGTTATTTCAGTCAAAGTTGCTCTTCTATCAGCTTGAATCAGTCGGCCCATTCTCCTCTGACCTCTAGCATCAACAAGGCATTTTCGCCCACAGGACTGCCGCATACTGGATGTTTTTCCCTTTTCACACCATTCTTTGTAAACCCTAGAAATGGTTGTGCGTGAAAATCCCAGTAACTGAGCAGATTGTGAAATACTCAGACCGGCCCGTCTGGCACCAACAACCATACCACGCTCAAAATGACTTAAATCACCTTTCTTTCCCATTCTGACATTCAGTTTGGAGTTCAGGAGATTGTCTTGACCAGGACCACACCCCCAAATGCATTGAAGCAACTGCCATGTGATTGGCTGATTAGATAATTGCATTAATGAGAAATTGAACAGGTGTTCCTAATAATCCTTTAGGTGAGTGTATAATTGATCCAATGGTGTTTGTTGGGAGCATTGAGCAAAAAGGTTTACAATGAGGAAAAGAGAGAAGAGGAGAAGACATGTACTATGGAAATTGTTATTGATAGCTAAAAAAAATTATAAAAGTGGAATGAAGAAGATCCTCCAAGCTTGATTCAATTGACTCAGAATCTGAAACAAGTTTCTACAATGAAAAAAAAAAAGAAAAGAACGCATGCCTACAAATGAAGATGGATCTTTTTCTGCAAAGATGGGAAATTACAATACATTTACAGATATGCAACTAAGATGGGTTATAAAGAATGGGATTACAAACTATATGGAGAAATAAAGTCAGAATAGTTTGATAAAAAATGCAATTATCTTTTATTTTATTTTATTTTATTTTATTCCGTGGTGGAAACAAGCTTCCATACTTATCACACCAGTCTCATTGGGTGGATTCTTCTTGGGCACTATTGGGTTACAATCAGGTAACTCAGAAATGAGAAATTTAACTGGTTGCAAACGCCCTGTTTTGTGTCCTTTTACGAACTCATCTGTAATATTCATAAAAAAAAACATATATATAAAAAAAATCCTCCCAGGAGGCTGTGGAGAATCAGATTTTTTTCAAAACATCTCTGGTCATTTGCGGTGCCAAGGAAAAGCGCACACGATTACATAAGAAAGATAAGCATGTCATGAAGCTGGATTAAAAATGAATATTTCTAACCATCTGCTGCTGGCTCAGAAATCATTAACCGAGCTCTGAGCGGGAAGGAAGCCAACATCAGCACCGAACTGCAGCACGAGAACAGAGACACACTTACGTGGCAATATTGACAGATTCCACTTACTTCGTGAAGAAGGATGTGCATCATAAGTGGCCACAAATGTAAAAAAAAAAAAAAAAAAAAACCTGTTAAAGGGATAGTTCACCCAAAAATGAGAATTTGGTCATCATTTACTCACCTTCAAATTGTTCCAAAACTGAATTGCTTACTTTCTTCTGCTGACCACAAGAGAAGATATTTTGAAGAATATGGGTAACCAAACAGTTGGTGGGCCTCACTGACTTCCAAGGTATGGGGGAAAGAAAATATACTATGGAAGCCATTGGGGTCCATAAACCATTTGCTTACCCATATTCTTCAAAATATGTCTTGTGGTCAGCAGAAGAAATACATGTTTGGGACATTTAACTATCCCTTTAAGAAGGAATAAATTAGAACAAATATTTTCAACTAGATAGGCTAATAACCTTGAAGTTGTGATGAGAGTTGCCAGGAACAGGAAAGTGGATGGATAAGGGAAAACTCCCATTGTGTGGACATCCTGTTGCTCTACCAAAAGTCAAGCTAAGTGCCAGTTCTTTTCCTTGTTTAAACTGGCTCTCTTCCATTCCTGCAGATACACATGCTTCAGATCTTAATCTCATAAAGTCATATGATTAACCTAGACTTTATATTGCCTGTAAATGCAAAATTTGCTGTGTGTTTACTGTTTAGGCACCACTAGTCATTTGCTAAGGTGTTCACAGGTTACTAGGTGTTCTGGGTGGTTTCTTCCTGGTCCAAGTAAAACAAACTCACCGCCAAGTTTCGATGATATTCTGAGCTTTCGATTCTGGGCTTGGGTATCAACTTCAATGTAAATCTAAGTGATTTTTTCACCTGTTTTCATCGATCATTAATGTCCAAAGCATTGTATGCTTACAAATATGCCTACATTCTCAATACAATATCCTTGATCTGAAAATAGACCTCAAGAGTTATTTCTGTGAGACACTCCTGGGATGTGCTCACCTGCTTCCATCCATTTGTCTCTTTCTCACTCTCGTTACTTATTCACTTCATGGGAATGGGCAACTATTCCTGCTGCTATGGAAACTATGTTGTCCGGCTAACACCCACCACGTTGCAGGGCACATGAACGGGTCGGTAATCATGACTAGGTAACGTTTTGCACAAACGTGCTGGGACTCTCAAATGCCAAATGTAAATATCATAGTAAGAATGTGATAATACAATCATACAATAATATATTCCTGCGATGCAAAGCTGAATTATCAGCATACATGATTACAGTCTTCAGTGTCACATGATCCTTCAAATATCATTCTAATATGCTGAGTTGCTGCTCAAGAAACTTTTACTATCATTATCAATCTTGAAAGCAGTTGTGCTGCTTAATATTTTTGTGGAAACATCCTATATCCTATTTCAGGATACTTTGATAAATATGTCATATTTATTGTAAAAATGTGTGTAATATTTAAAAATAAACATTTATTTATTATCTATCTATCTCCCAATTTTTTTTTATTTTTTTTTAATCATGTGAATAAATGGCAGTAGAAAAGTGTAGTAGAGTATGCAGGTTTCCACACTTCATTTGCACATTTGAGTAACTGATAGCAGTTGATTAAAGCATCATTTGAATAGTTACATTCTAGAGCAATAAAATATTTGATTGTGGGAATTTCTAGGTACAACACATTCAGCAGGGAAGACTTGTACAGAAAAAGGAACATGTGAATACAGATGGATCATCCAACAAATGACTAGAATTTAACAGCCATTCAAAAGCAGACAGACATCTGGTTGTGGAACCTGAAACCAGCTTATTCAGTTTTGAAAAATATACTGTTTTACAAATCCTCATCAGTACTTACTATCCTTAAAAAAACATATCCATAAAATAAAAATGTAAACAGTTATAAAACCAAAATAGAAGTCAACAAATGTGTCTGGAAAATTACATCAGACTGCGCTTCAAGAGTCTGAGGGTCTCTTTTATAGCCTGCCTGGCTCGGAGTCGGATCCAAATTATCATTAAAAAAACTGAATAATGACACACCCTCATTAGTGAGAGAAATGTAGTGAACCACAGGAAATGAGAACCCAGATTTACGCCCACATCTTTCAATAGCCACATTAAGACACAATCACAAACCACCCTTGTGGCCCACAAGGTTTCCGTACAATACAGAACAAAGTGTAAGTCTCAGCTGATCTAAATGTGCCTTCCGCAACCAAGCTGGCAACCTGTGTGTACTCAATGTGGGAAGACTTAAGGGTGGATGTTTGCTGTATGTTACTGAATGCTCAAGGGTGTGTTTGGATATCTTAGCGCATATTTAAACGTGTACGCCATGTTTGTTTCTGCCTTAACTGCGTAAGAAGTACACATTTTGACTCTCACAGATAATATGGCCGCAGCTGCTTCGTTCTCACACGGCGAGGTTTGTAAAGAGCATGTGGCCTTGTTCAGGGAACTGCTGCAGAGATAAGCCGCTGCTCTCAATGTGCGCTTTGCAAATCATCACTGTGACAACAACAGGCTGTTTCCAGATCTCTTTAGAGTCTTAGATTCTCACGTTCCCCTGAGACAGCAAGAGCAGGATCCAATTCAGCAGTTACTACAGCAACGCAGCTAACCTTTTCTCAATCCACTCCATCACCTCAGAAGAGAGCGAAGCAGCACTCAAGACACCTAAAACCACCCAAACACATTTTATGTAAGTGCATTACGAAGCGAGCTGTGACGAGAACTGCAGTGTAATAGAAAGAGATTTTTCCCATTATGTGAAACAGCAAGGTCCCTTTCTTATATCTCTTTTATCCTGTGCTCTATGAGGAGCAGGTTTAAGAGGGCATTTTAAGGTTCAGATTTCAAGTTTGAGCGTCTAACAAAGCGCTTAAAGTGTTCTTCAGATACACTATTGTGCACAGACTAAAAGGCCTACTTTCCAGCTTTAAAAGTCAGCAATTAACAGTTTACAAATGAAAATTAAAAGGGCTCAGGACATAGCCATGTTGTACCTCAAACCTGACACATAAACGTTAAACATTTCTGCGTTTTGAGCAAGTTGTATACCTATAGAACAAGTTTGAATTATCAAACGAAATTGGGTATTGATTAAACAGGGCCATTTTCTACAGCACAATGATGGCCTGATAACCCTGTCAATGTGATCAGTTCCTGTTAATTAAGCTAAAACTATTAAAAATCATTTTCAGCAATTGAAATAAAGCGGAATTAAAATAAAACAAAATATAAATATTAGATGAAAAAATAAACGGAATTAACAAAAAATAAGTGTTGCCTTGGCAAATAATTAAAATAAATAAGTTGAAGTTACTTAAATTACTAAAACTACAACTGAAATAAAAATAAAGCTAAACAGAAATGTTTTTTTAAATAAATAAAAAATGACAAAAGTGCATAAAAGAATTACAAAAAATTAAACAAAAATACAAATGAAAACTGAAAATATAAAAAATAAAGGTTAATTCAAAATATTAATAAATACTATACTAGTATATAAATAATACTGATAAAATTTATATAAAATTTAAATAAAAATAAAACTGATGAGACTTCCAATGTGACTATGTTTGTGAATAGAACAACATCATAAATATTAAAATTGTAGCTGCTTGCTGATTGTCCCAGGTGTAACTAAACGGTTTCACAGGCTTCGTACACTGGGAAACTATGGAAAAGGAACTTGAATCTGCTTTGAACAAGAAAAATCCTACACAGAATGAGGACTTACAGGACTACTTTCCATTACTACTAGTTTCAGAAGTCCACTACGCCACTGAGATTAACTAATGATATTCATAAAAGTGCTCTTCAAACAAGCAGACCAAGTGGTTGCTTTATTCACCTGCACGAAACAGGCCTGATTATCTTCATATGCTCTGGTCACCATCTGTGAAATTACTGCATGGCTAGCGGCTCTATCCACAGATCTGTCTTTCTCCGTGAAATTTGACATGCTGTTCTGTGTCGATCAGATAATCAACAGCCTGAGGCGGAGAGTTCACACTAAACGTGGCAGCTCTTTTCAGAAGTCACACGCTAGTGAACAACAAACAATCTACAATGGAAAACATGCATAAACACACGTTAACGGCACTAGGAGATGAGATAAGAGAGAGAAAGAGAAAAAGAAGGATGGAAAATCTCCATTGTTAGCCTGTTTTGGCACACTGGAAACCTTTCGGGCAAAATTATAGGTTGGATAGAATTAGTGCATTAGTGCATACATAAATAAAAATAATTATTTTCATCTTCAATATTTGATATTCAGTTGCTGGATAAAACGAAATAGGTCTCAGGGGAGCTCAGCGTGCAGATGTGTGTCAATGATTGTGCGATTGTGAGAGAGTGTTGTGCCAGTGTCCAGCTGTTGTAATTCCCAAAGGGGTCTGAAAAAGAAACTTGATAATCTCTGCTCATGTTCTCCATAATTGCTGCACTCACATCCCACATTCCAGCTCACACAGTCCACAATGAACCTCTTAAGACTATTACAATGAACATTCGAGAAATCAATCAGACACTGGCTCAATGAGAATAGAACAAAGGAGCAAAAATATATGGACTTCCTTATAACATATTTACAGTTTAGTGCAAACGGAACAGCAGATGATGAATAAGAGCACTTTGGATGAAAGCATTTACATAAATGCATAAGATCTACTATAAGAATACAATTTATAAAGAATGTATTATGACAACAGCATCAGATTTTTTTTTAAACTATGGTAACAGGTTTGCCAATTATTGCATGATCTAATACAAATTTTAGTGAAGAAAAAAATTGCAATATTAAGTTAGTTTCCATCAAAGCTGAAATTAAAATATTTAAGTTCAGCTAAAAGTAACTATCTCTCCCACATCACACTTAATTAAGAAGCTAAAACTTAAAAAGTAATGTACAAGTATAATCTGTACATCAATAATGAATATGTTGGCTTTGGCGTTGCAATGTAAACACCATGTTATAGAAGCATGCAAATAGTCTACATTAAAGACATATACATTAAATGTTATGCAATATCAACTTATTTCTCATTGTTTCTCCACTTGTTCAACCGGATTAGGGTTTATATTGACAGTCTGAATCCTGTTTATTCTAATTAGCATACTGGATCTACAACTACAAAAGTGTAATAAAGAATAACTCACACGTCTAAACTAAAGCAATTCCCAAGTATAAAAATACTTAAATTCACAATCAGGATACAATTTAATTAAAATAGCATTTTAACCACTTTAAATAATATTTTCATTGGCCTATCACACATTATGAATTACATATTAAGTAGCCTATTATATATTATTAATACTATATAGTATTAACCATACAGGCAGACACTTACTCGGCATACTCGCACCGACGGTGGCAAGGATTACGCAGATCAAGACCCCGGGTAAGAGGAGGGAGGCCCGGGCTCGCCGTGCGCTCCGACTCGGGTAAAACAACATCCTTCACTGCTCTTCTCAAGCCCAGGACAGCAGATAAAAGCTCCGGAGTGTCATTCCTTTATCTGTGTGGGTCAGTTGGACGTACACGATTGAGAGAGACAAACCGGCCCGAATGAAAGCGTCAACTCAAGTTAAGAGCGTTAAGCCGCTGCCCGTGTGGTATAGAGCTAAAGATAGATGAGAGAGATTGAGGAGGGAGGAGGAGGAGGAGAAGAAGGAGGACCTCCGTTGATAGACACGCTATACGAGAGATTACAACAGCTACTTGCAGCAGCGCGAGGATGAGTGAGCTCGTGACGCAATGACGCTGCTCTGACGTCGGTGCTTCTTCTCTCAGGTGAGGGAACACATTCTATTAATAACAAAAGAAAAGAGGTTTTCAGTATACAATTGTATTCACACGTTAAGTTATCAAAGTGGGAACTTGCTGTTAACAGCCTTATACTCTTTTTAGTAAAATGCAAACGGTTTTGAAGTAAATTCTGTTTTAAACACACAAAACTACTGCTAGATAAAACAATTTTGTGTTTTTGAGACAAGTGTTTTGACTCAAAGAGTTACATTTTCTTGCTGCCATTAAAAATCTTAATAGATTGAGTATGCTCTTGTAGTGTTTAGAATTATTACTGTATATTTCTGGTTTTCAAAAAGAAACAGTAGGCTATAGTATAAAATGAACAATTCATAAAAATAACATACATAATAATAAATATAAACATTATAAATTATTTTTCTTGATGGAAAAATCAACAGATAAGGTAATATTGAAATTCAGATGCCATGCTTTTTAAAATATGCTGATAGTGGCACCTAGTGGAAAAAGTTGGCACATTGTTAGGGAGAAATAAATTTCTTTCTCATGTGTTGGATATTAGGCCTATACACATGTATACAGCGTTATATATAGACACAAAGGCACATTGATGTTTTTATCACAATGTAAATCTTGTCATCTGCACATAGTAATGATCAGAACTGAGGGCTGATGCATTATTTTCTGCGCTTCCTTTCTAGGGCTGTTGCTGACAAATAGCTCAAGGTCCTTGCCCGAGTACTGACAGAGATAATAAACAAGTATTAAACACTGTAAACGTTTTAATCACCATCATAATCAGAGATCCGAAACCAAGGCAAAGGTGAAATCAAATGCAACACTGATTGTGAGACTTTTTTTTGTGGTTTGAGAAGTAGGCCTATATAGGCTACCTACATTTTGAGGGTCCTGTTCAGATTGCTTGGGTTAAAGGTATAAGTCTGCGGGATTGCGGGAATTTATCCAGAAGAGGGAGAGCCGCTGGAAACCAAGACATGAATTGTTAAGGAGGCAATGCAATGATATCTAGCAGAGTGAGGATCAAACCGTAGGTTATAGTGCTGAGAGGTTTCACACCTGTAATTTTGATTCGGACCAAACTGAAAAGTCAGAAAGTCTGGACCAAACAAGGTAGGTGTGAAAGGGCTCTAAAGTGGCGCTTACTTTTGGGTGAATCCGGTCTTGGGAGAGAAGGCCAGGAAGGGAGCCCAGGGGAGGCCTGAGGCTTTTCTACAGGGCTTCCTCTGGTCTGTTTTGGTAGTGGTAGTGTCGACTGCAAAAGCATGATCCTAGAAACAAAAAAAGTGCTTCAACACTAGGCAAACACAGGTATGAACGATTGTAACTCTCACTGATTAACCAGTAAAGGTTTTCGAAAAGTAGATACTTCAGTTTTGCTTGAGAAAGATGATTTTGGGGATGATTTCAAAGGGAATTTGCCCAAAAGAGGAAGAGCCACTGCAAACCAAAGAGATTCAAGACAAAAACTAAATGAATTGCTTGATTTGACCAAGAGCAGCTCTAAATTGTAAGGAGGCATACAAATGTACAGTTTCCATGAACATGCTATGATGTCTAACAGAGTGAGGTTACAATTGAATGTTATAGCGCTGAAATATATCGAAAGAGAAATGTGGATACAGAGTTTTTAGAGAAGGCCCAGTAGAGGCATGAGGCTTTGCTAAAGGGCGCCCTCTGTTGATAGTTTCTGGTAGTGCCACTGCCAACTGAAAAAGCATATTTCAGTTAACGACGATATAAATTTTATCTGCGATTTTAGCCAATTATTTTAGAAGTACAACTTTTAGCATAACAGCATAAAAAAAAAATCTTTAAACAATTAATCAGCCCCCGACAGCCTGACCTAGGCTAATGTGCCAGAGATTTGGAGTCTTATTCAAATAGGCTATATCACAAATTGTAATATACACAAACGTTCTCGTAGTTTCCTTGGGATTTCTGTTCCTAACCCTAACCCTTTGTGAGATAAATCAATCAGTAATAATAATAATAATAATGTTAAAAGTTTAAAAGGTATCATTTGGTCCTTAAAAAACAGGAGTAAGAAAAAGCTTACCTGAAACCCATTTGCAAATAATTCCTCTGAAAGTAAAAATTAAAAACCATTTTGATATAGTTTGTACTGAAGGTGTGTGTGAGATATAGATGACACTAGGCTACTCTTATCTGACGTACTTTTTTGTAAGACTCATCATTCCTCGACGTTTGAACGCTAATTCACGCAAAAACATATACGAGACTTGTTCAAGGGTTAAGCTTAGCCTATTAGACAAAATCTTCAGATAAACTGCAACCATGGCACTCTCTGCAAACGAGTTCTGAATGATGCCATAAGGAATGTGCACCTCAGTGAAAAAAAAAAAAAAAAAATCTATTCGAAAACACAAGGTAAAACCCTGAGGAAAGAAATAATAACAATAGTAATACTAATAATATTATTTAAAATTACATTACAGCAAAAATGAGACACACACAGTAGGGTCATAACTTGATTTTAATGGCAAGTGCTAACATTTCATCAGTCAATACAAAACAGCTAATAAAAAGACACTATAAAAATCTCGTTCTGTCACTGCAACAGAATTTATTTATCACTTTGGCCCTCGATAACAAACATCTTAATCTCAAGTATTGTATAGAAAATATCTTCAGAAATAAATATAATCCCTTCTGATCTGTATTACGCCCACACAATGAAGTAAATCTGTCATAAGCCCTTTGTGAAATTAAACAAGAGGTACACAGCCAGGTCGACATCCTTTTGAGAACAGCCATCAGCAACATAATACACGGTGTACATTGTAATTAAGACTTGAAATGGAACGTTTTTGGGCTGATATAACCGTTCTCCACATGCTATAAAGTGAAAGATTGCACTGAACTCTTAACGTTTAATACTCTTATTTTAACTGACTATGGAGTCTGAGCTACGTTATGGCTGTGTGAGACAAACTTGCATTGTAATGAACATTCAATGCAAAAGGTATTCTAATCATTGATACATTTAAAAAATTCTAAGACAAAGTGATGTGTAGAAAGCAATTAATCTGATATAAGCAACACCTCCAATGTGATTGTGAAGCTGCACGTGGGACAGTGGGGGTTGTCATATGGGACTAATTGTAATTATCACCCTGTTAAGAGACTATACCCATTTCTCTTCGATCACTATAAAATCGGTCTACGTCCTGGGCCTTTATGACAGATGCGTTACGGCGCATGTATTGCAGTAGAGGAAAGGCCAGCTCTCTCAAAAATCTTCCTTGACCAGTCACTGCATGCAAGCAGGACGAATGTGTTGGCTTCAAATATGCACACACACATACAAACACACAGATTCAATATTGGCATATGATGAAATGCATACAATCTGTGATGTAATGACAAAGGCACTGTACATGCCTTTCACACACATACACATGCAAACATGTTAAAGTCATTGATTTCCCTGATGTTTCTGTATTGAAACTATGTTATACTGGTTCATTCTCCCTCATATAAACATCTTATATATTGACTACAACACTGTTTTTTGGGGGTTTGGTCATAGAAGCCCTGTGTTAAGGATGTCCTGAAGACTTCAAGCCACTTCAATTTTGAGGATGAATAAAAAAAAATGCACAGGACTGTGAACCTGATCTGCTGTGAAAGAAAAAGACAAAGAAAAACATTCAAATAAGGTCTGATCCACATACATTTGTGTGAGAGAGAACATCTAGTACACCGCTTTAATTCCAAAACTGATTGCTTTTCAAATGTAGACAACTGAGAAGACTCAATTGCAAATACCACCATATCAGAGAGACAGAAGCTTCGCACCATCTCGCTCTGTGCAGATAAATATAGTTCCAACTTCACAAGATAAGACTTCTGATCCCCCCCCCGCGAGGAGATCATATGGTACAGTCCAGGCGGAACATTCACCATAGCACAGCCTGCATTTTCTGATCTGAGGTCAGTGAAAGGGAGCAACAGCCCTGCGTTCTGCAAAGGGGACTGTGGTCACGGATGATCCCATTGTCAGGGGCTGTTCTCAGGGTCTTTCTGTGGAAAGGTGCAAGTCTTCTGGTTGTCCCCAGTCAACGACGCAGCCTCAGTGTCCGTCTCGCTTTGCTCCAGCACCAGCTGGAAGGTAGTGCTTTCTGTCTCACCCTCAACAAGCTCACCTTCCTTAGCAAGACGGAACTTAATATTTAACTTATCAGTTTTTTCTACAAGGAAATAAAAAAGAAATCAAACAAACTTGAAATTGGAGATTACAAGAAAAATTAAATAAATACTCTATAAATTGTACAAGATATACAAGACAAATACTCATGTTATTTAGCAAATGGGTTTGTGAATAATGATGGATTAATATAAATGTTTTTTTTTTAAATAACACTAAAACTCAAATGTTTGGGGTACTTATGTTTTTTTATTTTATTTAAAGGAGTCATAACCTAGTATTACATTGGATACCTACTGCTGTATTATAGTCTTTCAGGCCCTTCTAAAAAAGATAAAAAAAATAAACACAGACCTACTTTTACCCTTATTTCTGAAGGCATTATTGTCTCGCGAGATCAATGCGATGTTTTGGCTGTCGTGGATGCTCATTTTAATAATGCAAATGAGGGGCGCGTTGATTGGTTGAAGGAAGGAGGGGGGTTGACACGCAGGTAACTTCAGCATCATTACAAACTGACATCATGGCGCAAGTGGTGAATGAACCCGACTCGGCCGCGACCTACGGGATTCAACCCTACATGTTTGAGCCGGACTCTGAACCAGAGCTGGAAAGGGAAGATGTAGAGTTGTTGGATGGACGTCTACATCAAGATGTCTCTGAATTGTAAAGACAATCATTTTGACTGAGACATACATTAACATCGGTAACGAGCTAAAACGTTTGTTGCTATTTTCTCCCACATAGGTTTACCTTTTATTTAATGTCGATTACATTAACGGAGATGTAGTCTACTTATTTTATCAGCTTACAGTGGTTATTGAGATGAGACGTTTACTATCATGATGGCACCTTTTCCCAAACGGAGCTTCGAGGCCAACTTCGCCTGATATTGCCCCAAATTTGTAAATGATTCAGGTGTAAAATGTTTAGCGCACACACATAACGATACGCCAGTTGAAAGGGTTGTTGGGACAGCGTCATTAAAAATGAATTTCATCCACTGGTCCCTGATAGTTTCGTCCGATTTTTGGAGATAAAACACATTTACATGTTTTTTATGGCAATCAACCACAGAGCAAGTCCGGTGTGCACTCGGTTTCTCCATCTTTCTCGACTGAACTGAATATGAGGGGGAGAGGGGAAGGGCAGGCTTCCTGCTGCGGTGTCCATATATGGTATATCCTACTACCTCATGACGTCAAGAGGGAGCTGAAATCAAAATCTCGTATTTGAGTGCGCGTGCACGCGCGCTGGTTTATTTACCCTGAGGTAAACAAACGCTTCACTTTTAAATATCGGCTTCCCGGCCAGTGTATAATCGTTAGTCGATCATAACATACATTGATTCTCGTGGAAAAGTGAAAATTGCAGGTTATGACTCCTTTAAATAATTGAATCATTAATTTACATTTAATCATTTAAATTAATACTTTATTCAGCAAGGATACACTAAATTGATCAAAAGTGAAATTAAAGACATTTATAAAGTACAAAAGTTATTTATATACTAAGAAACATTATTAATAATTGAGAGGATGAGCACCAATAATAACTGAGCAGCAAAACAGCATATTTGTATGATTTTTGAAGGATCATGTGACACTGAAGACTGGAGTAATGGCTGTTGAAAATACAGCTTTGCCAAGAATTATAAATAAATAATTTATTATTTAAAAAAAAAAAAAAAAAAAAAAAATCAAACTAGCAAATGTATCACTCAGTTTATTTGCTGTGACAGGGAGTCAACAAAATAAGAGTATGTGTAATCCATATTCAGCCGTTTTAGTCTGATCAAATACCTTTTCCCAGTTGTTTCTCTTTGGGGAGCAGGAGAATGTCCACATTGTGATGTTCTTGCAGAGCAGCAGTGAGTGTAGCTCCCTCTTTGCTGAAGAGGAACACCAGGGGAACTGTGATGTCATCTGTAGATTCTCCATCTCCAACCATCTGGAACAGTGGCGTCTCAGCACTGCTACTACCCTCTCTGTGATCTGAGAGAACATTCAAAACCTAAGAGTCCAGATTCTAAGAAAGAGCAGAGAAATCATGAGTGGCAGGTAATATTACACTAGACCTCACCAATGAAGATGACTCCGACGACTCCTGCTTCCTGCAGGCGGCGAGCTTTAGCAGCAAACATGCAGTCTCCTCTCAAAGCCAGCGCTATGTGTCCCTGCAGCTCTGCTGCATTCTCAATGTAACCACACGCCGTGTAAGGAACACTCTTCACAATACTACCTTTCACCTTTGAGAAAGTCAGAGGAAACAATAATTAAATGTGTTAAATGAACGACGTGCCTGCAGTGAAGTCGAGAAATTTCCATACAGTTGCTCACCCCATGCTCTTGTTTGGTAAGATCCATTCCAAACTTTGCAGGACCGGCCGTAAGGACTGTTCGACCCAAAAATGGAGGGGAAATGAGCTGCACAATCAGTGGCACCACTTCCTCATGCTCAGGGGTTTGGCTCACCTCAGCAACCAGCTTGAACTTGAACACACCCTTATGAGAGTTCTATGGAAAAAAGACAGATAAATGAATTAATGAACTGACATATAGAAGGGATGAATCACAGATTGTCCCACAGTTGGTCCCAGTGTTGTTATTGTTAATCTAATTAACGACTACCTTATTAAATTATTAAAAATCATTTTATTTAATTGAGATAATGCTGAAGTAAAATAAAATATAAATTTGAGATATTAGATAAAACATTAATAAATACTACAATAGTATATTGTGGCAAGCAGGGCAGGGCCGAGAGCCGTGGGAGAGGAGTTCCGGAAGGATAAAAGGAGGAGGTACGACCGTAAAAGACAAGAGAGGACCAGGCCTGGACTTTATGTTGGTGTTTTGTTTTAGTATAAGCGACAGTCGTCCTTGAGGGGCTGCCGCTTTACTCTTGTTTTGTTGTTTGTTTATTTGGTCATTTAAAGTTGACTTTAATTTTCCTGGTTCCCGCCTACTTCCCGTAGTATTAATATATATATATATATATATATATAGTCTACTGAAATGAATAATTCTTGCAGATTCACCTGAGATGCTGAGCCTTGGCTTGCGGAGATCAGCTCAGTGAGAGGCGTTAGAGAGATGCCCATGCTTTTCAGAAACTCGACTGGCTCCAGGCCAGTGTCATGAAGAGGCAGTTCAATCCCCCTGTGTTGAAGAAAAAGAGAGGAGTTAGGCCCTTTTTCTTGTACATGCTGCTCTACGATCAACCTGTAGCATATGACTCACCTGACAGGTGATGCCTTCTGGGCTCTTCCCACACCAGTGAGGTATTTATAGCTGTCCCTGATAGTTTTGGCGAAGGTGGGGTTGTTAGGGAACAGAGTTTGAGCACTGGGGCAAGAGTATGAAAACAAATCGTCTTCGTGAGCTTGAGGTTCCTGAAAGATACACAATGATGTTGTGACTTTAGCTATGTTACCATCGACATGTTTATGCGACTTTTGCGGTATTGCATAAAAAAAAAAGAATGCTAAAATACACATAAAAATCTTCAAATGTGGAATAAAAAAAAGCATTGAGTTACAAACTACGATGGAAACACACTTAGTGAATGTAGCAAATTAGCTCTAAGAAATATTTATGAATAATAATAATTTATCAATAATTATGAATATTTGGATCAGTTAATAGAATTAACTTAGTGTAGTAAATTTTATATTACAATCAATTAACCTGTTTGTGCCGTGAACACTCAGTGTTAATTGTTTATTAATTCTAAGAAATGTACATTTCTGGGGCATGGGAAATGTCTTTCTTACTGTACAGTACTATTCAGAGCCTGTAGTCAAAATCTATGATTAGGGACTCCAGTATATGAGCTTGAGACACGGACACCTTTACGTGTGACATGAACAAGACTTTATTAACTGGACTAAACATTTAAAGGGTTAGTTCACCCAAAAATGAAAATTCTGTCAGTAATTGCTCACCCTCAGTGAGTTCACGTAGTGTAACAGCGCAGCGCTTCTGGGTTGTACGTCAGAACGTAGGCTCACTATTGGCCAGCATCACACACGTGACCAGCGTCGGCCAATAGTGAGCCTACGTTCTGACGTACAACCCAGAGGCGCTGCGCTGTTACACACTCACTCAGAGGCCCACACAGAAGAAAAAGGAATAGTTGAATAATGTAGTTATTTTTGTTTGTTTTTGCGCACAAAAAGTATTCTCGTTGCTTGATAAACTTAAGGTTGAGCCACTGTAGTTACTTGGACTATTTTAAACATTGTCTTTACTAACTTTCTGGGCCGGCAGCAAGTTTCAATAACATAGAAGCCTATGGAGGACTGAGACTTCCGAAGAAGAACGAAAGTCTTACGGGGTTGGAACAACATGAGGGTGAGTAATTGATTCCTGACAGAATTTTCATTAACTAACTCTTAAACTACTCTAACATACACATACATACATGCAAACAGTTTACCAAGGGAAAGAGAGGTGAAGCAGAATACAGTAAAGCCAGAAGCTATAGCATTGTTTGAAATTCAGTAGATCAACAGCCTTGAGCAAACCCTCAGTTTAGTCTAAATGTGTCCTGTAACAGGACACTGGGTTCTGCCAGTGTGTTATCTTCATTTGGGATGTTAGTTTAGGGGGAAGTTTCATAGACCTTTGTTGGGAGAGTGAGTATGCTGGATTATTCATTTAATATAATGAATAAAAATGAGTAAAATTTACATGTATACATCAACAATTAGATGCATTTACAATTGTCCAGTTTTGTTTGGAATGTGTCTCAGACCACCTCCTGAAGTGGTTTGAGCAATCAGATTTAATCCCCTCTTGAAAGCGGAGGGCATTTACAATAAAAAAAAATTAACTCTCCTCCCATAAATTTTGAGTCTGACAGGGAAACTCCTACAAATGCATATGAATTAATGTCAGCCGCAAAAAAACTGTGTCCACAACTTTTCAGCGCTAATTTTTCACTGCATGTCTTTAGTAAATCCTGACAGTAGTACTGGCGCAAGCTATTAGTAAATCTGGCCCCTGGCCTATTCACAATTGGATAGCTATCCGATCAGAGAAAACACATGAAGTAACCAGGAGTAAATAGACCCTATGAAACAACTAGAGTCCTTAAAGGATTTTTTGGATCTTAAGAACTCTTGTTCCTATGACTGACCTCCAAATGATGTTCTAGACTAAACATCAATTTGCAGTGAAGTTCGTGAAAAAAAGTTGAGCACTTACCGTGTTGTTGGTATGGCAGGAGGGCTGGGTCGTTGATAGAGAGACTGGAAGCAAATGAGCCTCAGTGGTGAAAATATAGTCATCAATGTCTATAGGCAACTGACTCTTTTCTGAGAAAAGCAGGTAGAGATACTTAAACATCTCAGCCAGGAAGAAGGAATCCATCCTTGAAATAAACAAACAAATAATTTTACTAACACTGTATAACTACTAATTTACCCTTTAAAATGAATCCAGATAAAGAAGACTAATAGGGCTCCCACCTGTCCTCGTGCGTCCCTGTCCTCACATCCTGTACGGCAGCGAAGCCACAGGGGACCCGAGCGTGAGCATTCAGCTTCTCCACTATAGACTGGCCCACTTTTAAGTAGTACGGATCACCTGTGGCCTAGAAATGAGATGGAAAATGTTATTTAATAACGCTGAAGACAGACAAAAAAACTAGTTTGACAAGACAGTGCAAGTCAACTGTGACCCTTAAGCTCCGTTCACATTGACAGGGAATAAATCTCGTCACTGTTGGTTGCTAGTAGGCATTCTTATTCAACTGCTGTGTTCAACTGTATCAGGTGGCATACTTACTTTGTAAAGGAAATATGTGCTCTCAGCAAACTCCGGTCTCAATGGGTGCTGCCCCCAGTGAACTCGGAACTCAGTGGTAAAGGCCTGTTAGACAACAGATCATTTGTAGGCAAAAACATATGGAGGATTAGTATTAAAATACAATAAATTAGGCTGTGATCACTGCAGATTGAGAATTTTTCAGGTTTACGTGACTTGTGTAAATGCAGTCGTTCATTAATTACCTCAGGAAGAAAATTGTGCTGTTTAGTCACTTGGTAAAGCATCTCATGTGTCTCTATGGCAGGTTTCAAGTCTCCTCTCAGAACCTGAAAGGTATTTTTGTAAATTTTATTAAAAAAAAAAATTTTAATGAGCTATTTATGCTTTTCCCTTTGAAGTCCACATGACAGATTGTAAGCCAATGGTTTTATACAGAGAACATTTACTGAGCCAAAATATTCATTAACGACAATGAAACCATATTTCATTAAAATATTTTTTACATTTGACAATCGTGTCATTTTAAGAATCATTTGCCATTCAATCTCTTGGTAAATGAGAACCTCTCTCTAAAATGTTGTGACCAGTGTTATTTTGGTATTATTTATAAACTATTATAGTATTTATTAATATTTTAATTAGCTTTTATTTTAAAATGTTCAGTATTCATTTAAATTTGGGTTTAAGTTTTAGTCATTTTTTTTTAAATGTATTTTTGTAATTTAAATGTTTTTTTTTTTTCCTGTTTAGCTTTAATTTATTTTTATTTTTGTACTTCTACTTAAAGGCAACATGTTAATTTTTATTTAATTAAATAAATTATTTTATTTCGCTTTATTCCACTTAACTTTTAAATAAAATTAATAGTTTTAGTTAACAGTAACAACATTATTTAGCTTCACATCATCTTGGTGACTTAATTAAAAGAAGGAAAAACAAGTAAACAAAACAACATTTAGCTTCCTAGCTACACATCTGGTCTTCCACTGAGGAAAAAGTTGTTAGAGGACATTTGACAACATTTGATCTTTTTTTCTTTCTTTTTTTATATAGAGCTTTTGTATATTTGATTACGTCACAGAAGAGCCAAAATAGGTGACTTGCATTACAATTTCAATTATGTAATTCCTAAAAAAAAAAATTAAAGCCAGGAAAGTTAAATTAAACATTAACATTAATTTTGGTTTTAGTTGGAGCTAGGGTCCAAACTATGAAGTCTATTGGATTGAACCGATCCTGTAATTTCAAAAATCTCTATTTCCTCAGGCAACATGAAATAAAGAGGATGAAAAACTGAACCTGTAGTCCAGGGAAGAAAGCAAGCAAGGAATCCATCCAGCTGCGCACATTTACGGTGGGGTTGTGCATGTGCACATTGAGCAGCAGAGGAGGCTGGCTGATGTACTTCATAATGGCACTGTAGTGCTGTCACAACAGACAAAGACAAAAATCACATGTGTAGATAATAGATGTAATAAAACAAGCTCTGTTTGACTAATAGAGGTTTATTTCAGGAGAATAAAGAGCCCTTACTGTGTTGAATCTCTTAAGGTACACCTTGTCCCCGAGAAGAATGTAAGCTTTCATCAAGTATTCATAATAAGAGTCGATTCCAGCGCCAACACCGCTATCTGTCATGAGAAGCAGAGAAGGTACAAATGTGAATTTCGTCACAGTAGGGTAAGATGTGTTAAAGTGGCTGTGTGGGGTGTTTTTATTGTGTAAATGAAGTGACAACAAAAGAAGGGGCCTTACCCCTGCGAACCCAGTCTCCATTGTGGATGTTGATCACGGTGCCGACAAGGTCACTTCCTCTTTGCCTCTTTTCCCAGAGGACGTCCATAGCTTTCCTAGCGTGTTCCTTCATAGATGCAGGTTGAACAACTTTTTAGCACACACTTCTCACTGTCTGGTCTTGATCGGTTATTAGTAAAAATAAAATAAATAAAAATACATGCTGGATGTTTACCTCAAATATTGTGTCCCCGGACAATCGGCTGAGAGCTGCAAACTCCAAAATCATGGTCCCTGCGCATGCAGTGCAAGTGTCCGACTCAGTGCCTGTACGAGAAAGGGGGTTGGCGACTCCATAGCGCAAGTTTACCTGAAGGAAGAAAATTGAAATACAGCAAAAACATTACATTTCAGGTCAGGCTATAAAACAATATGGAGTCATTCTCATGTAGCTTTTACATATCAATAACAACAAACTGTTTTCAGGAATTAAAAAAGGCAAATAAGTGAATAGTGTAATTGGATCCGTCACATTTCACCCACAAAACTACAGATCTTGCATTTTTGCAATGGACAGTTAAATTGACAGTTAAATTGACAAAGGGGCGGCGCCAAAATCAAAGGTGGATTATGGGTATTGAAGTTTTGGCAAAAGGGAACGCCACAGCCCTTTTTCTCTAGTCATGTAGCACCGATTTCAGAAATATTTTTGCTTTTCTACAGAATAGACCTTAGTCAGGTTAGACGCCATATTGAATTTAATGCAGATGAAAACAAGGCTGTGAGGGTTAGACATACAGTCTTTACAATGGCATACACTGTATAAAGGTCCTAGATCATGACATTTTCACAAATTTAATAACTGTTTTATGGAGTTAATAATACTTTTTTGTGTCTTTCTGAAAGATTTTTCTTCAGTTGAACAATCGGATTGTGGTTAAACAACAGTGTAATCCATTGAGCACACTGGAACCCTCACAGCTTTGTTTTCATTCCTATCAAAAATGAAATATGGCACTACCCGGACTAAGGTCGATAGACAGCCAAGTTGTACACCTTTAAGTCACTCTGCTGCCAAAAGAAAGAGAGTTTAAATTGTTCAACCATCAGTCAACAGTGGTGGAGTTACCCGAGGATAAGGAAGGCCACTGGTGGTGTTGAAGGCAGGCAGGAGGCGGTAACCCAGTTCTTTGGCCATGTGTAGCAGTTCATCTCTGTACCACTGCATCCTCTCTCCACGCTGCTTTAGAACATCTGCCATCACATGTGCACCCAACAAGCCACTGGAAGAACAGGGAGAGGATTTGTCAATAATTCACTTCAAGATGGTAAGTCTATATGAGAGCATGAGAATATAGTCTGAAAACATTATATTATGTATATATTTCTGATCAACTTGAAAATATATACAAGATAAACGTATCCAAAGCTAGAGAACCATCATGATCCATACCCCAGCACACGGATATTGGTTTCAAAGACAGAGACAACAATGTCATTGTCCAGTCTGACATCTCTCAATGTCTTCCTCACAGCCTCTTCAAACTCATCCAGTTTGTTTAACAACTGCGCAAAACACAAGAAACAACAGTTTAGAAGCATTCATTCAATTAATTTTGTTTCATTAATTCATTTAATTAAGTCCATCAAATCAGATAAGATTTAACTCACCACAAGGGTATCTAAACTATCTATTAATGTTAGAGAGAACCTGTAAAGAGAGAAAGAAAGGTTGTTATTAAAGCCACCATTAAATAAAAATGGACAACTTTTTCTTGAATATTTTAGTATTTATCATAATGATTTATCCGTGCACATTAGGGGTTCAGTGACTTTTATGTGATTAAAGTCGAGTCAATGTTGACTAGTCGCTGATGACGTCATAAATGAACAAATAAGCCTGAACCTCAAGCTGAAACTCGAACACGGGTTGCCTTGTGCACAGCTATGGCATATGACACAGCGCTGCCCACAAGGCTATTACCCCTACATAACAGCTTATTTTATCCAGTTATATTTCTCACCGATTTCTTCTCGTTCTAAATCAGATACAGAAAAAGTAGCACAGTAATATGAATGCATTAATGAGAGAGCGATTGCGTGAGAATTAATTCTACCTGGCAACGTCTCTCTACTAATAGTGAAGCTGTGGATTTTTGTTTTTTACAAATTTATGATAGAACTTTTCAGTTTCTAAGCTATTTTATTGATAAATCAAAGAACAGTACTGACAATACACTTCAGCGGTATTAATGTTTGTTTGCACACGATCTGCGATAGGTAAATTTCAGGTCATTTAAATAGGTAAATTTGTCACTTTGACAGAATCATCATGAGCTTGACTCACTTTCCCAGAGAGTCATCAATATCCCCTCGATTGGGTTCCAGCCCTCTTACCCTCCCTCTACAGCTGAGGGGCATCAACTCGTCTGCTGGGTAGGCATAGTCCTGAAAGAGAATAGAAAAAAGAATTATACATTGTCTTAAGCAATAACAGATGCATTCATTTTCATAACAAATGGAATAGAGGTATAATACAATTAAGATGGTACAACAATTAATTCTAATGCCATTATTTAGGTACAATAAAAAAATAAAATAAAAGAATGTTCAGAAAGAAACTACTTCAGAACTAATTCTAAATTATTGACATTGGGATCTGGGTATTTACTCACCATGTAACTGTTATAGGCGTGATCAAACATCTCTAGAATTTGGTCCCTAAACAAACAAACAACATTTTTTTTTTGAGTAAGCAGCAGGTCCTCTTTTATATCACACTGAAACAAAAAATATACAACCTCAGTTCAACTGCTATGTTAACAGTTGCAGAAGTCACCCAAATTCACCTTTTCAGGTATGCCTTCCATATCCACATTAAATATACATGATCTCACTCCTTTATGTGATGTGTGTGTATAGATGTATGTGCATATAGCTTAATAGTTTGGGGTCAGTAATTTATTTCTTTTTTTTTTTTAAAGGAAAACTTTACTCAGAAAGATTGCATTAAACTGATCAAAAGTGACAGAAAAGACATTTATAACATTACAAAAGATTTCTATTACAAATGTGCTGTTCATTTGAACCTTCTATTCAAAGAATTCTGAAAAAAGTATCCACAAAAATATTAAGCAGCCACTGTTTTCAACATTAATAATAAGAATAATAAGAAGAAAGATTCTCAAGCAGTAAATCAACATATTAGAATGATTTCTGAAGGATCATGTGACACTGAAGACAGAGTACTGATGCTGAAAATTCAGCTTTGCATCACAGGAATAAATTACATTTAAAAATATTTTCAACTTGAAAACAGTTTTTGTAAATTGTAATAATATTTTACAATATTGCTGTTTTTACTCTATTTTAGCAAATAAATGCAGCCTTGGAGAGCCAGAGACTTTTTTTTTTTTAAAGATTTACAAAATCTTATAGACCCCAAACTATATCAAATATATATACACAAGTATATGGTGGGCCCAAAGATCTAATGTCATAATAAACATATCAAATGTCCTCTACTGACTGTCCACACCCTGTCTCTGGGAAAAGGTATGACATCTTGGTTAGAGACAGTCCACACTTCAGTGGTTGAAAACAAGAATTTGCATGACAACTGCAACCAGACATCACCGATTGGGTAAAAATAAGAACTGTCATTTTGAAAAATGTTTATGAATTCTTCTAATAAATACAATTAGCATATTTTTCAGAGATGTCAAAGTTGCTTTGGGGGGGGGGGGGTCAATTTGACCCCAGACACTACAGGAGGTTAAAGGGATAGTTCACCCAATTTTTTTATTTATTCTGTCATCATTTACTTTACCCTCAAGTTGTTTCAACCTGTATGAATTTCTTTCTTCTGCTGAACACAAAAGAATGAAGAATGTGGATAACAGTTGACAGGCCCCATTAACTTCCAAAGTATTTTATTTTCCCATACTATGGACGTCATAACTGGTTAAGGTCCTCAACTAAAGAGGAGTAAACGATGACAGAATGTTCATTTTCAGGTGAACAATCCCTTAGGTGTAATCATTTTTGTCAACATCTTTGTGGCAATCCTCTCCAGTTCAGACAGAGCACAAGACACAACCACTAAAACAATGAGGTCATGTTTTACAACAGCAAGAACAAGTAATTGGTGTTCTAACATTATTAGTGTCAGACAAAACCAAAATGACATGGAATTAAAGTATACAGCAGGTAATGTTTACCATTACATACCGCATTACAGCATGTCATCACCCTTAGGCATTCACAATGAGTATACAGCAATAACAATATTTGCCTAATGGGTTGGAATCAATTAAATATTAAATATACAATCCTAAATGTACACATACCCTATAGTACACACAACATACCAATTAACATCATTACCATATGACCTCCCATCAATCATCAAAATAACCATGTACCAGCACATGCAGATAAACTCACCTGATTTTAGACTTTTCCTCTGCTGTCATGGCCTGTCCATCTTGACCAGTGACTCCAATCACAAGGCAGGAGAAGATCACACCTAACAGAGTAATAACAAACCCACCACAATTGTGTGTTTCTCTTCTGGTCCAGTTTACCCCCATTTTAAGAGGTATTTTCGTGACGATATGGTTTTTAAGCCGCTTTGAAATGTATCTAGCTAACCCCTGCCTGACTCTAGAGGCCTGTCAATCTTTAATCACTTTTTATCTTGTCCTATGCAGTTCGTTGACATTAATTGATTTAACATACCTGCCTTGTTGACCGAACTTAATACTCGACAGAAAATGTTGAATTAAGTGAATAAGTACTTTGGATAAAAGCGTCTGACAATCTATTAACTTATAACACTGACTTAAAACAGATTGTCTAACGTTACCTGTCGAGCTAACGACGGCTAACTAGCAAACTTCCCCACAAATGTATTCCCCAGCACTACTTTTGATCTCTTTCGTCCCTCTTGATATTTCTGGACATATATCCTGTCGAATTGACTGCGTCCAACTCCTAATAATCTCCATCCCATCTAGATTTAGCCCCTCATTTCGCTGAGTTTGAATTAGCCGACTGATGACAAGCCTCGGGGCGCGAGCTGATGATTTCATCACCAAGAGCCGACGGATACAGTAAAAGCGGATATTTATTATTTCCACAATTGTCTTTAAAAACGTAATCGTTGTATTTGTAAACCGCGTGTTTTATATGGACTCATACATGTTAAAGTGCATTTTAAAAAGTAATTTAGAGTGATATGTAGTTTTAATCGAGTTATTTGGTCATTTCCGCATCGCAGAGCAGGCGGATGAGAGGACTTCAACTCCCAGAATCCTCTGCGGCAAATATAAATAAAGCCTCGTGATGCAATGGTACTCTTTTTGTTTGGGTTCACTGCTTCTCAGCTGCTGGGCTTGGGCTATGAAGGCAGATAAAAATGTGACGATTTTGGCTGTTGATGTGCAAGTGGTAAAGTCGTATCTTTGTCGTAAGGGACGTTTCATCTGTCTAAAATACAAATCCCCCTGAACTCATTTTTAGAGGACTGCACGCGAGTTCATCATGAATGTAAGTTGGACGCGTTGTGTCCGGTAATATAAGTTCATTGAATTAAATACGCATGTGAATTATAGTCAGCTATAGCACTGCACTTCAAAATAATGTTTTTGACTTTTTAATTAAAGTTGTTTAGTTAATATCGTTTTTAATTTCGTTGTTTTTGTGTTTTATGCTGTCATTTACATATAATTTAATGCATCTGTTAACCAAAACCGTGTTAGTTGGTAAAACATTATTGCAGTTTACTCTATGGACATGATTATTTCATTTTAATATACCAAGATGTGTTTATATATTAATTGTTACATAAAGTGATAGTTTCTTCAAAATATGGAAATTACATTTATCCCTACTGTTAGGGACTGACAGCCTCATTCACACAAATTGCATATTTTTTAAATGTAAAGGTAACTGGGGCTGTTTTTCACCAAGCCACAGCATTTTACAAAGCAAATAAAAGATGTATTCATGCAAGAGCTTTCACAGCTGCTCCGAGATAACACTGGGAATTTCTTGATAAGGCACAAATGTTTCAAAAGCTACTTGTCTCCGTTTGGCCAATGCAAAACAATCAAGAGAACAGAAGATATGCTGTACAGGACACAATGTCTAGAGTACTCGGTGGAATTCTCCAGTGCTTGGAATGGATTGGATGGAATTCTCAAATTTTGCTTCTGAGGACAGGACAGCAGATTTACTCATGATTATAGCAGGATGAGGAATGTTGTTGATCTCTAGAGGGTAACAGGGACCTCCTTGTCTACTTCTGTTTGATATGTACTTCTTGCAGCACACTTATTACTTTTTTTTTTTTTGTCTTAATGTGTCAGTCATCAAGGTGCTGTTAACCGTAATGTGACTGTCACGAGTGTAAAGGGCCAGGCTTCCTCGCCTACACTTTTATTACGTTTCTTAACAACTGCAGAAGTTCTGAGAAAAGCCAAGACCACAAATTCTGATATCATTGCATTCCGATGCTTATCTAGTTCTTAGATATTGTGTCTTGAAACTGACAGAAGTTGAGTCACTAGGGTAATTTAAAGGGATAGTTCACCCAAAAAGGAAAATTCTGTCATTAATTATTCACCCTCATGTTGTTCCAAATCCGTAAGACTTTCGTTCATCTTCGGAACACAAATGAAGATTTTTTTTTAAAATGAAATCTGAGAGCTTTCTGTCCCTCCACTGACAGTCCACGCAAATACCACTTTGATGCTTCAAAAAGGGTTCATAAAGAGATCATAAAACTAATCCAAATGAATTTGAGCGGTTTAGTCCAAATTTTCTGAAGAGACTCACTTTGATTTAGGCTTCTATTCACATATAAACATTCATCAACGCACACGTCAGTTGTGGTAAACGGAAGCTCAAAAATGTTCGCTTGACGTGTGAGAACCAACGAGGTTCATTCTTGTGTCACGCAGCACGTTTGAGCTTTCACCAGAACCAATGAGGTTCATTCTCCTGTTACGCAACATTTTTGAGCTTCTGCAAGAACCAATGAGGTTCATTCTCCTTTTACGCAGCACGTTTGAGCTTTCACCAGAACCAATGAGGTTCCTTCTCCTTTTACGCAGCACGTTTGAGCTTTCACCAGAACCAATGAGGTTCATTCTCCTGTTACGCAACACTTTTGAACTTCTGCAAGAACCAATGAGGTTCATTCTCCTGTTACGCAGCACGTTTGAGCTTTCACCAGAACTAATGAGGTTCATTCTCCTGTTACGCAACATTTTTGAGCCTCTGCAAGAACCAATGAGGTTTGTTCTCGTGCGTTAAGCAGGTTCGGTTGAGCTTCTGTTTATGTTCGCTGATCAATGTTTATATTTGAATAAAAGCCTAAATTAAATCTGTTCATCATGTAAAGCGAGCCTCCTCAGAAAATTTGTATTCGTTTTATGATCTCTATGAACTTTTTGAAGCGTCACAATGGTAGTTGCGTGGACTGTCAGTGGAGGGACAGAAAGCTCTCAGATTTAATCGAAAATCTTCATTTGAGTTCCGAAGATGAACAAAAGTCTTACGGGTTTGGCACAACATGAAGGCGAGTAATTAATGACAGAATTTTGATGTTCGGGTGAACTAACCCTTTAAGCTTGATGGCATTGAATTCTTGTGATGTGGATAATTTTAGAAGTAAACAAGACGTCTAGGATTGAACATCATAGACTTGCAGGATTATATCACCTGTTTTGACAAGGTAATGGAAGCGTTATTAACTTCTGTTTATAGACTCTTCTCTTCCCACGGGATGGGTTGAAAGTCAGCCCTCAATGGAAACATGCCACTAATTACAAGCCTTGCTTATTATGTCTTTGTCTTCTGCCTTTTACAGATGCACTTTGAAGGATCCAGCAACGTCACGCTGTTGTTTGATTTCTGGGACGTGCGTGGGCCTGCAGGTACAGGGGATTTACAAACATGACCCAACATGATCATACAAACGAAATGCATACATTTACAGAATGACAGTTTATATCCCACCAATGCATCTTGATTTTCTTCCACCAGTTGGATTGAAATGTTGTGTAACTTGCTTTCTTGTACATGTTTCTACACATTACACATTATCATTTACTTCAGTGTTATTTTAGTGTTAATTATTTACAATTATAGAATTTAGTAAAATTTCTATTTTCATTTTTTGTATATTTTCTTTCTATCAAGCTTTGATTTATTTTTTATTTTTAGTAATTGTAGGACTTTTTTACATTGGTTTTATATTTTGACACTATATTTAAATCTCAAAACAAATCAGCATGGATGTGTGTGATTTCCATTATGCCTATAACCAAATCACAATACAACAGCACAAAATTGCTGGTGTGCATCTTGAGACAAAACAATGGCATTGACATTTTAAGATATATCAGTGCAAGTTGCTTTAATTTAAAACAGCTCAAACATGCACTTTAGTCTGGGACTAGCCTAAGCCTTGTCTGTGAAACCAGGCGATAAACATTTAATTGTATTTTAAAGATGCACTTTGACTGGTGGACCATTCAGTTTAAGTCAAGACAAACTTTAAGTTGGGTTGAGAAAGCCGGACCAGAGAGTTTGAAGTAGACTTAATAGCTTTAAGTCCGACATTTTTAAGTTTGAAGTAGTTTTATAATTGAAGGTTTTAAGTTTGAAATAGTTTTAGTTATGTAGAAGTTTTAAAAGGCAGAATACAAAAAAAATAAAGTTTGTTTCGGCTCTACAGCAGATCTAGAAGAAAATAGTGTCATTGTCCAGCCTAAGTCAGTTCAGTGTTGATTCACTGCGGTTGTAAAAATCATTAGTTATTAATTTAGTTAATTTATCTATACAGCAGCTCCGGAGAAAACATCGTCCAGCTCAATTCAGTTCTCAGTTTACAATTTTGACATCAGGCTCTTTTGTTGTAGAAATGCTCCATCTTCATAGACAAGAGTGTGTAGTGTAGAGTGTACAGTAAATGTTCTGTAATCGTGTGTGTGTTCAGTCATGCTGTGAGAATCCCATAAACAACATGTTCCTGATTTGGTTTGTTCTGTATCAGTTTCACTTCATAAGAAGGAGGCAAACAGATAACTTGTAATCATGATATTATATATCACGGCTGGTACGATTTTTGAACAACAGCAATATTGTGCAATAGTATAACAATGTGATGGCAAAGATGAATTTTCCAGTCTTCAGTGTCACATGATCCTTCAGAAATCATTCTAATATGAAACATTTCTGCTTATTTTCAATGTTGAACATTTACTACTTCTCTCTCTCTACAGGGATGGTGCTGTCGGTCTTCGTAGTTCTACTGCTCACGGTGATGTACGAGTTTCTGAAAGTGTGGAAGATCAATGTCGGAAAACAGCGCTCTCCCGTTCATCCACCCGGTCCAGTGTCATTCCCTCCTGAACAGTCGTGTTTCGCCCCTGTCATGAAGTGCGGAGGGGGAAGCTCTGCTCTGTCCAGCAGCCCCTCTGAGATCTCATTATCTCCCACCGAGACTATCACCACTGCTGACACCACCGCGAGGAAGAGGTGATGCTCGCAGCAAACTCACAATACACAACTGGGAAACTGTTATGATCTCAATCATACCGAAATCTGTCGATGGGTTATACTTTTAGCACTGTCTGCCGTTTGTCTCTTTCAGCTGGCTTCTGCACTGCCTCCAGACCGCCATACACATCCTGCAGGTGACGCTAGGCTACATGCTAATGCTCTGCGTCATGTCCTACAACGTGTGGATCTTCCTGGGGGTCATCATGGGATCCGTCTTGGGCTACTTTCTGGCTTTTCCTCTTCTGAATCACATTTGAGAAGAGATGAAAACTTAAAATGTTCATCTTAGGACTCTAGATGAAGAGCAACGGGAAACCTGTTTGATTTTATGATGCCAGGTTTGTCTGCTCACGATCAATGAGAAGACGTGCAGGAGGTGTGTAGATTGAACAAGGAATGATTCTCATAATTTTGAAGGTTGGAATTTAAATATGCATGAAATCTTATTTAACTTCAGTCTGGCTTGTCAAGTGTTGAGAGGTTTGATTTTAAACCTCATTGGAAACATTTTATCTTGCGTTAAGAACGGTGTTAAACGCATGGGATTTCACATGTGACCCGTTTGAGAACGGTGATGAACAACCGTTTAAAAATGTTAAACTTTCTACAATTACTGATGTAATTAATAAGCAAATTTTCTGTTACACAAATGAATGTTTAAATTCTGCTCTGTGAGATTTGCTTCAATGTAGCTGTTGGTTTTCTGTTATTTTGGGAAATCACACTAGTTTTAAACCTTGTGATGTGTAAAATAAACTTCCTGCATGAGCCAAGATCAGGCGTTCTTATGTCATGCTGGAAATTATTGCTGAAAGGGGAACAAAACCATTGGTTGAAAAGAGAAATGCAAACCATGTGGCCTTAGTTAATGTTCACCGGCAATACAGGACACTGAAACTGATTGACAGACTGAGAGCAGAAATTGGAGACCTACAATCCTCACCGCAATGATTTCAACGCACTATTAATCATGTTCCTCCAGCCGTTCTTTTTTTCTCCAATTTTTTATTATTTTTAAATGAAATTTGTGTTTTACTTAATGTATTAAAGTGTTTAAGTCTACACCTTGTCTAAGTTCTTTGTCTATAGAAATAAGGAAAAAAGCAAGTTGCAGCACAGTTTTGAATTTTAGATTTAGCCTAAGGCTTTAAAAGTTTGTGTTTGTATATGTGTGTGTACTGTGTATAATTTTGTGTATAAATACACATGCATGTATATATTTAATCAATATTTGCATGTATATACTGTATATATTTAAACAATTTATATATGATATATTAACAAATTTTTCTTAAATATATATACATGTGTGTATTTATATATACAAAATAGTTATAAAGTACACACACATATGTAAACAAACTTTTATTTTGGATGCGATTAATCGTTGCACAGCCCTAAAAAGAACAATTTATTTTTTAGATTATGTATTACATAAAATATTTTATTATAGAGTGTGGAGCATTTTAATTAATCTAAAAAAAAATCCTTGATAAAAGTATTAATTTTCACACACACACTAAAAAAAAACTGACCAAACTTCTGAATGGTAGTGTACATTATATGATAAATCAATGCTCACAATTACCGCATTTCAAAATAATAGTGATTTATTTATCCAATTCTTTATCCAAGGAATGGAAGGCGTAGAAAACATCACAATTTCACACTTTTAAAATAAATAACAGAAGATAACTAGTGAAATATTTGTGTGGTGCTAAACATTTTTAGATAAATGCACAGAAAACATTAAAACATAAATATATCAAGTAAATAATGATTAACCATTTTGTGATTCCAGTAAAAACAAGAAAATCCCAGTCAGAGTAGACCTTTGCCCAGCCATCCCGTATGACATCCCATTACAGAATTCCTCACATACATGCATTTCAACAACTGCACCAGAGAGTTCCACTACTTCCAGAAGATATTTCAAGGTTGTAAATGACTGTAAAATGTTATATCATAGTTCAGTAGCTTTGTGGAAACTATAGAGGCAAAAACCCCTGGTGAACTAAACCTATGATGTGAACTGACTGTCTAAACCTACTTCAATCCTTTGAAATGAATCCTTTGCAATGACTTCAATCCACTGACACGGAGCTCGGAGCTCTATCTGCAACTCAGTAATGGTGTTTCCGTCCTCCATAACATGCGTAAACAGGTGGAGGATGTGGTGGACTATGAATCTGGGTCACAGCATGTCTGTGAGCACACTATATAGGCATGCCTCAATGCTAATAAACCTTTGAATTGGTTCTAAACCACAAAGTAATCACTAGAAGCATTAAAAAGCAAGCTTTAATTTATTTGAATTCATTTGCATAGTTATTGCATAAGTGCTTAATTATGCTGCATTGTTACATTTATTAGTGTCTGAATATATTCCACAGTTAAAAAACAAACAAACAAAAACTTCAGATGGCCCCTATAAAATATTACTGTAGTTTTCAACATGTCTATTTTGCCATATCACTCAGCTGTACATTATGAGTACAGTCGGGTGAAGTCTACATTTGCATTAGTTGCACCGATGTCAAGAGGCGAGCGTATGCTGGTTTACGTCACACGCGACCAAACCACAGTCTAAGTGAGCACAGACACATGAAATTGAACTGGTCGAGATAATGACGGTCAGTTTTTTTGAAACCTCTGCCACATAATTTGTGTGGGAGTCATGAGTTACGTAAAACATTAAATAAAAAAAATTTAAGGCACACTAGGTGTATATAAATCTGTGTATGAGAATATTCAATATATATACACACATATATCTCGTAGATAAACATCCCCAAAATGTCTACATTAAGAAAGCAAGATTAGAAAATAAAAGAACTAATTTAAAATAAAACTAAAAATGAACGCCAACTAGGCTGAAATATCAACCATAAGTGTTGCTGATGGAAAACAAGCAAACACTTTCAGTTTATAAAAAAATGTTTTGGTGTAAATCTCACTCAAAGCAAGGCTCTATCAGCTGTGGTTTCAATTTCCGGGTTCTTTTCTGAAGCTTTGACATCTAAATCAATGCAAGTTTTCACTCCCTCCACCAGAGTTAACATCACCAGCTCTGTGTCCGCCACCTCGTCATCTGTGATTGGCTGCGGCTCTACTTCTTCTACATTCTCATTGGCTGGAGACTGAAACCCACTGTCATCATTGCGATGAGGGCTAGAGTTGGTAGAGGTTTGAGCGAATTCCCCATCAGAGTCAACGGCGCCTTCGCTCAGGTGATCGCTGGGGTCTTCCTGGATGGCGATCTCGATCTGATGAATGGCGCTCTCGATGGCGGACACACGCTGCTGCTCTTCCAAAGTCTGTTCACTGCTCGTTGTATCTAATTTTGTGTCAACTTTTTCTGGCGACTCTCCTGGCACGGTCTCCATTACGGAGGTGATGTGCTTCACCTCATCACCCTCTTCCAAAGGAAACATCCCGTTGGTCAACTGAGAGTCATCTTTTTCGACAGGGTTGACAAATTCCAGCACAGGGTTTATGAGGTCTCGGATCTGATTGATGCTGTCCGGAGAAGCCGGTCCTTTCTCGATGGGCACGTGCTCCACTGGGCTCAAAGACTTTTCTGTTGCAAGATCTTGTTCCACCTGCCCTTCGTTCTCCTCTGGGATGCCGTCCACTCCCGGTACTTCCTGGCAGGACTCGTAAAGAAAAGGCATGCCGTCCAGTTGGATCATGGAGACTACTTGTTTGCGTTTCCTGTTGGCCACTTCGCCTCCTTGCCTCTCCCCTTTTACTCCTTCGAATTGGCCAGCCCAGTCGATGGTGTTCTCTCCCAGCAGGTGCAGGTTGAGGTCACTGTTGGTCAGTACCATGCTGTCTCTGTATAGGTTGTGCCTTCGCTGGACCGCAGCTTCCTTCACAGCTGCAAAATTAAAAGGAATGAATGAAAACACATTCAAACTAGTTTTAAGCAGTAAGGTACAGAAGTTGTGCAATATTGTGTATATTGACTCATTAATACGAACACTTACTATATCGATTTATATAAAAAATAAACAAAAAAAAAATTGCTACATGTCCTGTGCTGGACAAACTGGGACTTACAAGACTTGCATATTGTTGCCCTATTGTGGGTTTGATTGCTTTTATTGCTCTCCTCATTTGTAAGTCGCTTTGGATAAAAGCGTCTGCTAACTGATTAAATGTAAATATTAGGGGTGTAACGGCACATATATTCATCCCGAACCATCATGGTACGGACGTCACGGATTGGTGCATACAATTAGACGACAAATACAATTAGTCACAGGCGATCCACACTCCAATGCGCCACTCTAACCACCACAACAGGAAAAAGAGCAGAAGAAGAGACGATCTAAGCACCAACCAAAAACAAGAGTTCAGATGGCACACAAGAGCTTGCTAGTAGCCTATACGGCAGGTCGATTCATTTTTGCTCCACTAACTTCACGGAAAAGAAACCAGGATGGCAGAAAGCGGCATTCTGTTTGTTTTCTTTATTTTACAAAAGCACAATGTTTCGTTTTTTTATTGTGAGTGTACACAAATAAAAATACCCTTTCGAATAATGTCTTACTCTTATCTGTATGACCATAAATGACGTATTTTAAGTTGTTCTGCTGTTATAATGAGACAAAATCATTTGGCATTGTGCCAATTTGTGAATGGAAGTCTCACTACTAGAGTCCAGTGATGCAAATATGTGTCTTGAAAATGGGAAGCCTCAGGTGCTCCTTGTGGAAAGGTGAAGTAGGCTCTTTTTCTTTTCGCTCGTACATGGTTATTTTGAAAAACGGACACATTTCCCTTCGGTTGTGCCCCTTGTTTACACGCAAACGGAGAACTCGCCTCTCTGAAACTCCGGCCAGAGTGGAGATTTTGGAAAACTCTGTTTGCACGTTTGCATGTGCTTCTCGTTACACTGCCACCTACAGGTTTGGCATGCTCTTGATGGCATATACACGGGTTTGTGTAAACGAACACTTTTCTGAAAACAGAGAGGGTGAAATGTCCGTTTATGAAAATAACCGGCCACGTGTAAACATAGCCTTAGGCAGTCGACGTCACAGTATGCGACAGAACTTGCACTGCGTCGAAGCATAGACAGTATAAACTGGACACAGCGACCCCATATGTTTCAACGGAGAAAAGTGAAGTCAATTAGAAGCTCTCACTTCCTGATGGTCGAGCGTACTGCGCAGACTCAAACTGAGCTTGACGACGTAGATGTGACGCGAGCAACCAGTCTGTCTTCTAGTAGCTGTGCCAAGAGAAATCTGAATCATTCCCTTCCGAAACTTGCAGAGACGGAGAGTGTGAGGAGGAAGTGTCCATGAGCTAGGAGCAGGAGCAACTTTTGCTAAGTATTCTGATTAATTACTTTGTCATTTTGCCTCCACGTCCCCCCGATTGCCCGCGAGCTTCTCCTCCTGTCCATACGGTAATTTCTCTACTGTGCGACAGAGAGTCGCGTGGTTATGACGCAATCGTTAGCCTATTTTTACAAAAACTGCTTCTACGGGGCCATAACGTTTTTTATTTTATACATTTCGTGTTTCTTTAGAAATAATGGACAAATGGAGTCTTTAAACGCCTCAGATGTAAAGTTATTCGCTGTCAAAGTGACGCCAAAATGAATGGGAGTCAATGGAATGGTAACAGCAGGTGATGGTCCGCTAATCAATGGCGGCGCCCGGGGAAGCTTCAATATTTTATGAAACCCTGCCCCCCGCGTCGAAGGTGCGACCTATATTTTCGGGATTCTGATTGGCTAACATGGACTTGAGCTTCTCGTTACACTGCCACCTACAGGTTTGGCATGCTCTTGATGGCATATACACGGGTTTGTGTAAACGAACACTTTTCTGAAAACGGAGAGGGTGAAATGTCAGTTTATTAAAATAACCGGCCACATGTAAACGTAGCCTAAGGCTACGTCTACATTAATCCGGATACATTTGAAAAAGGCTTTTTCGTTTATTAACGTTCTCCATCCACACTAGCGTTTTCAGGCGTTTTTGGACGTTTCTGTGTATGAGAAACTTTTAAAAAATGCCTGAAAACGCTAAATTCACCTGACTGCGCATGCGCAAAACCCCACAAAAGATCACTGATATGATTCAGATGGAAAAATAAATAATGAAGCTATCCCGCAATTTTTCTGACAGGATAATTTTATATAGTAAAATATCTCACCATTCACTGATGCAGTCCAGGTCGCACGCAGTCACCATATGTTTGGACTAAAACGCAACTGCTCTCATGTATTGCCGCAGGACAGCAAATGTGAGTAAATTCTGTCATCTTTGCAGGACTGTGATATGAAGAGTGTGCAACGTCGAATATTTGTAGCAACAGTGTGAAAGTGAATAGCACATAACAGGCACAATACTGGTATAAACATGAATATATCTATTGGTACAATATGCGTCACGACTAAATTTACGTCATCGTTTTTAAATACCACCGGTTTCAGTCCACACTACAACGCGAAAACAGCGTTTTCAAATGTATCCACTTTGGAGAGCGTTTTCAAAAAAGCTTCGTTTTCATTAATAAAAACGCCATCTCAGTGTGGACGGAAGGCCAAACCGGAGAGAAAAATATACATTTCGAAAACGTATTAGTGTGGACATGGCCTAAAGGAGGCTGTACTGTTCCAACTACCTCAGAGGGGACTAAATGCCACAAGGTGGAACAAACTGTACTTTTAAAAATATATGAAAAGAAATCTAGCATCTGGGATTTGTTGCTTTTTCCTGTGGTCCCGAACTCGTATCGAACCGTGACCTCAAAACAGGGCTGAAGGGGCTGCAGACACTCACCCATCATGATGTCCTTGGAGACTGACTGCAGGACCAATTCCTCAAAAATGTTCTCTACTAGGATGAATCTAGAAAAGTCCTCAAAGATGAGCTCCTTGAACTTGGGCAATTCCTAGATGTCATAGGAAGAAAAGAAAAAAAACATGAATATTTCACATAAAATCAGCAAACATGTCTTGGTGTGCTTTATATGGAAAACAAATACTATTTATCAATTAATTGAAATAAATTCTAAATGATTAAGCTATTATCTATAAAACCAATAGATCAACAATCAACTAATTTTATGGAATAATAATAATAACCTGGTTACAAATACTACTGCTAGTAGAATACAAATTAATAAATTAACTGGTAACAAATATTAATAATAATAAATTACTGATGATAATAATAAATTAATACATTACTATATATTTGTCCCCACATTTTTAATATCTGAAAATAAATATTATATTTCTTTTTTAGTGACATTTTTTACATGAGCCCATATTAACATCTGACTCTAGGTGGGCTAATGGCCACTAAGAAAGCTGGAATAGCACGACAAAAAAAAAAAAAAAAAAAAAAAACCCTTGTTTGTTCTTACAAAGGGATGTGTAGCATAAAAATCAATAAAAAAAAAATTATACAGAACAATGGCACTCCCAACTGGCACAGAGACAGGCCATTTCATTGTACCAACCGTCGAACAGGATGGGGAGAGCTGTTTCAGCATGTATGGTATGATGATTTGAAGCAAAGCCTCTCTGAAGAACTTCTTCCTCACTGTGCTGCTGTCATAGTCATATTTCTGCGGGTCATGAACAAACAGAATTAAAATGAAGCAGGTCTTTAAAAAAAGTCTAATAACAGCAAGAATCCAGGAGCTGTGCAAACAAAACCCGTTTCAGCTTTAGAGACCCAACAAGTGGACTTACTTTGAGTACTCGGTCCTGACAGCGCTGGACTGTCTTGCAGAGGTCCTCCCCGCTGTTGCCCTCGAGACTCTGATGGACCAACTGCTCAAATGTGTGCACTGCATCATCCATTTGCTACATCCACAAATAGAGGAATTTTAGGAAGGAGGGGTGACAGATTGTCATCAACTTTGGTGGTTTATTTGTAAAATTATATAACTCTCATGGACAATGACTACATTTGGAATAACAACATACATGCAGCAGAAATAGCAAAAGTACCAAGTATACCCAGTATATGGCCATGGGATACTATATATCAAGATTGGATTGGGATAGAGGGAAGGACGGATTGGGATGGAACATGGTAAGATCATACTAACATTGATCATACCAAAGAAATATGCTGTTTTATCATATACCCATTTGATATATTGTATACTTTCATTTGAATGTCAGTAAAGTCTCAATTGCCAATAGACCTGCAATAACCGATATTACCTCAGGGTGGAGCTCATCAACAATAAACTGCATCTTAAATTTCTCTTGAATATCCACAAACCATTTTTCTCATAGATTCTTGCTCTTGGCCTCATTGCTAAATAAATGTGGACACTTGCTTTTTGATTTTGTTGCTTGGCACCAAAAAAAATGAATGCAGGCTATAGAATGATTAATAGCAAATCAATTTCAAGTGCCAGTGCCAAGTACTGCAAACCTTCAAGAAGTTTTAGATATTCAAATGGAATATTTAGAAATGACAAGAACAGTGTGGGTCTAAGGAAAGAGACCTGTCTCATGAGGATCTGAGCTCTCTGGATGAACACAGAAGGGCTGGACACGTCACATCTCTGCTGGAGGCCTTCCAGGTTCAACGTCTCCATCTTCTCATAGCAACTCTGCATCTTCACCGGGTGGAAGGCCAACATGGAGATCTTGTCCATATGCTAGGAATGAGCATTGAGAGGTTTTGGGGTTAACTAATCCTTAAAATGCATAGGCTAATGTTGTAAATCAATGTCTTGTCTCACCTCTCCCATTTTCTCCTTGCTGCCATCGTTCATTGAGTTCTTGCTGATCTCCACCAGCTCACGGAACAGGATGTCCCTCACTTCTGAGAATCCTCTGCTTGTGGGCTCCATGAGGGCCTCTAGAATGGAGTGGATGTAGGGCTGAACTTTGCTCCTCACTAGCTGTTCAACACGGGGTGACACCGATGCTTTAAGAAAAAGATTAGACAGATATTAGCACACTAGAACTTCCCTTAAGAGGTAAAAACCACATGAAACAAATTTCATGTGTGTGCATATTAAATTTGTGCGCTTTAGTTTAATAAGCTTTAAATTTGCATGTGAAATTCACGTGCTTGTTTGAGAGACATACTGACCTAACAAGGGACTTTTATGCTTAATTATGTTATGTCTCACTTCTCAAATGATGTGCCAAAACAAAGAACACCATAGAAAGAGCTCAATTATAAAAGCTTAAGACTGATCCCAATGACTCTAAGCCACATAAAGGGCCCTGGTATCTGTGAACAGGTGATTGTGGGAAAGCACCTGTCCTGAAATGTCAAAACAACCTCTATTATTCAGTGAGAATAAAGGTGGCACCACAAACACACAGATGGACTGTGTGTATATAATCATATAGATTATGAGAAACTCAAAAACATGCTGTCGAGATTATTTTGCTTATGCCATTTGAAATGTGCAACGGGTGTTTTCGGTGTAACATGGTCCCAGCCACAAATGACAAGAAAAATGTAGTACTCGAGTCTTGCCAAACCTACATTATGGCAGGACGGTCAGGGCTTTTTAGGTTATAGTTGAACTAAGCTGCGTGAAACTGAATTCCAATGAAAGAGGGATCATATGGAAGAATTTGAGACTTTCACGCTTGAATGTTCAAAAACACATTCATTTTCACATATTTTACATTATTGCAGCACAGGGCCGGATCTTGGCATAGGCATGGACATTAGTCTTGCCCACCCAATCCGAATTTAGGCAAAGATAGCGTTAAACTGTTTTTATGGTTTGTGCATTGATTAAAAGCAATCTGAGTCAGGCTGCATGTTGAGAAGTTTTATTAAGGGCAACCAACTTGACATCTGAGCTTCAAGGGCCAGACAGAGCCAGTCACTTTGATCAAGTCACCATTTTACTAAGAAGCCCCTCCTTCCGAAAAGTACAATATGCTCTGATTGGTTGGCTAGACCAGTGTTGGGGAAAGTTACTTTTAAAAGTAATGTTACAATATTGCGTTACTCCCCCGAAAAGTAACGAAATGCGTTACTTTTTATGAAATGTAATGCATTACATTTTACTTTTTCACACCAAAAGTGAAATGAACAAGCCTCAGGCTGAAGGAAATGCATATTTACGTCTGTACAGTAGAGGGCGTTCAGCTGTGCTGCCATTCTGGATTAAAGAACAATAGGATACAGGAGAAGGAAGTTCAACACTCTTATTTCTAAATCTAATCTAAAGTCATTTTTGCTTATTAGTATGGTTGAATTAGATCATTAAAAAGTCAGCAGCAAAGACATTTGTTAACAAAGTGAATTAAATACATAAAGTATATTTGTGTAATTTAATATAGTTATTTATAAAAGTTTAGCATAAAATGAATAAAAACCATAAAATACAATCTCAAAATGTTGAGGAATACTGAATGTTTTTGTGCAAGTGAGATGAGTAAATGCATGTTCACATTTAGTCTAGAACTAAAATAACCATGTTTACACAGCGCACACACCTCCTAAATTTATTTCTCTCAACATGGGGACAGCAGAGCTCTCAGTCAATAAATGTGAAAAAGTAACTAGCGTTACTTATTTAAAAAAGTGACTTAGATATTTTGTTGTAAATTGAAAAAGTAATGCGTTACTTTACTAGTTACTTGAAAAAGTAATAGGATTAAGTAATTCAAGTTACTTGTAATGAGTTATCCCCAACACTGGTTGTGATTGGTCAACCACTTTGAGCAGAAAATGACACACCCTTTACCAGAACCATGAGTTCACACACAACTAACAACCAGGCCTTGTCTCTTTTTTTTTTTTCATGTCTTGGGTGGAACATATTAAAATTAGATATTTTGTGATGTGTATGTTCCTGGAAGAAAACTCAAGACTACAATCAAGGCCTTTCAGAGAGTTCAGAAATAGTGCTTACTGATATAGAGAATAACTCTCTTTGGAGAAGAATTTGTGATTTGTAACTTTGCAGACCAATTTTAAAGATGTTGAAAATGTAAAAAAAAAAAAAAAAAAAAAAAAAAAAAAAAAAAAAAAACACAACACACAATTAGGTCCCTCTTTAAGATCTTATTTGTCATGCATCAGGCAATATGTTCTCTCTCATTTTTGCTAGTCTCTCTGTGTGTCTCTCTGTGTGTCCTAGAGGGAACGCTAGTGATTTCCACATAGTAGACAGCTTGGTTCTGCTCTTACCGCGGATCTTTCCGGAAACATGCTCTTTGGACGTGATGATTTGGTCCATATCTGTGCGTAGAGCAGCGTCCAGGCGGGGGCGCTCCAACTCACAAACCTGAACCAGAGCTTCGTGTTGAGTTCGTGTCTGTGACAACACCTGCCTGTATACTGCATCTGAGATCTGACAGGGTAAACAAACAGATGATAAACAAACCTCATACAAACTACAGCAGATATTCATACATTCATTCCTTAAATTTTCTTAATACAGTAAAAAAAAATAAAAAAATGCAGTTGTCTTTTTTGGCATATATATTATTTATATATATATATATATATATATATTTTTTTTTTTTGGAATTGTTGGTTTGTTGAAGTGTTGGTGTTCACAATGTGAACCCTAACACCAATGTATACTTATCTATAGACTGAAATGGAATAATTTTATTTATTTATATATATATATATATATATATATATATATATATATATATATATATATATATATATATATATATATATATATATATATATATATATTATATATATATATCTGTTATAAACTAATAGATTTATTATCTATTGACAAGAAACTATGATAAAATTATAAAAAAAATTTATTGCATATAAATTATTTGTGTAAATGATAAGATTTTTTTTTTTTTTTTTTTTTTTTTTTACAGCTTTACAATTTGCATATGAGAACTGACCAGCATCCAGTCCTTCTGTCTCTGTTGTAGTTTTCCTTTCAGCCGAGGTACGATCAGATTCCTCAATTCAGGGTGCAAAGTCTCCATCACCAGGTTGGCAAGAATCTAGACACACAAACAGATGCGAATGAGAAAAAGCCTTTGAAAACTAGTGGTAACACAGCAACTGGAACTATACCATTGACTTAATGATGGCATGACAAAATTTGAATACTGCTTTAGAAACCAATCAGACAGCTACGAGGGCATCATTAACTTTATGCTAACAGCTTTGTAGTTTTGCATGCATATCTTCCGTAACCATGCCATCATAGACTGCAGACTGTAGGCTACAATGTCAAATGAATAATTCTTTAAGCGTTCACACCCATAACATAGACGCCCATTACAGATGGCTGCTTTGTTTATGCTCACTTCAGTGAATGCAATGACAGACAGAACAGAAACAACCTTTGATGTGGGGAAACATGTGTCTGTGTGAATAAGTCTTTTCATGTGTGTTTTTAGGGATGGGATAATAGTTTTATCATAAATAATACACCACAAACATGACACGTTTACTTTCTAAATATTAGGATTAGCTCACACCTTAATGTTGCCTGATATCAACCAATGTGTTTGATAGTGTGAGAGAGAGGAAGGGGTCAAGAGGTCAGTAGAAAGGGGCTTCTTTATGACTTGTTGGTGATGGTGTGGAGCAAATGACTGGCATTTATTAGCTGGTCACCTGTGAAGCATCCGCCCACACCATACACATAAAAATGCACACCTCTAGGTCACACTAATATATGCTATATGCGAGCAATGTAACTTAAATTAGCCAATTATATTATTGCAGCTAATTCAAGGCTTGGCTGAACAAACTGGTATCAATAACTAAGTTGTTTGATGTTTGTGTGAATGGCATTTCAAGTTGTTCTTAGATCCATGGGCTTACAATTTCATCCAATGGTAAATAGTACAGAATGGCTTTCACCCCCTCCACTCGTCCTGTTTCCACGGTAACGCAGGGGCCAGGTGGGCAGTAACACCCTGCAGACCCCTCACAGAAAAACAAAAAACAGACGGCCCACACCCAGCAGTAATAACAACCCACGCAGCAGTTTCCAGCATGGTGTCACATCCAGGCTGACCGTGACGCCCTGTATCACTGGATCACTCTCGCACACACAAAATGTCAATACCTTCTTTATTTGCAATTCATAGTACTTTTCCCTGGTTAAAGTGTAAGAACAGAGGCATTAATTGAGTTTATACACACAAACAGCTCATTCATAGGAAACATTTCCTGGGTGTGTTCTGGCAGGGAGCAAAACATAACATTTAAAGGAAGGTAGGAAGGTGCATGTGTGCTTTTAAAGGAATATTCCTGGCTTAATACAACCTAAACTACAAAACTTATCACTTCTGATGTGTTCATCTTTCTGTTGGTAAAAATAAACCCATTAACAATAATGTACAATAAGTGACGTCAAATGTCATTGATTATCGCACGTCTTGTGACGCACCAGACTTCAGTGTGCACAAACTGAATGCTATAGAAGAGAAGATATTCAGTGGTATTTAATGAAATTCAGTTTATGCTTTTGAAGTAAATAACTGATATACAGTATTGTATGATATTTGATGTAAAAATTCATTTTGAAAGAGTCATAAAAAAACAAAACGCTCCCCTTAATTCCAGATCACGATGTGCATTAAAATGACACTAAACGTCACATGCAGGTGAGAAACGCTTTTAATTTTAATAATATTCTTGAAAACCAAGGAAAATGTGTATGAGAACATTCAAATTGCTTAACACTAAAATATCAGGTTGATACTTATCCTAAATATGTAAATTATGTAATTTTATGAAGAGAAAGGAAGAATTTGAAGGGAAAAAAAAAATTTAGTAATAAACTTTCATTTCAAGATTACGGTTACTACATTCATTTTGTAAACGTTTTTGCTGGATTGTGGAAAATAAATACAAAATGAGAAAAAGGAACACCTTTTGTATTATAGGTCCTCTTTAAGAGCACTGTATGGGTGTGCGTGTGTGTGTCCAAAGGAGAGAGAAAGAGTGTGAGGAGTGAGGGCAACCAGAACCCAATCATTTTAATGACGGCCTGTTTGCATTTCATTCAAATCTGTGCACACAAGTAGGAAAGCGAGTAAGATAGACATTCCTAAATCTATTAGAAACTAAATGTTATTTCCAGCATAATATGACTAAAATGAGACAGCAGGATAAACCACACAGACCTGACCATAACTCACCCCTCTAATGACACATTCTCAGCTGTCTCTCTGCTCTGTGGTTTAGAGATTATTGAGGGTTTGTGCTGCTCCAGACCAGTAGAGATCTTAAATACAGAGTGATCAGTCTGACTTAAAGATTAAGCTTAAAAAGAGCTAGTCTTTTTTTAAAAATGGCCTTCAGGTCAGACAAAAAGATGGAAACCATTGTATTTTGGCATTTATTTATTTTAAATGAGTTTGGGAGGGAGAAATGGGTAATTCAGAAAGCTGTTATGATGTCACAAATATTAGCACATTAACATATGATCAGTAACATTCAATACTTCATTCAAAAACTTGGTGCGCCCAAATTAACGATGGCATTAAATACATGGAGGTTGATTATCTAATTTGACCTAACCTCCATGTACTTAACACCATCGTTAATTTGGACGGACCAAGTTTTTGAATAAGTATTGAATGTTACTGATCATATGTTAATGTGCTAATATTTGTGACATCATTAGATGGATCTCTATCTCTATCAAATATATCTATACCTATATCTCATATCTATATCTAGATCCCTACATCTCATATCTATACCTATATCTATATGTAAGTTACAAAAATAACAATATACTTTGGTTCATGAAATCATGATACATAAGAAAATAAGGGAAAAATAAAAGCTACAAAACTGTAGAATATGGCCCACTCTCAGCAATAAAGCCAAAACGAACACCCTTCCACCTGTCTGCTTGTAAATTTACTTTTTTTTTTTAAACGAACATCTGATGGAAGTTGGTTTGAAGTGGTTTCTAGCTGGTCTAGGTTGATCATTTATGGTAATTAGTTGGTCTAGAGCTTCATTACAAGTTTAACCTGGTAGACATGGCTGGTTAGGACTGGTAGACAACTTTGAAATACAACTTGACCACCTTTAGCAGGTAGACCTGTTTTTTTACCTAGATTCTCCATTGCCAAAGTTCTCAGTGAAATAAATATTGTTACTTTAAGAGAGTCAGCCACACCTGAGACAAAGTTTGGGTGCCCTCCCACCTGTCTCGGACACATAAAGCCAAGATTGAGGACATTCATAGGGAACTCAATCCGAATGATCCAAGGAAAACAGAAGTGCTCAGGGATAAACGCTGTCTGTTCTGTTCTTTCCTCCTCTCTCTCTCGTTCTTTTCCAGGGAGGCTCTGATTTCTCCTCCATTCTTATTCCCATGAGTCAAAGAGAGGCCCACTAAACAGCACCTTAAACTCACTAAATATACTGTACAAGTTGCAGTATGAAATTAAACCATCACTGGAACAATGCATTTTATATGCAAAGTATCCTGTTTTGTATGAAGGATGTTTAATTGTGACAGCTGTCAGATGCTCCAAACATGAATGACCTTCACTAACCTGTGCTTGGTTTCCACACATCAAGTCCCAGGTGCCGTAGTGACCCTTGGCCTGCCTGTAGAGCCGTAGCGCATCCGTGAAAGCCGGTGTCGATACCTTGGACTCCTCTGACAGTCCTAGAGAGGTCAAGAAACATGACATGTAACAGATCAACACCCTGTTAAATTCACATGGTTTATGCCAGTGGTTCTCAAAGTGGGGTCCATGACCCATAGCCAGGGGGTCCGTGTAATATTTTGCTAGGCTACCCTATTTTTTCAGACTATAGCTTATGTTGCATTTTTTAGCATCTGAAACATGCTGCAACATAATTATTCAGAAGTGACTTACAGCCTAATGCATTAAAACTTATGGTAGACACTTAAAGGTTTTTATAGACATATTTCTCATGTTTGTGCTACAAATAGGCTTCACGCTGAGTTTCGGTTCTTTTTTGTGATGCGCTAAATAAATTTGTTTAGGCTTTAAAAGCGATGTTCTTTGTAATGAATGCCACTATAACTTGTTTATTTTATAGGCCTTTTTTTCCCTTCTAAATAGGCTAACGTTAAATATTGGGAGAGTTTCTCTCAAAAACGATGCGACATTCAGGTGCCACTTATTTTCTGGAAAATAAGGTCAATAATAAAATTATGCAGTATTATTAAAGTGTTTTTACAGGGGACCATTTGCACCAATAAAACAAGCATATGGTAAAATCAACCAGCTTTTTTTTTTTTTTTGCTGGTCCAAGCTGGTGAAAAATGGTAGACCAACTTGGACCAGCAATAAATCACTCCAAAAACACCATTAAGTGGGTACAGCAAGGAAGAGGAATGGATTACTATATTAAGAATGAGTTGTGCTCAAGGAAAGGACCTGCACTAAAAAGACCTCATCTTTACTTGGAGACCTCGACATTTAAAGGCACACTATGCAGTTTCTGTTTTTCTCAAACAGCGACCCCTAGAGTCGCTGTGGAGTACTTGTATTTAATGTTACTGTTGTAAATACCACTTCAAGCAGAGCCGTCTCTGCACTCTTCCGACCGCGCTTTCTTCGTTGACTGCCATGATTCACGTCTGAAATGCGTGCTAGTATCTTCCATAGAGGCTGCTTCATATGTTGCTGACGAATGTGACATCGTGCTGTAAAGCAAGTCGTGATTCTTGCGAGATTTGGCGGGGCGCCACCTCTCAAACCTCATTGCTGATTTTGCCAGTGGCTTCCCCACCCCCCCGCTTTGCTATCGGGATGATTCGCCCTACTACGAGTTTGTTAACCATCGAAATGATTTTGAAGCTGTTATATTAAGGTATAAATCTTGCATAGTGTGCCTTTAATAAGAGTCTATGGAAACTACAGCTACCACCACTCAAGCAGAGAACTCCACAAGGCTTTTTGGAAAAACACTTAAATGATGATATAATTATATGGTACTGAAGTGAACATGGACTGCTCCATGTAGGACCATTTACGTAAACGCTGTGCATCAGATCTGCTGAAAGGAACCCAATTTGCTATGTAGATAACAAACGCCAAACAGTCACGCTCTCTCGCTGATACTAAAAGTCGATCTGACCAGCTGTTATTTGGGGAGATTTGAGTCTTTTGGGACATTGATGACCTTTTTGAGTTGCTTTCCTGATGCCAGCAGGAAGTGAGTGTGATCCATAAAGTTACACAAGGAAAGACAAACACAGATGGACATGAGCAATGTCAAGCTGCACAAACACTCACAAGACAGGAGCTGATGAGAAATATGTGTGTACTGCAGTGAGTTTCAGATTGGCCAACACAAAGACAGGAAGTCAGCAGTGAGAGATGGAGCGTAACAGTCTGTCAGGAACAGGAAATCCACTCAGCGTTCGGTTTCCAAGACTCCAAGAGAGAAAGAGAGAGAAAGAAAGAGACGGACAGAGACACACACAGAATGGAGGAAAGTAGAAAATAACTAGCTTTTCTTGGCATAAGCCCCATGTGAAAACACTAGATACGTTTGTCAGCAGTCTGTTTGGAGAAAGTCCCTAGAGTTCTGGGCTCGATAAAACAAAATAACCCAAAAATCTGTATCATGCCTCCTTGTCCCCAAACACACACATCCACTGGTAATATCACCAACGTGTCTGTGTGTGTAAAAAGAGCTGCCTGCTCTCGTTTTCTCCAGCGAGCTGGCAGGCCTGAGAAACTCAATGCAAGAGTCTTGAGCAAAAAAATAGTACATATGGTAGAGTTTAGCGTGGGCTTCCTCTGGCACGGGACCGCGCGGTGGTTAGCCGAGACTCCTGGGATGGCTGGTTCCCAGGATTGCTCTGCCACCGCATGTGCGCGCGCTTACCATTACGGTTTCGTTCACTGGTGCATCTCTTATTTGGGTCAAAAGCACAAGAACTACACGAGTTTCAAAAGAAATGTCTCATCTCTGAACCAATAATGAGAACCCAAATACAACATATTAGCTTTTAAAATGACATTTATTTCTAAATCTTTAGGAAGCAAAAACAAATAATCCCGCCATTGACTGGCTTTTACAAGTAAATATTGACTACTTTTATATCAAAATTCACAATATAAAGTTTTTTACTTTTGGTTTCAGTATAAGTGTATAGATAAATATATCTATGTCTATAACTAAATCAGTTTAAAGGGGCCATACAATGTGTACATCAAATGTAAAAAAATCTTTAAAAAAATTAAATTAAATAAAATAAAAAGATTAAAAAAAGTTAAAATGTACTATGAAAACTGTAACTTTCAGAATGTAAAACTTCCACCCCAGGAAAAAAATTTAAGCACCCCAGGCTAATTGAAACCAAGCAGAAAAATTATTGAAAAAAAAGAAAAAAAAGTGAGATTAATATACGACTGCCCACATTTTTACACCAAGACACCTACTCACTGTACAGAGACTTGTCCTGCCCAGTAAAGGTGGGGTTATAGACAGAAATAAGAGAGAAAATAAAACATTTCTCTACACGGATGTGCATAGTTTTTTTAATTGAATGAAAGTGAGTAGAAAACGTTCATGCAAAACTAAATTGTGATTGTTGTTTTTTTGCACAAGAAACCTGAGTACATCACCTTAGGACAGTGGTTCATCAGCAAACTTTTTAATAAATTATTTAAATAAAAATACAAAAAAAAAAAATACTAAAAATCAATCAAAACTAAAATAATATTTCTTTACAGTCTGAAAATAAGCAGCATTATCATAATTACAGCAGAAATGGCAGAATTATCTTAGCATATATGGGAAGCATCATACTAGCATATCTAAGTCACTGCTCTTCAGGTTCGCATGTGGGCGTTAACTAAACAGATGGTCAAAGGGTGCCTATTACTTAGTGCAAAGGACTGTTATTAAATTTCAGCTGAATTCAAAGTGTGCCGTTTGATGGTGTATTGCATCTGTCAACAGTGTCAACAAATCCATATATGAAACTGAAATTCTCCTCTACTTCAATTTTAAAAACCTGTTTGTTTTCTTTCTGCCATGGGTCTCCATGCTACGATGTCATAATGGGTGTGATGATATGACTGATTACCAACTGTCCCAGTTGCCGAGGAGACAGGACTACAACAAAACAAGTGACTAACAACCACCACAGACCGTCAGAACAGTGACTACAATACAATTACTAGAAAAAAAAAATGTTCAGAATGCAAAATTTGCACTGAATCACCAATGGTGTAAGCTTTCCATTAATTTTGTCCCATTCCAGAAGGTTAGACAGATCAACTTAAACATGTATTGGGATCATACACAGCCTTAGTTCAAAGTCTGATAGCTAAAATAGTGTGCATCTGTGGTTTGCTTTATCTCGCACACACAAAGGCCTTTCATAGAGCTAAGATAGAGAATAATTCACCTGGATTTTGTCAATTGCTGCAATATAACCCAAGCATAATAAGCACCTGCTGTAACACCACAGCTTTGCATGTGGTTGATCTCTGCCCCTCTGGTAACCCCCCAGCCAAAACAAAGAGCTGCATTCTCACGTTTGCAGAGCAACTACCTCAAGTCATCTGTCCTCGGCTTCAGGGATTTCGCAGAGCCCTTCCCCGCTGCCTTAAATGCAAATGATGTTCACTGTGTAACTTCTAGCACTCATGACTATGTGTTTTGGCCTGTTACCGAGTCAGGCACTGTACCTCACCTTAAGATTTGAAAAAGCCTGGAGGCAAGCTAGAGATCTCATATGTTTACCGTACATATTGATCTGGGATGAAGTCCCTAGTTACATGTTAATTTTAAATCAATATGCGAAACGGGCTGAGGAACAAAACTTCCTCTTGAAAATGAGTCAACATTCCTCATCTTATTGTGCATGATTACAGTCCACGCTGTTTTAAAAAAGAAAAGGAAAATAAGGGCTACATAAATGTAATAACTTGCTTCACCTATGCTTTTGGTGATGTAAGCTGTGCAAACTATTGAAACAGCTATTGTTTTAGGCTCTTATTTATACACAATTCAGTCATCTAAAGCCAACCGTACAGTTTAATTGAAATACAAAGTAATAATAGAAGCATCACCATTTAAAAATCAAGGTTAAACTAGCTTTTTACTCAAACAAACTACTTTCAGAATCAGCTCCAAACAGAAAAATCAAACCCCACCCCAAAAAAAAAAAAAAAATGTCTCCTGTTTGTCATAAACATGAAAAATGTTTGCATTATTTCTGCAGGTAATCCAGCAGGAAGGTCACCGCCCCTGGCAATTCAAAAATCAAGTTAACAAGACCAATCTCTGACTGAGGAGAGCAGGAAGGTCTGGGTTTCCTCCAAGTGGACGGACAAGTGTGAAGGAATGCGTGAGCAATGTAGGTTTACGGTTTATTAGACACACCCCCTAATCATATTCAGCAGTCTCTTGTCACATCCCAGTGAGATACCAAGAGGTATTTGATGTTATATATCTGCGTAAATTGTATGGTATCTGGTTTTGAATCATTTGTGATCCACAAAGATAGTAATTTGCTGTCATGTCTTGACAAGCCCAACTGAGAGTGCCTCTGATCTACCTCAGGGCATTATGGGAAGGTGTTGACATTTGGTCAGAGGATATTCAGTTAGAAGTCAATGACTGGCAACATGTTGAAGCTATGCTGCTCTGCAAGTTGTATTTATTGGCCGCTATCTTAATTGCACAATTCCTCCTTTTATTAGTTTTGCAACGTCGACAGTGTAACATTCTTTCGAAAAGTAACATTTTTGATTTAAACCTTTTATGCAGCGGTAGGAATTATTTTTTTTATAATCTTAATAACCTTGGTGGTGGTTGAGGAGATTCCACCTTCCATATGAAAAGCGCTTTGAGTAGGCCTATTCAGAAAAGCACTATATAAAATGTAACAAATTATTAATAACTACATTTAAAAATGTTTAAAAAAAAAGAAAAAAAAGAAGTCTCTTATGCTCAGCAAGGCTGCATTTATTTGATCAAATATACAAGACCATAATATCTTACTGACCCCAAACTTTTGAATGTTAGTTATATAGTTTCAATGGCTTCTGATTGGCCTAAATCACTTCTTAAGTCAGCGCGTTCTGACCTGGTACGTGCAAAATACCGGTAATCTTCATTCCGTGTTCACACAGCACATATACCGGTAATTTACTGGTAATGCTACAACTTCACTCACTGATAAATTACAAGAACCAATTTACCAGTATAGTTGAAAAGTTCCTGTTCACACATGATCTGTTACTGGTAAGTTACCATTAAAGACTATATGTGTGAAAGGGGCTAATATCAGCGCATTAATGATGAATTCAAATATTAATAATAATAATTTCACAGTTCTTGCATGGGATATTTAACATCGGTTAAAATTACAACATCCTCCACACCTTAAAGTAATTTCAAAGGCATTCAACATTTCAACCTGTGACAACCTTTTTCCCCCCTCACAAACACAGACACACACCCTGTTGTGTGATTTGAAATATGACAATGAGCCAGAAGATTTGTGAGGGTGGAGATAAAGGTAATACAATACAATGAATTATTACAAAAGGCATTCAGGGAATTCTTTAAATATTCAGCTAGAAACTCTATAGATTATGTTTGATTGCAGGGAGGAAAGACAGTCAAATCTTGTTGTAGTAAAGTAAATCAGAAACAACTGACTACACAGCAAATGTTCTCGAATAAAGCTCGGTTTTAATGTTATTTTGGAGCACAGTAAAGTAGTTGATCTGGCAAAATCTACTTCTACAGCATTTTTAATTTCCACAAAACACCACAAGAACATGAATCACCGTTTCCTGCAAATGTGATATAAATGAGTAAAGTAGATAAGATAGATCTTTTTAAAGACTGACAAAAATGCATATTTAAGTTTTTTTTCAAACAGCAGGACTTTGTTTTGTCATTGTTTGTGATAGTGACTCACCGTTGTTGGTGTGTCTCACACAGTCCTGGAATACGGCATGCCACTTCTTCTGTTCTTTCTCTGTCATCACGCAGAAGTAGTGATGGCGGGCATATGGATGCCATAGGATGAGGGGAAACTGAGTGGGGCACTTCAGAAATGGGGCACTTGCCACTTTGGCCTTTGTATCTAAAACAACAGACACAATACAAGAAGATGAACACAAATTACACTGAATACACTGTATACAGAAGTATAGTCTAATCATCAGAGAACTCATTCTGCAATTTATCCTATCCATACATAAATAAAATAATGCATATTATATTATGAGATCAAATAAGAACTTTCTGTAACACTTCACTTAGAGCCTTTATATTTACTGCATTATAAAATTATTAATGCATATAAAAAAATAATGCATTTAACTATGCCTTGTGATGCATTTTATGGTCTCATGAATATCTGTAACCACAGTTATAATACTTCTGTCAGGACCACTAATCGTCAAATACGATTCGCAATTGCATACAGTTAGGATTGGCTGTATGGTTCTGTTCAAGAACTCCCATGCAGCCTAGCATGGATAAGAGCAGGGAGAGCAGCAATAACCCCCTTAGGGTAAACACAACAGAACCAACATGAATGTATTGCAGATATCATTAATTCAAGATTTTAAAGTACAACATAATTCAAGAATTTATTCTGAGTCAAGGGGAATCAGAATGCCATACTGACTGACGAGAGGAGGAGCTGGAGGGATGGAGGAGGGTAATTCGCTCCTGATAAAACGTGATAGCTGTTGATAATACTGAAGGAGCTTATATATGCATACAGTGATAGGCGTCGTATTCCTATAGGTAGACGTGGATCAGCAGAGTGTCAGCTGATACGAGCTTGACTAACGTGACCTGCCAGAACTGACGCTGCGCTTAATTTATCTAATTATTGTTAAACCTTTAGATGAAAACATGACAAAAACAATTTTAGATGTAAGGAATGTGCAAATCTTATAATGCATTATAACTTTGGTTACAATTATCTAGAAATTATACATTGCATTGTAACAAACATTATTAATACCTTATGTATTATACATAAAAGCCTAACCCTAATGTATATAATGTAATTTTTAAACCCTACTTGGACTTTTAAAATAATTTTCATAATTTAAAGTAATCTTTTAGGATTACAATAGGATTTTCTAAACAACGTTTTTTGTATCATGTAATTTATATATCATATTAATTCATTTCTCACCACTCAAGCTATTGTTGAGAAGCTCCAGGTACTCCTCCATAGAGGTTAGGGCTCTGTACCCGGCACAGTTAACGACCCCTTTGGAGTGTAGACCTCGATCATGTGCCTGTAGAGGAAACAGACTTTTCAGAATCCATCTGCAGCTGGGGAAATGACATACAGTACATGTCCACTAACAGCAATGCAAATTAAGTGAGGTCCAATAATGCAAGATTAACATTCAGATCATTTTTCTTTTGTTTACATTTAATTATCTGAGCTTGGTGTGTTTGTCGTGAACATAAAAAAAATAAAAAAATAAACCACACTCAGCGGTTTACACTCACCGCTTTGCTCTCGTACAAGCCGATGTTGTAAGAGTCGCCCACGTACAAAAAGCGACTCCTCCATTTCTTGCTCTCTTCCAGATACTGAAACAGACCGCCGGAGAAGATGGACTTGTTCTTCAGAGGGTCCTGTGGTGGGAACAAACACATTTTAAATGAATGCGAATCAAAATCATTGTACTAGATGAAAGCATGACTAAACAATAGAATGAATGATGTTTAAGAGACCAACATGAAACACTCCCAACAGTCTGGAATAACAATAAGGCTAGCTGAAGATGTGTTTATATAACATTGATCTCAGTGATACAGCCTAAAATAAGAAATGGGCAGAGCAACTGGTACATAAAAGGCATTCAAGGTTGTGTTATGTCTACAATCAAAACCACAGCTTTCTGCTAATGATGCCAAATTTACCGCCGGTGAGTGAACATGCCTTTGAACATGGTTAATCGGTTAATCTTTGAAACCAAATCCCCAAAAAATAGACAAATATTTTCAAGTTCAGCTGTACAATTGAGGGACCTGAAAAATGATTGTGCACAGTTCTTGAGAAGCGTTTTTCTTGGCTGTAGTCTCGATTTCTGTGTTGAGTTGAGATCAAATTATATCATGGACAGTTGATAATTGGAGAGGTAGGAGACTTTGTAGAGAGTTTAAAAACTCAGCAGTCTTCAATTGTGAACATTTTCCTTTCTCATTGGTCTCCAGATTAGTTAAGATAACGGAGATAACCGGGGGACTAATTTTCTTCGCAAGATCATCTCTCAAGCCCAATTCAAACTGACAGTGGCTGTTTACATGCACACCTTTTGTTTCAATCAGAATGTATTCATTACGATTGACGAATCCGAGCGTAGCGTTTCCATGAACGATAAATAAAGTGATCGGGTTGATGTATGTGTTTATATGCCACAAGCTTCTAATCAGAATTGATTATTTGACATGCACACTGTACGAATGTACAGAGTTTCCCGCTGTGTGAGCAATTCTCCTAAATTGTTTTTTCTTTGTTTTGAAGAGCAGACTTAATATTTATCTATTTTGGGTCCAGATTAGGAACCGACGAGCACATGAACCGTTATGCCACGCTGCTTATATTTATCAAACAGTAAAAACACCCCTTCCTGCGCCCCAAACAAAGTGTCTGTGGATGAGAGTATGAAGTGAGGACTGATGGGACTTCACTTCACAGACGATGAAGTGGTAGGAGAATACATTTTTTATTTAACAACTGCAGCTCGTTCCACGCATCATACGTCATTATGCCACTTCTAAGTCATTGCACATGCGCAATCTGTCGACCGGATTAGAAAAGGAATAAACCACCCCTTTGAATCCGTTTTTTTTTTTTTTTTTTGGATCGAGCTCAATTGGATCATTTAAGGTGTTAACATGTAGGCTTTTCAGTCCGACTGAGCTGTCAAAAACTATTTGAAACATTTTTCCACGGCAGAAAGCTGGTTTAGGCTCCTTAGACCTGCTGAGAGTAATAAACAAAGAGAGTAATCCTCAAAGTTTATTTGTGAGCCGGTTATGTTGTTAGTTATGTCAATATTCATAACTCAAGTCAGTGGAAATGTGGGTTGGCACCAGCACCAACATAAATGTGATTGAAAAGGAGCATGAGAAAGTCAGAACTACCCAAGATCCTTTGATTCATGATTTGGTGGAATGGTGACTGAAGTCTTTATGTGCTTTTTGTGTGTGTGCTATTCGGGTTTCTGTTACGGCTATTTAACTTGTGCGAAATTTGTTCCACTTCCTCTTTACCGACTCCATGCCGATAAGCAAGACCACAGAGAGCCTTCTTAATGAGGAGCGAAATGGCAAAAAAAAAAAAAAGCAAGGAGGCTTATTTCTTACCTCATTTTAACCTGGGGGGTGGCGGTGAGGAGGGGGGTTAACCTGGTTTCTTTGCCATTTCATTTTCGTTCTGGGATGTAAAGGTGAAATTCATGGAAATATGAGGGGCTTTACCTTTCTATGTAGTAGTTGTGTCTGGACATTCCCTCCTCCTTCGATCTCAAAGCGCACACTGTTGAACAAAGCCACGGCGTACTGCTGCTCGTAAAACCTCCCAAACTCTGCCATCACGGCACTGGTGCGGGCTAGGTTGGAACAGACACACAGGAACGTTAGATTTTAAGCAGGACCGCAGCAGAGGAAAGAAATGATCACCTTTCAGCTGCAGAGTTTACTGCAAATTGCAGGTTGCATTTGTTGGAGGTTACTCTGATTGTTAAATGTTTATACCACCATTTAACCCAATCACAAAATGTTAGAAACCTGTTAAGTTAGTTTAGTCTTTTAGTTGTGAAATGTTCCCAATAGCAATTAGGCAAGATAACAACAAAGATGCAAACACACACAGTGTGTAACTTGATCCAAGATTCTTAGTTATATAATAATAAATTCCTTTAGGCCTATATTCTATTAAAAAACACAAAGTAATTTAGATAATAAGTTAACAAAAAAAAAAACCCATAATTTATAAAATACACTGCCATATGAGATGTAAGGGATTCTAATATCACGGTTCAAATGACAAATAACAACATTAACCAAAATAAACATCATGATTTTTGGGACAGACTGTGCAATCCTCACCATGTATTCTGTTGCGACATCATAACAGTTATGTGGAAATATATAAATATAAAGATCAGTGTAAATGCTGATCCAAGCTTTCCAGAAATTCAATAGGGTTAGAACACAAAAGGAGGTCAACAATTAAAGGGCGTTCTTGATAAAAAGAGAAACAGTTGCAAAAACAGTCAAGTGTGGAAATACACAAACACAGACACAGTATGAAAATACACATTAAAAATGAAAAGACCTGAGCCTGCAGGCTTATCGAAGCTTTATGAAAAGAAGATGGTGCTATTAAGAATAATTTGCTTATATAAAGGGGGCAATAAATGGAAAAAGTGACGCATGATCGGAGGTGATCACATTTGAATGCCATATTCAAAGTATCTTGGTCTAGTTTTACAGCAAACGATAGGCTATCCTTGGTATTTCAAATTAACATGTTAAACAATCTCTTGAGGCATGTTCGCATGCATGTGAAAGGAGATGCCTCCATGAGAACAGGAAGGAACAACCTGACAAGGACGGAAAAGGAAGGCCACATCTGATGTCAAACTAAATTTATAGTACAGCGCTCCAAGTACACATGGCCTTCTGGGTATTTACATTTACTGTACCATGGCCTAGGTCTCCAAAGGAAAGAATCTTTCCACTTGTACCTTTTTTTCTTAAGAAATCCATCAGATTAGAAGCTTCTTGTTACAGGAAATTTGACCGTGAAAAGCATGTTGTTTTGTTTGCATGAATGCAGCAGCCGACGCGTCTGAGGTAGACCGTCTTCTAGAAGACCCACTATTGTAGTATTAAACTAGAATAACTTGTAGACTCAGTTTGCTTTGGCTCAGCGTTGACTATTCCACAGTATTCATTCACATGTATATTTGCAGAGAGCGTTTATAGACGTTCAATCGGCACAAGGAGGAACAGGTATCGGCGTCGATTCGCAGGAAAACTACGTTATCTTCAGAGGCGCTTAAATTGAATGCCATTGCGAACGCAGCACATCACGTCACTCGTCACATCTTAAGATGGGTTTCACTCGGAGTGTGGACATTAGAGTAGTGGTTTTCAAACCTGGGGGGGCTGCAAGGGAATGCTAGAGGGTCTGTAGAAATGTTTAGGAAAAAAATTATAATAATAAAAAAATTTATTTTAAGATACTTAAAATTGATTAAAATAAATAAATAAAATAAAGTACTGTCCCAGCACAGTACTATAGTGAGTATAAAAAGGTAATAAGTTAATAATAGCCACTAAATATTTTCCAAATAATATTTACACGTGCGTACACACACACGCCTTTGGGAAAGGGTTCCCTCACACAAAATAACAGCTGCATCATATATCATAACAGCTGGTTCATGGCATCTAAACGATTAAAAAAAAAAAACGCAATAGAGCAACTACCTGTAAGGAGACTAAAATAAACACACATACAGTTGAGACTAGTAGCCATTTTGCAATCTAAAAAAAAAAAAAAAAAAAAAAAAACAACAGGTCAAGTGAGGTTAGTAGGTCAGACACTGTTTTCAAATAAAATTTATGATTTTATATTTACATAAATTCTGTTTTTTCTTTAAAAAACATTTTACATTTGACCTGTTCCTTTAAATTATTAAAAATGTATTATTTTTCATACATTTTTACACAAAAATGTAATTTAACATTTTAAGTTAAGTTCTTTACAAAGAGCACAGCCTTAAAAAGTATGCACTCTTTTTCTGAAGAAAAAGTACATACTTTTGAGTGTGTATTAAAAAAAATAAAAAAAATAAAAAAATAAAGAGTAGACAAGCTTTGAGACATAACATCACGTCATTAAATTGCATCTTTAATGGACACTTTGTCTCATATTTACACACATCCTGTCACTGTAAACTGTCCTATTAATCATCTTGTCACAGTAAAAATCCTTCACATTTAATTTAACACTTATTACTTATTTTTAATAAAGTAGCAGCACGTTGATGTGCCAGTTGTGTGTCTTTCGTGTGGAGAACTCTCCACTTGAACATGGAGTTGAACATGAACTCTTCTCATGCGTTTCTATAACGGATCTTTATAAAAGCCCACATTGTTGTTGCAGATGAAATATTACATAGATATCAGGTTAAATGTTGATTATTAGTCACTCAACCCCCTAAACCACTCTATTTAAGCCACTCTGTTTTGGTTTTGTTTTTTTTAACACTTTTTATTCGTGTTTGTAGTCCTGAAACTAATCCTCCTTCAAAGTAATGGGTTGTGGGCGATTTTTATGGAAGCTTGTTTACGCCACAGAATAAAAAAAATCTGTAACTGAAAAAAGTAACTGAAAAATCTGAATTGTGAAAAAAAAAAAAAAAAAAAAAATTCAGAATCTCGCAATAACTCACAATTGCGAGTTTATATCCCAATTCTGAGAAAAAAGTCTGAATTGTGAGATGTAAAGTCACATTTCAGAGAAAACCAATTCTGAATTGTGAAATAAAAAGTTGCAATTACCTTTTTTATTTTTTATTTAGTGGTGGGAACAAGCTTCCATAGTTCCGTTATAGTGTGCACGGATCTACACTTCGAAAATACAAGACCATCCAGGGACTTTTGCCATACCCTTTTCAACATCCTATGCTTTGGGACACACTTATCTCACTATTTAGGATGGATAGAATGCACATAGGGATACAGGGATAGTTATTTATGCATTTACGCAACACCAAGACAACTGTACAATTCAGACACTTTTGCTGAAAAAAAATAGCATATAGAAACACATTATCAATTGGTTATAATTTTTCAACCCACTCTTATTGATGCTACCTAGAATACCATAAGTCATTCTTTGACAAAACTTCATCTGTTTGCCAGTTAGATAATTGTATCTCATTGCTGGCTTCTACAAGTCCAATAATCTATCCATCCATTGCACCATAGCGAACAAAGACCAAAAGATGACAAACATCCCCTCCCGCATGCACAGTCAGCAGATTAACCCTGCACTGTCCATGAAATTGATAGAGGGAGTGATAGACAAGGGGGAGACAGATGTATGAGGGCATGAGGACACCTTGAGAAGATCCTCCCTATTACTCCAAGACATGTTCATACTTGATCTTACTCTTAAGAAAACATCCAGCCCTATTAGTCAAATAGTTCACGAGGGAGGTCTAAAGAGGAATTTCCTGTGTTCAAACCTCCTGTCAACCTGCTGACCTCCTGTCCATCTACCACAAACATCTTCATAACTGCTCCTTAAGGGAGAGTCTATGGGGGTGGCTTTTTTGTCATCTGAAGACCAAACATCTTCCCACAGTTCATTTCAGAGCAGTGGAATTTCAGGAGGGCTGAGTCAGCAGATCGCTTTTTATGACATCAGCAAAAGCGTCTGCATGAGATCCACCTGCATTGATCTCACAGAAATATTTCTCAGAAATGAGCTTAGAACGGGACAATTATTTCATGAAGTGGCAACTCCTCAAGTGACTCAAGCCTATCATCATCAGTGAAAGATCCAGACTCGTACTTCAAACGCACACAATGAAACCTATACTTGTGAACCAGTCCTGACTTGTTAAGAGTGTGAGTGTGTGTGTGTACATACAAGGTTGTAGTGATCCAATATTTCCAGTCACAGGCAAAAGAGCTTTTGTTATATCCGAAAGTTATTATGGGAACATAGCCTATCTTTTGGATATCATTCCATTTAACTTCTTTTGGCGGCTTTCCACAACTAAAAAGAACTCTTTGTTCTAAAAGAATACTTAGGCTTTATCTATCAAGACTGTTTACACTCATAGATCTTTTCTAGGATTGACATGAGGGAAAAACTGGGGGGAGCACAGTAACCACCACATACGTCACAAATTATGGACTGGTAACATTTCCTTTCCCACGTGTCAGTTTGGTAGCGCAGGATATCTATGAAATGTTCATGGAAGTTTCTAGAAAATCTCAAAAAGCCTTGTTTAACAAAAGTATATATAAACATAATTGCGGTTTTCCAAATGATCTCTTCGGATAAAAACCTTTAATGAGAAAAGCATAGGCCCATTTCTATTAAAGAACGTAATTATTTCCCATCATATTGGGAGAGGAATTAACATATGGTTCTAGTGGAGCATGTCTCTACAGGTAGAGGATATTTACCAGTTCTCTAAACCAACTACAGGGACCATAATGCAGACAAAAGTACTTTATTTATTTATTTATTTATTTATAGTTTTAGCTATTTTATTATTATCATTATTATTATTATTATTAGAGTAAAAATTATCATTTGTGGACACAAAACTATACTATTACAGGGTTTGAAGATAATATTAAATCACTCATAGAAACACTGAGTGAAGTTTACAAAGAGGAAAAACAGTTTTTGCCAAAGGGGTAAACGCTAAACATGGCACAGGAAGCCGATTCGAAAAAAAGGATTAGCAATAGCAAGTGTTTTTAGTATAAACATTATTACTCAATAATGTCGCAAAAGGTCATTTAAACCAGTATGTGTATACTTGAGGCATTAAGGGGCGTTTACACACGACGCGTTCTTACATTCCGTCGTGTTTAAGTCACCGCGTAAAATTCAATTCTGTCATAATTTACTCACCTTCATATTCTTGCACAGTCTTGTATGACTTTCTCTATTCCGTGCAACATAAAACGAGTAAGGCAGAAAGTTATGAACTGACAGTCTCAGTTAATGATGACAGGACTGTGATTTCTAAGTAAAAAACGCGTCTCGCGAATGAGTCCAGGTTTTCTTTGTTGTACTACACTGTTTAAATAAGCTCTCTTAAACGATTGTCGTTGTTGTGTCCACGTTCACTATAAGCATTTACGTTTTAAGTATTGTACCTTTTTTGTACCGAGAATAGCTTCATCCCTTTGTAAAGTAACACAAACGCGTTTTTACCTGTAATTATTTCCCGCTTGCCTTCGTCCAGGTTGGAAGAAATCACATCACCCATGATGGCGATTTAAATGACAATCACAAATATTGAGGAAAGTTACTTTGTATCCGAAACTTAGGAAACACTACAGAAATGTGTCTTCCAAATTAACCATCCCTGGTCACGCAGAGCGTTGCGTTCATTTTGCGTTGACGTGACTGTGTGAGAAACAAGACTCATTTAAACTTGTTCAGTCAAATGAGTGCCATTCAGAGGGTGTGGTTTACACACACTGACACACCCAACTTCACAACAGACCGTGTTGTATTTTTAATCACGGCTGATTAGCCTATAGATCGAGCGTCTGATATGATCATGGAATCGCATACAGCTTTTGTTATATGATGGGATTTGCTTGATTTATTAATTAAATAAGAGTGGAAACCTGTCTTGGTTTTGAAATGACTACTGAATATGTTTTAATATAGCTCGCCAATAATTAATTAAATTATTTTTTTTCCCACAATTCTTTTCCACATTGAATTCTTTTCCACAAACATCTTTAAAACTTAATTCCCAAACTGATATTGTCTCCAGGAAATGCAAACTACTTTTCAGGAATTTGAATGGAGCCATTGAGGCTTGCTCTGCTTTCTCTTTAAGTTAATATTAAAATTGTAATATTATATATATATATATATATATAATTAAAATAAATAAAATAACATATTGCTTTGTAGTTTGGCACAGAAGTTTGATAATATATTTTCCTGAAAACCACAGTTTAAATATTTTTATTAATTTATTTTTGGCATACATTTTTTTTAATAGTTTTTCATAGCCATTTAAAATAAGTTCCTAAAAAGTTAAAAAATATTATTATTAAAATGTACTTTCATATAACATTAGGATTTAATATGATTAAATTATGATTATATGATGAAAATGTTTAGATATATTGATATAATAGCCTATAATTTTAATATACTTATATTTTATAAAAACTAAATAATATTGCTGAAATAATATAATTTATAAAATAAACTATTTAATTGTAATATAATATTATTTTAGCGTGACAAAAAAATACTGTTTAAACAATTATATTTTACAATAATTATTTTAATTAGAAACTATAGTCATAAATATTATAAAATAAACAAAAAGATCCCAAAAACCACTGTCTTTTTTTTTATATCATCGAAAGTTAAATGGCGTTACGATAAAGGGTTCATGTTTAGTAGAGTTTTGACGCCCTCATGCGGTCAAAAATTGATGATGATCACGTATGAATGATAACTACTGTGGGCTACATGACAACAGTAAAATGTGTAATATTGTTACAGTTTGTCTTTTTTATTAAATCATTTTTATTTGCATTGGTCATTACTAATAGCCTATCTTTAATTAATAACTTCACAATGTGTACACTACCAGTCAAAAGTTTTGGATCGGTAAGATTTTTAATGTTTTTTAAAAGAATTCTCTTCAGAAATCACTCTAATATGCGGATTTGATGCAAACATTAATTATTATTATCAATGTTGAAAACATGTTGAACAGCATTTATTTGAAATAGAACCTTTTGTAACATTATACTTGTCTTTACTGTAACGTTTGTAACTTGTAACTTTTGATCAATTTAATTCATCCTTCCTTCATGAATAAAAGTATTATTATTCTTTCCCCCCAAAAAAATCTATAAAAATTCTTACTGACCCCAAACTTTTGAACGGTAGTGTTACAAAAGCTTTCTATTTCAGATAAATGCTGTTCTTTTGAACTTTAATCAAAGAATCCTGAAGTAAAAATGTAAATAACTGTTTTCAACATTGTTAATATTCATAAATGTTTCTTGAGCATCAAATCATCGTATTTGATTTCTAAAGAATCATGTGACACTGAAGACTGGAGTAATGTTGCTGAAAATTCAGCTTTACTCACAGGAATAAATTACAATTTGCTTTATATTCATGTTTTATATTGTAATAATATTTCACAATATTATTATTATTTTATTTTTTGGATCAAATAAATGCAGCCTTGGTGAGCAGAAGATACTTCTTTTAAAAACATTAAAAAAACGTACCGATCCAAAACTTTTAACTGGTAGTGTATGTTTTTAATTGAATGACGTAAACTAAAACGGCTTTGTTTGCTAATGATATTAAAAGTCAATGTAAAATATTAAACCTTTAGTGGCAGCCAATGAACGCCATAGAAACAGATGCAATGATATTTTAAAATCTCCATTGATCATGGCATGGAGGAAGAAAAAAAAAAAAAAGAGAAAATCAGTATGAAATCAAGAAAGCATTCACTTTTGATTCTGTGTTTGCCGATCTGTATCATGAGCTCATGTGGAGGAGAGAGGGGCGCATGCGCAGTGACGGATCTCCGCAGTCAGTTGCCGTGAGGAGTGCGCAGCATCGCTCAACCAGAGACAGCAAGAGGAGGAGAGGGAGGAGAACACACTGCACACGGGCGAACACTCACGAGCATCATGGCACCAATTGGATTAAAGGCGGTCGTTGGCGAAAGTAAGACCATAATGTTAATTCTCCTCGGCTACTGAGGTTTAATGTTCAACCATGTGAACGTGCTATTTCATGGTACCTTCCCGTTGCATGTCATTATTGTTCCTCAGCGTTCTGTTCCCCTGGATGCGGCTGGTTGTTTCCCTGCCATTGTGCTGAACGGGGAGGACATTACTCTCGGGATGTTGCGGATTGTGCATCAGTGGAGCATGACATGAATAGGTTTTATTCCCATTGCATGTTGTTTAAATTATAAATATGTGGCACGAGAACCAGACTAACAGGAAAAAAAAGCTTGGTAGAGATGGTCCAGAACAGGAACGCCCTTGTTCTGCACGGACGTTTGAGGAATTACGCAGGGAATTGTGTCGACAGACCACTGCGATGTAATTTTATTCTACTCCTATTATTATCTGTATAGCTAATGAGAATACAATTGAAACGATGTTTGCATAACTCTACCTGCCCCATCCGAAAATTAGCTTAATAAATGCGTTTTGGCACAGCCTCACCCCTGTGATTGATCACCTAGTGCATTATATTCCATTGCGTAAAGCTCCAGCTGGTGAACTGCTCTGCCCAGGAAGTGCCCGTGCTTTTAACATGAATGCAGCTGGCTCGCATCTCCAGCTGGATGCTCGTTAAATGGCGGAGTTGTTCGTGTTCGGTTGAGTAGTGGAAAATGAGAGCACCGAATGCGCATCCCTCAGATGTGGAGCTGTATCTGTCATGTGTAGCGCAAGAGAATGGCGTTTAGTGCAGACAGATTGATGGCGGTTGTTGGTGCTTTCGTTTTTTAGAGATTTTGCTTATGCAGCAGGATAAGAAGACACTCGTTTTGAAATAGCCTGTTTGAAAGGTTGATGAAATCAATTATTACGACTCTCACTCTCTCTTTTAGAGATCTCAGGGCTTGCATGCTTATAATTGGGAATCGAAATTTGAGATTTGCCATGATCAAACGCATCTGTTCATTTATTAAAAATAATATAAACACATTAAAATGCAAGTTATAAAAAATTGTGGGGCTTATATATATATATATATATATATATATATATATATATATATATATAATATATATATTTATAAGCCCCACCAAACTACATGCCAAACTACTTTTCCCAGCATTTGTTTTTCTCCACAAAAGCCACACAATTTTTTATAACTTGCATTTTAATGTATTTATATTATTTTTAATAAATGAACAGATGCGTTTGATCATGGAAAAGCTCAAATTTCGATATATATATATATATATATAAAACCAGTGAATCAAATAAAGTATTAATATATGAAAAACTTCAGTCCAACACATTGAGATGTCAAAGATTTCAGAGAGAACCCCTTTAGGTCATCTAAAAAACCTTTTATGAAAAGACTAATTTTGTTCAGGTCAAATGGGGGGGAAATATTTTTTTACCTTGAAAAATATGTTTAAAAAGGTTTTAAAATGATGATTATATTGCCTAAATTTGATTGAGGAACATATTAAAGCAACATTTTTAATATTTCCAAAAACTTTTCCTATTTATACAGTAATTATTTGTCATTGACCCATGTATTAGGCTATCCCCTCATCATTCAACAGAATCATATTAAACATTTTGAGTTTGTTTCATTTGTAATAGATCAGTCAATGTTGTTTAAACACCTGCTAAAAAACTGAAAGCATGGAAAATATTACATAATAGTGAAAATGCTGTTGCATTGTCCAGTCCAAATGAAAGGGACACATATAATCAATATTGACTGAAACCTGATCATTGGTGCTCCGAACACCTGCGATGGATTCTGTCTTCCTCACACGCAGGATGATGGATTGGTTTTCCTGTGGTCTCTGGCGTGGGTGTGTGCGTGTGTGTGTGTTGGTTTCACTGTCTTCTCGTGGGACATGAGATACACATCATCAGACGCAGGGTCAGATAGAGAGCAAAGAGATGAGAGGGGACTGGCCAAATGCACGTACATCCTTGCTTAGATGGTCATAGTTTTATTTTTATTTTTAAAAGATGTTATATTCGCAGGGAAATGTAGGATGCAATGTAAGGGGAGTAGATGGAAAGCATGTGTAAATGACTCATAGTATTTGTCTAAAGGGTCTTTCATAGGCATTAGTCTAGTTCTGAATGAACCAGTTCTTTTGTTAGCCTGCCTATTTGTTGATCCATTTTCATGAATTGAGCTTATACTATGCCCTACTTACCAGATTCAGCCATACATTACATTCAGTATTCAGGGAAACATATTTCCTTTTATTTCTCCATAAATAATACGATTTTGATATAATTTGATATAACCAATATAATATTCTTTACCATGTTTGATAATTACATAGGCCTATATATAGTTATTATATAAAGAAATATATGGATATATTTGTATATTTAAAACACACATACACACGTATCTGCCAAGCTTATTTTGCCAATACAATGAGTCATAAAGAACATCTGGCGGGATTCTCAGATATACATCCACAAACAAAACCTATATGAAGGGTATATGACACCCCCTTAGATGAAAACGCTTCTCTGTTCTCTTAACCTTAAGCTGAATTAAAGGTGCAGTAAGTGATTTCTGAGAAACGCTGCTGAAGGTGGATCGGACCGAGCAGCCAATCAGCAGTAGGGGGCATATACACTCATGATAGGGGAGGAGAGAGAGTGAGCAAGAGGGAGATTTAAAGAAAGACTGTAGAAAGAGAGATGGCTGAGAGACATTACAAAAGAGATAAGGCCAGAGGAATATCCAAGTGGTACTCACTGCAGAAATAAATGACCTTCAGCTCCTCCTCTCTGGACGTCTAATGGGGTGGAGGGATAGAGTAGTGGGCAGGGTTAGGGTGTGGTCGGATATTCTAGCTCCACCCATTTAGGCCCAAATTACATTCGCTGGACGTAAGCTCCTCCCATTTGCTCTGCGGTCAGCAGCCTCTCAGAATATCACTGGAAATAGAAGGGTTATGATCAGGCAAGCGCATTAGGACCCACGTTAATATTAGAAAAGCTATCCAGCGCTGAAAGAGGGGAATGCCTGAAAATGGAGGTTGCGTTGTTTCTGCTCCATACGTGAGTGAGATTGGTTTTGCTATGTCTCACAGAACCAAGATATGCCGTGGTTGTAATGTTAGCTATAGCAGCGGGAGCTGGTGTGCTGCTGGTGACAAACAATGAACTCTTGCTTTTATATACTCTTGTGTATTGTATGTTCATTATTTGCTCTTCCTTCTCATTCGTTCATCATCTTCGCTTTATTTTTCACAAAGCATTATATTGCTTCGCTTCAGCTATGATAAAGAGATATCCACTCTTGTAGGGATGGAGCAATGAAGGGAGGAGAGTGTTTGTTTGGGTTCATTTCAAACATCAACAGTGTTTCTCAGAAATTCCTTACTGCACCTTTAAGACGAAAGTCCTTGATCATAGTCTACGTGTGTATGGCAAGCGAAGAGAGGACAGTCAGTGTGCCTTGCAGCAAATTGCAAGCGTGTGATTCATGCTTGACTTGAACGGAGGACATTTATAACTCCCTTAACGCTCAAAGAGAGCCCTGTGCCTTTCAAGTATTTCTCATGTATTGAGAACCATTTGTGACAATGGACAAGTTTTAATATATGAGAGTATGAATGAACGCTGCATGGAGAGCACTGATCCAGTATGTGGCTCTTTGTTTCAGAATTGCCTTCAGTAGCAATTGATCCAGGTCAGCTTTTGTTTTCTCCTCCAATTCAATACACAAGCAAACCTCCACCATATTTAAAGAACCCATGGAACAGACACACCATGATAAAAATAGCAGCCAGATAATGATGATTAATTCTAGTGTGAATGAAAAAAAAAAGAGGGGTTAAATGAAGGGCAGAGTGGAAATCAAGAAGGAATAGTGTGAATAGAATAGTGTGATCGGTACTAAAGCTTAAACCAGCCTAACGTTGGTTTTATAAGGGTTTTGAGCACTTTTCAGGTCAAGAAGACCACCAGCTAAGACTAGACTGTTTTCAGGGTGCTTATCTGTGCAAAACACATTGTCACAGTCCTAAGGGGGATTTTAGCATGTTGCTAAGGTGATTACTTTCAGAATGACAATAAAATATTTGTTTTACCCATTTTATCATCTGACCCAAAATGGTCTTATCTGTTAGAAAAGTCTTCAAATCCATTTCCATTTAAGCAGTTGTAATACAGACGCTTGCATTATCAAGCACCACTAATGACAAACCAACCAGAGAGAAGTAGGACAAGAATAAATTATATGAAAAATAAATAAATAAATAAACTGGCTTCTGTAGTCTTCTAGATATTTTAGATGTTTCACCTCATATTTTGCAATCCCAAAGTCCATTTGGAAAGCCATGAAATGCATTGAAGATGTTGCTAAATAAATCACTGTGTATTAGTCTACTGTATTTCTCCAGGTCTGAAATGCACCACTAGCCTGTCATTATCCATGATTGCTCTCGCCCTGACATTCGGGTGTTGCATTAGCTTTGTGCAAGGATGCACAGACCAGTATAACATTTTCCAATCTCTGCAGGCAAATGCAAAATGTACCAACAGTCTAAATGAATTATAGATTTCTATTAAGATCAGCCATGAGCTTGCAATCGTTCATACAGTTTTATAGTTTCTCCTTGGGTTTTACCAATGGCATGATCTGATTATTAGACATTATATTCAAGGTAATATTAAAGACTTAAGATGTTTTGTTCAAGCTCTCTGCTGACTCTCCCGGAATACATTATCTAGAATCCCGTTTAGCCTGGGTTTATGGCTTTCCTATGAAAATGAGCCAGAGTGGAGAGCTCTGGGGAAAAATATAAATCAGACCTGAGGATAAAAGATGTCGTCCCACTGAGACAGACACAGTGCTAAAATGAACAGAATAGTACAAAACATAAATTCTTAATAATAGGTTCCAAACGTTTTTTTTCATAGCTATGCCATAGAATAACCATTTTTGGTTGCACATATAACCTTTCAGTGAAGAGTTCTTAAAATTACCATTTTTCTTAGCATGAAGAACATTTTGCATAATGTAAAAATTAATTGAACGTTAAAGGTTTTTCATGGAACGATCAATGGCACTCTTATTTTTAAGAGTGTACAGTAAGATTAAAACATACTGATATCTATGAGGTAAGGAATTAAATCTGAGATTTGAAATAAAAACATTATTTTTATTTTGTAATTGAAACATTTGTAAATTTCCAAAAACACAGCGCACAGAGTGGATTTTTGAGATCACACACATATTTCTGGACATTATATCCTGTTGTATCAAAACACTTATGATTAGGGATGCACAACATATCAGTATATCGATTATCAATGCATGGCTTGCATATTAGAGATTTTCGCATTTATTGATATCGGTTGATGTTGGATATGTGACTACTCATTTCCCCTATTTTGACAGATAGATTACCTTTGCCATCATCTAAAAAGTGATTAATGACACCAATAAAGTGAACATTTATTAATATTCAATAATAACACCATATAAATAAACACCAAAATAAAAGAAACAAAAACAAAATGTTTCAATCTTTATCATTTGTTAAAATAATTTTAATAACAAATGTAATCTGCAGCAAATCTCAAAATGAATTTATTTATAATTTTTAATTTAGACAAAATAGTATAGACTACAGTTTTAGTCTGTTTATTCTTTATCATCCATAACATGAATAATATTTACGTATAACTAGTGGCTTTCTTCCACAAGAAGCTCTTCTGCACATTCATTGAATGGATAATGACTCAGCATGCTGAAATTCTATACCAGCAGGACAGCATCCGAGTCAATGTGTGTGTGTGTGTGTGTGGGTGGATGCTCTGTCCTTGGACTCTGTGACGTTGGTTGGGGGTTAGCAGAGCATCTTCTGTCTGTTATACAAGGACAATATTGGATAGTCACCTTCTCAGGGGCATTATATGACACCATGCGCATAATACTGCAGTGTGGACGAGGTGCTCTGACAACATCAATTGCCTTAAAAAGCTCTCTATAGAACTCCTCAAGAAGAAATTATTCAGTTGCTGTTTGCACTCCAACTGAACAGATATTAATAGTAAACCATGGCTCAATAATAATAAAAAACAAAACAAAACAAAAACAAGGTCACTGATGCAATCAAGCATCAATACAAAACATGAAACTTGAAAATAAAAGGTTTCTAGGTTTAGTTGTCATACCAGAAAATCAAATCAGACCCACCAGGATAAGGAAAACCACAGACTGTCTCTTTAAGGTAAATGGCCGTAAAATTCCCGAGAGACTGAGCATAAAAGTGGGTCATGAAATGAGAGTACCCTGAGGGAGCCTGGGAATATGGAGGGTTAAATCTGCAGCCGTTATACAGTTTTTTTGTTTTTTTTACTGACCAGTAGTACAGCTGGGTGATATTGCCTTTTAACGATATTTAATATTTATCTCATTATGTTTTTGCAGATTGGAAACACTGTAAAAAAAGGTCTAATTTGCTAACAATAACTATGAGCAAGCAATGTATTTTTTATTAAGTAGATCTGTTTATGTTAGTTAATAAAAATACAATTGTTTATTGCTTGTTCATGTTAGTTTACATTAACTGACTTTCACAGTTAAGTTTTTAAACAGTTTGTTTTTAAAAATGTAGAATTAACTTAAGATTTTTAAATGCTGTAGAATTATTATGTATCATTAGTTCATGCTAACTAACGTAGTTGTATAGTAGAGGAACCATCATTTTGAACATACAGCCAGTAAGATGCAAAGTAAAAATAAATGAAAAAGGTATATTTTCTATATTGCATAGTTGTGCATAGTCAACTGTTTTATTTGTGATAACGCAATGAAACATGTAGCCTGGAAATCCAGACCTAAATCTAAAAGATTAATGGTCTGGCGTCGACTAATGAAAATCGCCCAGCTCGAGGGGCGGCACCAAGCATGCATTTGAAAATCTCACTGCACGCAACTGGATAACACTACGACCAATCACAACAATAAGCCCCATACGCTTAGCTACCAGCGGTGCTAACTGGTAGATTATACTCTTACTGTATCCGGTCGGCAAAACAGCAAAAACGCCCTTCTTCCAAAGGAACGATTCGAGCGGCGTCTTCTGTTCCTGTTTTAGATAAAAAGCCTAAAGTCTAACTCGTTCATTGTAGCGGCCAAAGCCGTTTCAAACAACTGGTGTTCATCCATAGCCATCTTGCAATGTTTACTTATGACTTCGACGTCACAGCGCTGTCGTCATCTGTTTAGCTCGCCTCTGGCCCGCCTATATCAGATAACCCGATGTGATTGGTGCAGCTCAGATCGAGGGGCATATTTAATGAGCATCATTACTCGACACCAGAGTAACTCGCTGAGCAAATTCAACTCGTGCTCTCGCGAGAACTCTGGATTACCAGGGTATGAAACATGCCCAATTGTGCAGACATAATTTTTGACTAGGCTGTTGTACAAAGAAATTATGAACACATGCAAAAACAAGAGAGAACCATCAAAATAGTCAATCACACTAAACCAGAAAGCGATTGCATCATATCCAAACATCCTTGCTTAAGCCATCTTAGATTACAGCTGTAGATATAGCTTAATTTAACCAAACTTCTACTTTTATCACAAACTACAGCTCGTGCTTAATTAAGACATCTACATTAAGGTTAAATATATGAAGAGCTGGTGTGAGATGAGACTCAAGTCGGTTTACTCAGGAGAGAGGTTCAGTGTTTAAGTGAAGGAGTGTGAGACAGAAACAGCGAGGCGAGAACCGAGAGAACATGTTTATCTGCAAAGCCTGCGTGGTTCAGTTTTAAAATCAGCATGAAACAGAAATTGTGATAGTCTTTTCTTCCCTATTGTGGTGTATATTCAAATGAAACAGCTTACTGAACAAGAACAAAAGTAGGGCGGGGCTTAATATTGTCCATTGGGAATTGATTGGATCGTTGTGGTTTGCTATTGGTCGATCTCATGTGAGTGACAGGTCGTCCCGCCCTTGTGCCAGTAAGCACATCATCATAAAAGTCATTGCAAGAGGAGAGGAGGTTATTTTGATTGAAGATTACGAGTCCACATCATGTACGGATAAATTATTTAGAATAAATACTGCACTATTCCATAGAGTAGTCAATTTTGATTTCAAGTTGACTTTAATTCCGAGTGGAATCTGAACTGAAATGCTTATCATCAACACATACTGTACAGATGAATGATTCTGCTGTCGGCAAATTCGCCAGATTTGCTTCTTGCACATTCACGGTTCTACTTTAGACTAAATTACTTTGTTATGTGACCCAGAAGGGGAAATGGTCTCCTGTCCTTTGCTTTCTTCTGTTTGACATCCGATCACACAGCCTTAAATGTTTGACTGCATATAACTGCACTGTCCTTTTCTACTTTTAATTTAATGCACATAAATGGAATTACTGTTACTGTAAACAGAATTTTGTTTAATTGAATTATAATTATCTTGCATTAGTGTCACTTTCCAATCCAGCTGATCTGATAAAGCAGTCAAACTCAAACACATTATCCAGCACCTTACTGAGAAAATCAGTGCTAGAGCGATCTAGCCTGCTGTGACAAATATCTGATAGACTGCGGTACATTTTATTACCCAATATGAGGAGAAATAAAAAAACGGAGTTCATTAACTCAGACCCGGCCTGCAGTCTGTACAGTACAGCATGATTTAATACAGTATAGGCCTGCTGCACTGCAAAAATTCATATCTTGGAAAAGGCTACAGATCAGCGAGGAAGCAAAATCAATACATTGAGAAGTCTCTGTAAAGGATTGTATAAAATGCAAGAAGCTAGGATTTTTTTCTGATGATGGTTTAAATGCATAATGATTAGGATTTTGAGAATATTTTGAGATATTCCAGAAGCCTTTTGACATTCATTTTGTCCTTCTCTGTATTTTTCCCCTTCACTCGTTCAGTAACCCCCATTTGTACAGTAAAATGGTTTTTAGTCCTGGAGGCTGAACAAGTGAAGTGAGGCCAATGGGGGTTGTGCTGATGTCACATGACTAGATGAAGTGTCCTCTGGAGACAGCTGAGAACGACATGACCTAGCGTATACCTCTCAAAGGGTGTCCGCTTGCTGTTATAATGTATTATAGCTTATATTTTTATATTTTCAATTTTCATTTTAGTTTTTGTAGTAATTTTGTCATGTGCCCTTGTCATTTTTTATATATATATATTTCTATTTAGCTTTAATTTATTTGTATTAGTACTTCAACCTAAAATTCAAGTTAAGTTTGAATTGTTAAATAGTTAAAATTGTATTTATTTCAGTCAACAAAAATCATTTTTAACAGTTTTAGTTAACAATAACAACGCTGGTCACATGGAGTTAATATTTTTGAGTAGTAATATTGTGTGAAAAAACATTTAAAAAAAAAATTATCGATTTAAATTCAATTATTTGCAACATTGTGTTTGAAATTAAACTGTAAATTCTCTTTAGATATTGGTTTTGGCAACAGCTATTGACAAACCCAAATCGAATGACCTCTAGACGGTATCTGCAGAATCATAGCTATTCTAGACAGGATTTTCTTAGCACAAAGCATTTAGGTGAAAACTACAAAGAGAGCAAGAAATGAGCATTGAATTGAGACATTAACGAAGCTCTTCTGAGGTTTTGAATTACATAAGCTACTCTGAGTTCTACTGGCTACAAACAGAAGCATCCTGCACTTGTTTTTTTTTTATCGGATTTACTTGTATGAGGCTTTCTAGTCTTGGCATGACCGTTTATAAGGGAAGTCATACTTTGTTTTTTCATTATAATTACAAATAAATATTCTCCCATCAACAGAGAAATTTAACAAATATGTTTTCATTGGCACAATGAAAGTTTGATTAGCTTTGGCCCTCGTTCACATAAATGATTATTATTGTAATCTATGTTAAATCTGTTTGCTAATCTCTTCACATTTACTAAAACATGCCCTGTGTTTAAACACCCATAATCCAGACTGTTTTCATCCACAGAGGAGCTTAACTCTGTGTCACGGCACTGGCACAATGTGAAAACCACGAAATCACCCTGAGCGCCTTTATTCTGATACTACAACCAGATGGCTAGCAGTGCAATCATGCTAATATTGGCCCCAACACACAAACATGGTTGCCTCCACCCAATCGCTGCATGATGGGATTACTTACATATCAGAGTGAATAAGAGAGATCAGCCACAGAGCAGAAACAGTTACACAGAAAGAGACTCTACATACTGTAGATTCCATTCTCAATGATTTGCTGTGTTCATTTAACATTGTCTGTAAGCAGCACAATCTTGGCATCTGAACAGAGGGAGATTCCGAAGATATACAGATTCAATTTGCTGCCATAGCAAACGCTGTCTCTGCCACATCTGATAGCGCCACAGCTTCAGTCTGCAACTAATGCACTTTAGAGGAAATGGCATGGAAGCTTGTTTTTTTAACTGTTTATCTCACAATTCTGACTTTTTCTCTCACAATTGTGAGTTTTTATCTCGCAATTCCGACTTTTTCCTTTCAATTGAAAGCTGATGTCTCGCAATTCTGACTTCTTTTCTCAGAACTGCGTGATATAAATTCACAATTGCGTGCAAAAAATAAACAATTCTGAGAAAAAAATCTGAATTGCAAGGAATTGCCATTTTTTATAGTCATTGTGATTATAGCATACAATTTGACTTTAAAGCTACACTGCAAAAAACACTTTGTTCTTTCAAAATGATATGTACTCATTCATGTGTAATTACTTCTACCAACTAATCAAGTATTCTCGTAAGCGTATAATCTGCCATTTATAATACATACGAGCGAGTCGCTCGAATGGCGGCAGCCATGTTGCGCCTCCATCTTGAAAATACATTAGCCAAAGAGGGACATACCTGGAAATTCAAGCTTCGCCTTTCGCGTTTTTACACTCAGTGGCGCCGTGACGAATGCGAGGGGGAGATTACTCGCGACTGCCGGCAGATTTGAAATAATACGGCCACCGTAGGAGTTAAAACGCCCTCGGAATGGGAGGGGCTAGAAAGTAATATTCAGTTGGTAGTCATAAACAATTTCACCGCTAGATGGGAGAAAATCCTACACAGTGTAGCTTTAACTCACAATTGCTTTTTTCCCCCTCCTAAATATACGATTGACTTTATTTCTCATAATTGTGACTTTATCCTCCGGTTTCACAGACAAGGCTTAAGATTCAAGATTAAAATGCATGTTTGAGCCGGTTTAACTGAAAGCAACTTGCACTGACTTATCTTAAAATATGTCAGAGCCATTGTTTTGTCTCAAGATGCACATCAGTAATGTTTTTTTCTAAGGCACATTTATAAAAGCTACTTAAATGTCCTAACTGAACTAAGGCCTAATCCTGGCTTAATCTAAGCCCTGTCTGTGAAACCGGGCCTATATCTCACAGTGACATTTATTATATCTCACAATTGCCATTTTCTCTCATAATCTCTGGACTTTATATCTGAGAACCTGACTTTTTTATCTCCCAATTTTGTCTTTTCTCTTGTAATTGCAACTTAATCTCAGAATCTAACCTTATTTCTGTAATTGGGTGGTCAATGTTTCATAAGAGCCATCCAGTCCCGCCCACCCAGAGTTACACTCCTGATCACAATGTAATTTTTTTACCAGCATGACCAGATGAGCTGGATTTCACGAATTCCTTTTCAGAAGTCAGAGTGTTTTTATTGAGAGACAGCGGGCGCAGTCAGGCTCAGGTGTGGCAGGGACAGAATGGGCACACACATACAGTACACGACAGTGCTAGTGGCTTTGCTTGGCAACAGAGCAGGTGATAAGAGGATAAATGGAGTGATAGAATAATATACCCTGTCTACACATTGTGTCATCACCAATACGTTCATTTTTTGATTGTGTAAGATATTTATTCTCCAACACATCAACATTCAATAACCAACACGAACACACAAGCTGCTTCCTGTCAAATATAACAGTGTTTTTTGTATGATGCAGACACCACCACAAACATACAGTATGCTGCCCTTAACTGTCTCATGATTTAATGTCCTATGCTGTTCTAAACTGTCAAAGAACTATTAAATTAAATTAAGTACACTGAAAAAAATGATTCGTTGAATTTAATAAATGTTTTTATCGTAAGTGGTTGCACACAATTGATTTTAGCTACATTTAAACAAATGCATTAAGTTGAACTTAATCAATTTTAGTTCAACTTAATGCATTTGTTTAAATGTAGCTAAAATCAATTGTGTGCAACCACTTACGATAATTTTTTTTAAATTAAATTCAACGAATAATTTTTTTTAGTGTAATAAATGCTTAAGTTTGGGGTCAGTAAGATCACTTTTCAAACACTTTTATTCAGCAAGGATGCATTAAACTGATCAATAGTCACAGCAGAGACATTTATAATGTTACAAAAGATTTCTGTTTCAAATAAATGCTGTTATGTTCATCAAAAAAAAAAAAAAAAAAAATCACGCAACAGAGTTTCCACAAAAAATATTAAGCTGCACAACTTTTGTCAACAGCGAATTATCATATTATAATGATTTCTGAAGTATCATGTGACACTTAAGACTGTAATGGCTGCCAAAAATTCAGCTTTGTCATCAGAGGAATAAATTACAATTTAAAATATATTAAAATAGAAAACTGTTCTTTTAAATTGTAATAACATTTCACTTTTTTTAACTGTATTTTTGATCAAATAAAGCAATTTTGGTGAGCATAAGAGTCTTCTTTCAAAAACATTGAAAATTTAAAAACATTACTCTTTTGAGTAAAAAGGTGTGAATAGTGATAGATACTATTCACATAAAATGAAACATTTAAGTTATTGTTTAATTGCACATATTTGCACTTAGTGTAAATGAATAATAACAGATGTGATAATTACTCAAATTTGAGATGTGTATGATGAAATGCTAATATCTGAACTTTTCTCTTCTTCTGCAGAGATTATGAATGATGTCATTAAGAAGGTGAAGAAGAAGGGAGAATGGAAGGTAAGATAAACTCATTCACCCCATCACCATAGCAACCACACTCTCTTTTTGTCACGGCATCACAGTTTTGATCATTCATTGAGTCCCTGAGTCGCAAACCAGGAAATCTGTGTGAATAATTTATCAATTTTTATTGTGTTACTCCTGTATCACACCGTGTACATTTAATGCATGCTTTTCACTGCCTGCATAAGCAGTGTGGAACTGCATAGACGTTGTTGCAGGTGAAACAGGTCTTACTGTTTCTGAGACTCTCTCATCATTTCTCAAACCAACCTACAGTCGTTATGCACATTACAAAAGAGAGCATCATAATGTTGGATATCATCGGGGCCGATGGCATCGTGGGCAAGTGCGCCGACATCTAGCGCCGTTGTGCTTCGGGCGACCTGAGTTCAAGTCCCGGCTCGTGGACCTTTCCTGATCCCATCCCTCCTCTCTCTCTCCCACCTCACTTCCTGTCTAGCTACTGTCCTATCCTAATAAAAGGCAAAAATGCCAAAAAAGAAATCTTTAAATAATGTTGGATATCAGGATCAGACCATTTTATAATTCTTAAAGTCTATTGAAGTTCATTGATATGGTTAAATTGAAGACGGCACAAGTCAAGTTCAAAGCAAGAAGTAATCGACCTACGGGAAATTTACAAAAATAAATTATGGAAAGGCAGGGTGGGTATAGCTTGAGAGAAGAATTGAACTTTAAAAAGCTTATAATAAGAATAACTCGAAAAAGTATGTGCATCACTATTTGTGGGGTGAGGTTGTGGAATGATCTGGAGCAGGGGGTAAAACATTGTACAAACATTAAACAGTTAAAAAAGTTATATAAAAACACTTTATTTAAAGGATATGAAGAGGACCAGAGGTGATTATGAGTGTGGGTTATAATACTGATTGCATTGGGATATGTGAATATAGGGTGAAGGGTTGTTTGGTGCAAAATGTAAAAGTTTGGTTGGTGTTAAAAATTATAATATATACTGGAACTATTAAGAGTTATATAAGGGATGGGAAAAATAATAAGCTTATGCTTCATCCCGCTCCTTTTTCGAACATATTGTAATTATTGTTCTAATACTTTATAGATATTGTTTTTATTCTTTCGGTATGTTGCAACATACTTATTGCATTTTTACATTTTATTTTCTTTGCATCATTTTTGTTGTTCGAAATGAAAATAAATAAATAAAATGAAATGAAATTTCTGCTCTCTATTTTTGTCTATAGGCTTTGATAGTGGACCAGCTCAGCATGAGGATGCTGTCCTCTTGCTGCAAAATGACTGATATTATGACAGAGGGGATCACTAGTAAGTCACTTTTTTAAATTGTTTTCTTACAAATTAAGAAAAAAAAAGTGTCGCTTTGTTGCTAACAACTAGCCTACACAAAAAGATTCTGAAAAACTCGATTTGGAACTGATCTCTTAACCTGAAACCTTTCATATAAACGCTGGGAAATGATGGCCAGATGGAAATAAACCCAACCTTTCATATCAACAACCCAGCTAAGCACTCATATGTCACTAAATATGTCTTCAAAAGAACAGATCTGGAATGTATCACATTAAATTTAATTAAGGTTACAAGTTGTTGTGCTATATTATGAATAAGTTCTAGCTAAAGGGAGTTGTTAGGCATGGCACACAGTTGCAACCCCCTTCAGCTCTGAATATATTCATAATAGTTGTACAAGCATCTGATTAACATTTTAAAAAACAGAATTACATTCTAAATCATAAACCTTACTAACATCTGCTAAACAGTGTTCTGAAAGGAAGCACTTTAGCTAGGCATCGTATGTGACTCGACTTCTGAGCGAGACTCCATTTCAATAATTTGGCTAAAATGAGGTGTGGAAATGTATAGAAGCTTTTTTTTTCCGCTGAGGAATAAAAATTAAAAAAGGTAATTCCGACTTTTTAATCGCACAATTCTGACTTGAGAAGATATAAACTTGCAATTGTGAGGAACAAAAGTCAGAATTAACTCAATTATCTTTGAGTTTGAATCACAATTTTGAGAAAAAAGTCAGTACCAAGCGTTTCCACTAGATGAAATAAGCTTCCCATTAATTTCCAATGCAGTCATTTTTGACCGAGAGCAGTACAAGTGTGACTATTTTTTTCAAGACCATTTTACCTTTTCGAATCATGTCCATAATTTTTTTTCTGGTGTTCACATAGCAAGTACCAAAACCTTTACCAAGTTTGGTACCATTCCGATGAAGTAAAAGATTCTAAAAAACCAAAACCATAAAATAAAACAGCACCAGAGGGTTAATAAAATGACTGTTATTACTAGTTAATAATACTGTTATTAATATTATATATTTTATTACAGTTTAATTTTATTACATAGTTTAATTTTAGTATAACATTTCAATAATTTTGTTATTATTTAAGTTGAATTTATTTTTATTTCAGTTTTAGTTTTAGATTAGTTTATTTCTAGTTAGTAATTTTAGTGCTTCAACTGAAATTTCAACATTTTTGTTTAGTTTAAGTTTTTCATCTAATATTTATATGTTATTTCTGCTTTATTTCAATTAATGTTTAATGACGTAATGTTTCTCTCTTTATCTCTGCAGTTGTTGAAGACATCAATAAGCGAAGAGAGCCTCTCCCCTCTTTGGAGGCCATTTATCTGATCACCCCGACTGAGAAGGTACTCAAACATGATGATTTCAGAAGATACTAAAGCAAAATAACAGCTCCAGAGTATACGTTTGTCTCACAGTGTGGAGGCGGAACCTTCACACTGTACACACTAAACATATGTCACTCTCTAACACACACACACACACACCACACAGTACTATTGACACAGCCTACACAAACAGCTGAAAATCGTGTCATTTTTATCAGCCATTGTGGTTGCTATAACAACACACACACGTACACACACTCTTATCTAAAGCTTGTTGTATTTCTCTTACCAGTCTGTGCAGACTCTCGTCAATGACTTCAAAGATCCCCATTCAGCGAAATATAAAGGGGCTCATGTGTTCTTCACTGACTGTGAGTATCTGAGGGTACTCCACTGTACATCAAGGGCCCTGGAAGCATAATATACACTGCAGTATTAACGGGACCACGCTCAAATCTAGACTACCCCACAAGCACTCAGCCTGACACTTTCATAATGAATCTTAATGAAAAACAATGTTATGTAACATCAGATATAAATGTGACTCATCTGAAATTATTTGTTTTGTGATCATATGGATTAAACAACAGATACGTGTATAGTCTCACAAGTTCATTTCTTACTCTGTTCAAAAATAAAATAAAAATGATATAAGATAAAATCATAAATTAAGTTCTCAATAACACATATATACACAACTTAATAAATAAAATGAATAAAAACAGCATACATCATACATTTGTTTAAAAAAAAAATTTTTTTACATATAAAATCACATATATTTGGCTGCAATATTTACACACATACAGTACATATACATATATATATATATATATATATATATACAACTGTATATGTACAGTATATATGTATGAAAATACTAAAATACTATTAGGTAATGTGTAACAAAAATTGTGTAATGCATAACAATTATTGTCAGAATTCTAATACATAGCTTTCACGGCTCAAAATGATGTCAACTACCCATGTGTTTCTTACAGCTTGCCCAGACCCGCTGTTTAATGAAGTGGTGAAGAGCCGTGCCTCCAAAACCATTAAAACTCTTACTGAGATCAACATCGCCTTCCTGCCCTATGAGTCCCAGGTGAGCAATTTCGGGAGTGGAGAGGATAAGAGAGAGAAAAAATCTAGGAGGATAATGACAGTCCATATAGAGACTCCAGAAGCAACTCAGTGATTGTAGAAATAGAGTGTTCCAGAACAGCTCTGAGGCTTGAGGGATGCGGTCTGGCCCACAATGCTTTGCTGCTGAGGCTGTCTGCTATGATTAATTCAGTGGAGTCAGAGGAGCAGTGCGTGATGCTGCAGCTCAACGCTTCGCGAACACGCCTCGTTCAGCAGCACGTAATTGGCCGATGCTGCATCCATAGAGAGCCTCGGCCAATCAGAGGAGGTTACGAGAGGAAACGAGCATGAAGGGGAACCCATCTGCTGAGCAGAAGGATCGTCATGTGACCTTGTGTGTGCCGACGGGGTGGGGAGGGGTGGTTGTGAAGACCTATACAGATAAACTGTCTGCCACAGTCAGAGAGCTATAGCACAGATTCGGCCCCTAGGAAAGACTAGACTGAAGCTCATCCCTCATACCAGTTTGGTAACACCAAGTACAGTTAAGCACATTTCTGTCACAGGTCTTCAGCATGTGACATGCATACAAAATCACACAGTCATTAATTCCACTATTTAGAAATATACTTATATTTATTTATAGAAAATGGGGGAAAAACATATACACTACTGTTCCAAATATATATTTTTAAAGAAATTAATACTTTTATTCAGCAAGGATGCATTAAATTGATCAAAAATAACAGTAAAGACATTTATAATGTTACAAAAATATTCTATTTCTAATAAATGCTGTTATTTTGAACTTTCTGTTCATCAAAGAATCCAAAAAAAAATAAAAATTTGTTTATATATATATATATATATATATATATATATATATATATATTTCAACAAAGATAATAATAAGAAATGTTTCTTGAGCAGCAAATCAGAATATTAGAATGATTTCTGCAGGATCATGTGACACTAAAGACTGGAGTAATGGATGCTAAAAATTCAGCTTTGCCATCCTAGGAATAAATTACATTTTAAAATATATTAAATAAGAAAACAGTTGTTTTAAAAGTACATTCATTAATTAATGTAATTGTTTTATGAGCCCCTAAATGGCACATAAAAAAAGCAAAAAGCAACAAAAAAAAGGGCAAAATGTCATCTGACCAATTAGATTGTCCACAATACTGCTCTATCAGTAATGAGTATGAATGTGTGTGTCTTTAGGTGTTCTCCTTGGACAACCCTGATGCTTTCCAGAGCTTCTACAGCCCTCATAAGACACAGCTGAAGAACCCTGTGATGGAACGGTTGGCCGAACAGCTGGCAACTCTGTGTGCCACGCTGAAGGAATACCCCGCCGTCCGATACCGAGGGTAAGGCACGAGGGGCTGCATTGGTGCCGAGTCTTGAACTAAGTTTCTTTACATCTGACTTGCTCCTATATCTGACCTGATGTTTCTGCCCTTTCACATACGCAATCATATTTATCCAACATATATAAAGTTACAACAGGAACTAGTGGACAAGACAGATAGCAGTCAACTCTGGATCAGATTTCAGGAAGTGGCTGCTTGTCAGGATCAACAGAGCTGTCTAAAGTTCGGTCTGTCTGCTCTAATGCTCTGATTCTCTGTGCACAGGGAGTATAAAGATAACGCCACTCTGGCTCAGTTGCTTCAAGACAAACTGGATGCCTACAAGGCAGATGATCCCACAATGGGAGAGGTGAGCGGCACATCTCAGTTATTTCACTGCAGGAGATAATACATGTACCAATGAATATGCTAATACACGGGGTACATGCACAGGGGGGACAGAAGCAGCTTCCAGCGGGTTCTTGGAAAAATGTAGATTTTGTTAAACCCATAAAAGAAGAAATGATGACTTACAAATATTAGGACTGTCAAAGATTAAACTTTGACAGTGTGCACCAATATTTGACCAATATTAACCCTTCACTGCCCTGGTCTTGCTGTGAACGGATGGCCACGTACATACACTGTAAAGTTTCAGAAGTGACAACCACATTTAAATGCGGGAGTGAATCCCCTAAGTTATCGTGTGTGTATAGATCAAGACTTACTCTCGAAACTGCGATGATTGACAGCATGGAAAAACCATATCAACCTTCTGGTGTTTCGTGTGTTTGGTATCCGCTATTCTGACCATACAGTGACAAAAGACTCGTTATGTTCAGCAATTTTAAGAAAAGCATAGTCGACGGAGGCGTTGTGTTTAGCTTATGCTTGGAAAGGCTGCTTCAAGGAATGCTTTCTTGCAGTGTTGCCATGTTCACTAATTATACGCCTTTTAGGGCTTGTTGTTTAAACTTGGCTCATAAAGCGATCGAGTTTACGGAGTTATTAAAGTTAGCAGGTACGGATTGTGATATTTTGGTCTTATTTTCAGCATAAAGCATTTGTTTGGCTGTTTTTCTAGCAAGATCTGGTTCCCTGTGATTTCTTGCACCGCACATACAGAAGAGAGAAACAACTTAGTTCAGTTCAGTTCTGCACACTTCACAGGATGTTTGTCACTACCTGGATTTTTAGAATGCGAATGTCACTCCTGTAAATTGCTGAACTGTGTGTGTACAGAACAGGATTAGGCACTAAAAGGTGAATTGACAATCGAATTTAGATGCTGCAGGTACGTGGCCATTGATTTGGATTGGAATCATGTAATGCCAAAGAAAAAAATTATTCCTTTGCGTAATATGTACCAAAATGTAATTCTTCTCTGAAGCGACTTCACAACTTCCATATTGAGAAATTTTAGCTGCTTATGTCAGCTTCATTCTTGCCCACATAATTATGTTTGTGGGTGGCTTTGTTAATCTAAAAGCGTCTTGTGCTGAACATGAAACAAGACTAGATTTTTAGACATATTCTATCTCTCTGCAGGGACCAGACAAGGCTCGCTCTCAGCTCATTATTCTGGACCGGGCTTTCGACCCCGTCTCTCCCGTCCTGCACGAGCTCACCTTTCAGGCTATGGCCTATGACCTGCTGCCCATCGAGAATGATGTTTACAAGTGAGTAAAATAAAAATCAATTTAAAAAATGTAGGTATAACAAATATTTTTGTCTCGGTATATATATAATCGGTGTATATATATCGGCGATCGGCATATACGACAGCGTGTTCCAGGTCCTGCCAATATCCAGCAACTTCGCACAGCCATTGAAGAGGAGTGGACCAACATTCCACAGACCATAATCAACAACCTTTTTTTGGGGGGGGGAGGGTCCCCCCCCCCCAGACCCCCCCAATACAGTAAAACTGCAGATTTTAGAGTGGACTTTTATATTGTGGCCAGCCTAAGGCACACCTGTGCCATAATCATGTTGTCTAATCAGCATCTTGATATGCCACACCTGTGAGGTGGATGGATTATCTCGGCAAAGGAGAAGTGCTCACTAACACAGATTTAGACAGATTTGTGAACAATATTTGAGAGAAATAGGCCTTTTGTGTACATAGAAAAAGTCTTAGATCTTTGAGTTCAGCTCATGAAAAATGGGGGCAAAAACAAAAGTGTTGCGTTTATAATTTTGTTTCGTGTATATATATATTACCATGTATTTTCAAATAATATTGACTAAAATATTAACCTATTATATTATTATAATACATTCCATATAATACATATAATACAATATAAAATAATTATAAAATATAAATCATTAATATATATTAAAGAAAATTATACATTGTGCAAATGTATTATTATCATAGGATAATTATTAACAAATATTTTATATAACCAATCCTAGGTCGATTAACAAGAGATTACACTGTGTAAATGTATAAATATCTAATATATGTATAGATAATCGATAAATACCTTATATATAATATATAAATATTTGTTTGATTTGTATCTGGTAGGTATGACACAAGTGGAATAGGTGACTCAAAAGAGAAGGAAGTGCTCCTGCATGAAGATGACGACCTTTGGGTGAATCTACGGCACAAGCATATTGCTGAGGTCTCTCAGTGAGTAAAACCTTACATTTTCGACCGTAAGCTCTGGTTGTCTTGTAATATTCTTGGTCTGTAAATGTTCTCTCCCTCCTTTTCTCATTTCCCTCGCTGGCAGGGAGGTGACACGCTCCCTGAAGGAATTTTCTGCCAGTAAGCGGATGACTACTGGAGAGAAGGTACGCTGGAGTCTGGCTGAGGGGGGGAGGGGCCTGGAAGAGAGAAAAAAAAATGAGGAGTAGAAAAGAGAGAATAGTGTAGTGTGGGCGAGGAAGGATAGCCTGGCGGATGAGATTGCGTTGGCAGCCGAATCTAAAGCGTGATGGCTGACTCATGTGAAAGCACTACAGCAGGATTAGTATTGATTGACTTACTGACACAGCACAAGCAAACAGACATGAACACACACATTTCTGCTGTGACGTACTATCTGCAATTATAGTGTATAATAAGGGTGATCAGATTTCTCATGGTGGAATACGGGATGGGATGGACAGGCACCACAACACATGCATGCACACATTAAAGTATCTATTGCTGATAAGTGCTGATTTCCTACACATGCTACAAGAAATGCTAACCCCTAAATCTACCCTACACCCTAATCTTAACCAATGAAATTGACTGCAGGGTGGGATTTGCGCTGAATAGAGTGCTAAAGAAAATGGCAGTTCAGGTGATAAGCTGTTAAGATGATCATACGAAATGAAATCGCAGAGCCGAGCTGTGTGTAACTCCCCAACCGGACCTCACCATCTCGAACCCTGGGTCCAAATTACAACTTTCCCAAGTGTAAAAATAACTATTTTAGATCAACTAGAAACGTTGTAATGTCAATTGGTTGAAGCCAGAACCAATGGCTCAAGTCTTTGCGTGTGGAGACCCCGCCCCCTTTTGGAGGTTCTACTCACTTTTGGAGTTCACGCCCCATTTTGGAGATCTGCAGCTATACGTACTTGGAAATATGGGACTGTATTGGACAGGACGTCTGGTCACCCTATTCTAATATAGCATAACAGCTTTTATATTGCAATGTATTTGGCTCACTGGATCTGAGTCGCGTCTGACCTCTGCTTAGCTGTCCTTTCTGAGAAAGTCCTTTGTTTCTTTCAGACCACCATGAGGGATTTGTCTCAAATGCTGAAGAAGATGCCGCAATATCAGAAAGAGCTCAGCAAGGTGAGAGAAGTCACAGGAGATGTGCATTCAGCCAAACAGGAAACACCTCATGGGAATTGCAGTTCCAATATTTACCTTATTGACCCCTTAAAATGTGTCCCTTTAGTACTCAACCCATCTGCAGTTGGCCGAGGACTGCATGAAGCACTACCAGGGAACCGTGGACAAGCTGTGCCGTGTAGAGCAGGTACAACTTCACCCCCAGACGTCACTGCCACAGAATAGGGGGGTCTGTGAAAAATTTGAGAGAAAAACAGTCAGTGTTTGCACTTCAGAAATGAATAAAATATGTTTTCACAAAATTATTTAAACATTCATAGTCTCCAAATGTGATAATATTGTTACCATTTCATTCTGAGATTTATTGCAATGATTTTATTATTTATTTAATTCAAAACTAGTGCTGTCAAATGTAAATATCTAAAAAAAATTGTCATAATTTTAATCAAAATTATTTATTTTATTTTATTTACCAGATTATTTTAGTACAATAAGCCAATTATTGGAAATGTATAAACAATTATTTAAATTTGTTGCCTTTATAATATTACATTTATTAGTATTTTTGCCATATATATATATATATATATATATATATACATACACACACACACATATACGCACACACTGCAATATATGAATTATTTGAAAACAGCAAATGTGCATTATCCACATGCATTATTACAAATAATAATACTTAATTGGGCTAATACTTTTGTTAATCGTGTGGTTATATAGAGTATACAATTTACTTTTGTAAATATAAGGGCATGTTACTAGTTAGTTTGTTACTAGTTATTTGGTTTGCCTGCTTGCTGCAAAGTCTTGTATGTGAAATAATATTATATGTATTTACACATAATATTGATGATTATCATGTATATGACAATCATGATTGTCATAAGTGACAAAGATCGTGATTTGAAATTGCCTAATAAACCAGCTAAAATTGCAACTGTATATTTGTGAATATATTTTAGGAGCCGGGTCACATTTTATTTAGTAATTTGACTGATTAACTTGACTGTAATAGGACTGTACAGTGCTATAATCATCTATGCCTTCTCTGTTTATGGCTTCTAGCAGGTTAAAAAAGACATTTTTCATGGGCTGTTCATTGTATTTCTATGGTGTAGGCTGAAAGCAGCCAAAAGTGAGAGGAGGTGGCAGGGAGGGAAGTATAACACAAGAGCTCCTCGGAAAACTCACTAGCTCACGATTCATTTTCAAGCAGAGCGAATTGCGAAGCAATCAAACTGCCACAATGAGTGATAGAATATGAAGTGCGTGTCTAAAGCTGTGTGCCAACTTGACACGCCACTGGTTAAATGATCTAACTAAGATAATGAGGTGCAAACCATGGTTTTATCTGTAGTTATCTGGTTAAACTAGGGTTACTATTCAAGAACTATGGGAAATTTATTGCAAGGGAAAGTAAAAGTATCTGCTATTTAGAATTTATAGATTTAATTATGTAATATTTACTACATGGTACTAAATGTATTGCTATTAATACTAAAAGGACTTGAAAGCATCAAGATAATTTCTGTTTTTATTACCGTCCTTTGAGCATTATTTATTAACTGCGCTCTATCACCTGGCAGGATCTCGCTATGGGAACAGACGCAGAGGGGGAAAAGATTAAAGACCCCATGAGGGCCATCGTGCCAATCTTGCTGGATGCCAACGTCACCACCTATGACAAGATCCGCATCATCCTGCTCTACATTTTCCTGAAGAACGGTTAGGGAGTCTTTGGCAGCCATTTTATGCCTCAGTTTGCATTTTATTGCCTTGATCAGCCATTTTGTAACGTGACTTGTGTGTGCATGTGTGGCAAAACAGGGATCACGGAGGAGAACCTTAACAAGCTGATCCAACACGCCCAGATCCCTCCTGAGGACAGTGAGATCATCACCAATATGGCTCATCTGGGCGTCCCAATCGTCACAGATGTACGCTATCCGCTTCCTGTCTTAAGCAACGATTAAATCTCACTGGCTGTTAAAGCATTTTACAATTTATCTGACCTGCCATTGACGTTTTTTTTGCTTTGTTTCTGTATGCTGCAGTCCACTCTCCGCAGAGGCAAGAAGCTCGATCGTAAGGAGCGTGTGAGCGAGCAGACCTATCAACTCTCTCGCTGGACCCCGCTGATCAAGGATATCATGGAGGTAAATCCTGATCTATAGAATTTGAAGAAGAAAAAAAAATCTGTGTAAAAATGTGATCTTACTTTGATTGTGAATCTTGCAGGATGCTATTGAGGAGAAGCTGGACACCAAACATTACCCGTACATCTCCACACGCTCATCCTCTTCCTTCAGCACTTCTGCAGTCAGGTACGCACGCTCACCAAACTTCAGAATTTAAGGCTTCCTTTAAATAATACGTTGGAATTTGAACTGGCCACATCCCACAGGAAGTTCGAATGGAATGACAGAAAGAGGAATTTACTAAACTCCAAATAAAATACATTCATTGAACAAAATGAGCAAGGACAGACGATTACTGCTTCATGTTGTTTGGGTCCATTTTGAAGACTTCATTAGACATACTACAGCAGTCTGGGAAATTAAGTGTTCTTCCATCATGTTCCATAAAAAAAAAAAAAAAAAGTATTTACAATACAAAAATTTTATCATATTTTATAATAATAAAAAATAAAAGTTATTACATATTATAAAATAATAATAATAAAAAAAACTTTACTAATAGTATCTAATGTTTCTTGGAATACCTTATTTTGTGTATATGATGTATATTATGTTTATAGATAATTCACTAATGGAAAATTCTTAATTTTATTGGTAACACTTTACAATAAGGTTAACTGCATTAGTTAACATGAACTAACTATAAAAAATATTTGAAAGCATTTATTATCTTAGTTAGTTAATTTCAACATTTACTTAATTAATATTATTTAATGGACCTAAGCAAACATCAACTTACATGAATAGTTGTATTTTTACTAATACTGTAACAATTGTTAGTTTGTTGCCCATTGTTAGTTAATGCATTAACTAGCATTAACAAATGAGCCCTTATTGTTAAGTGTTACCATTTTATAATTTTACCCTATCATGATCAATCATTAAAAAAAAAATTAAGGTTACATTTTATTTTAAGGTGACGTAGTTACATTGTACTTACTCAGATAAGTACTGAGTAATATTAATTAACTACATGTACTTACTATTGAATAACAGTTAGGGTTAGGGTTTTGTTTAGGATTAGTTACTTGTAATTATGCATAATTTATTGTTATTACTATAGTAAGTACATGTAGTAATGTGGAACTACGTCACATTAAAATAAAGTGTTACCAAAATGTATTAATAATTGTTAAGTGAATAAAAACTATACTTACAGCAGTTAAATTAATTCCTTTAAATGTACTACTATTTCAAAACCTTCAAATCAAATTCACAAATTAGAATATCAAAGGCAATTCTAACACACACACACACAAACCCCAATACACAGGTGAATACATGCATTTTTGTATTGCACAAGTCGCAAGATAGAAGTAACTTGGATCAATAATCATTTGTACAGAGGGGTGGGGAGAACATTGAGATCAATACCGTGATTGGTGGCTGGTGCGATATGTGGTGGGGGTGAACATCAAGTCGCTTTTCAAAAGCAGTGGAGACTGGGGTATTTCCTCAGGGTCAGCAGTAATGATCCGCTGTTCTCCTTTCAGGACAAACAAACCAGCACAGCTCCTGTAAACAGTAGCAGAGACAAAGCAGAAAGTCCCCGACTCCCACAGAGGGAGAGCTGGGAGCTGGTGGGTCCCATTGTGTATTTATTGATTGGACTCGAGATCACTAGTGTTCACTATGCATTTTCCCCTCTCATTATGCTTGCTAATTACGAAGCGCCTCCACTTCCTTCCACTGTAGAAAAATAAAGGCAAAATGTCCCAGAAATACGTGTCCCGCCCACATTTCCATCCCAATCGGAACACAGCTGTCAATCATGAAGTTACACTCTGTTTTATAGCATCAAATAACTAACTTGAAGTGAACACTTGAACATTCGTCTGCGTGATAAGAACTACCTAAAATGACAGAAACCATCTTTGGAAAAAAAATATTTGAAGTGTAATTGGATTTTTTAGTTTGGCTTGCATCCCATTCGATTATATGGAGAGGGCGGGGTTTATAACCTAGACTCCAGCCAGCCACCAGGGGGCGATCGAAATGTTTTTGCTTCACTTTTCAGGGCTTGTTTGGCACACTTGCTGTACATACTTTGATATATGCCATAATTCAGTGGGCAAGTGTGGCGAAGATGAAACATTGTGTAAAATATCTCTAACTGCTGCCACTAGAAGGCCATAGATGGTACTGCAACAACCGATACCTTAAAAATGACAATGCAAAAACAATGTTGATTCCATCCTTTGGTTTGAAAAAAGAAACTTTACCTTGAAGTTGACATGCATTGAATGTGTTTTTCCCATGGCAGTGCCCGATATGGCCACTGGCACAAGAATAAAACCCCTGGAGAGTACCGCACAGGCCCTCGCATCATGGTCTTCGTCATCGGGGGCGCGTCCTTTAGCGAGATGCGCTGTGCTTATGAGGTCACACAGGCCAATGGCAAATGGGAGGCCATCGTTGGTGAGTCTGCAGAGGATACTGCTAAAAATCGCTGTAAATTCAAGAGTTATTAAGCAACCACCCTTTAATGCCTTAGATTTGATACCTTTAGCTTTAACTAATACATGTGTTGATATGTGTAATCAGACAGGCAAATCTGTCTTGTATATTTTTCCTGTGCTCTTGTCTTGTATTTTGTGCTTTTCATGTTTTAACTGCTTTTAAATTGCAGTCGTGAGCCTCTGCTGTGTTCATAAGTCTATGTTCGTAAGTTCTTCTGTGTGTCTGTTTTGTGTGCGTGTGATAGGGTTTATGCTTAAGATGTGCAGTTGTGTTTAGAATCGTCTTTTTATCGTACCTTTAAGGATTATGGCAGCCAATACAAATATTTGTGGATGTTCACATTGAGATCGATTCAGTCGGCAAGTCGCTAATTGGTGTTTCTACCCGACCGTGAGCTCCACCGTCTGCTCTCCTATTGGTAGTTGCCGCATTGCATTGCTATACATTTGCATATAAATTCTCAAATGCTCGCTACATTAAAATGATCGGCTTTTGGTCACTCTGTCGCTGCAAATTACTGTCAGTGTGAACGCCCCTTTAAAGGTTAATTCTGAAGTACGTCAAAAAAAAACCAAAAAAAAAACTCGCATTGAATTTCTAATTGTTGGTATTGTACGACAATTTTGTCCAAGCATGAGGCCTTTATCAGTATCTGAAACGAACAGTGCAGTTGAAAGACCTCAGTGAGACAATTGGTTACTAATTGTGGATCTTTGTGGAAAAAGTTACTATACATTTAGTTGATAAAATGAGGCCTACAAGTTGCAGAGGCTTCCTTCAACGATACATCCACCCAGAGCTTCCAAAAATCATTTTCGTCAGGGTTCTAGGTTAATATTTCTGACACATCAGGATCTACAGATTTTAACCCTCTTTTGTCCCCATAAAGATTAGCGGTGGTGAAAGAACGTGAGGTGCGGTGTGAGATTAATTCTGAGCGTGAAGCCACCTTTGTTCCTCCGCAGGTTCTACTCACTTGCTCACCCCAACCAATTTTCTAATGGACCTGCGGCACCCCGACTTCCGAGAATCCACTAAGGTGTCCTTTGAGGACCCTGACCCCTCAGAAGAGTGAGAGAGAGAAAGAGGGAAGGGTGGGAGAAAGAAATCACACTCTGACAAAGTAAAGGCAGCCGAACAAAGAAACCCTTTCTGAACCCCCACAGCACAAGGGCTTTCTTTTCTTGCTCCTGTTACCACACTCTACCGTTTTATAACGCCACCACGCCTCAGGGATGGGTGTCCGGCCCCTGCCTCACTGAAAAGCTGACCTGCAAGTCTCATTCAGGCTCCGCCTTCTATTGGGACCAGCCAATTTTAATCTGCCTCGATTGGCTGGCTGAATGCCCCGTTCAGAACTGCAGTGGGCGGAGCCTTTTTGAGTGACAGATGCAGTAGGGGTCCTGACCCCATCCCTGTTGACCACATCCTCTCAGTTGGGTGGATTAAACTGCGTTCTTCTCACTACGCGCCTTTTAATTCAATGGAGCCTCCTCTTCCGTCGAGGAAGGGCTTCCCAAATTTTAAAGCTTCATTTTCCCGCAGATTTAATCTACCCTCAAGACTCACCATATTCCGATTATTTCTGAATAACAATCCAAGGCAATCACTCATATTAACTTTGTTTTGTTTTTTCAACTATGGAGAGGTAATTGTTGGAAGCCAATTGCAGGATAATTTGTTTTTAATCTAGTTCCTCAAACTACCTCAACATCACGTCTACATGACCAAGTGGCCGTCTGCAAAGAATATATGTTAAAATTACTTCCGCCAGAGAGCGACTGGCTCTTTTCTTTCTGTATAATTCTTCTGCAGATGCCAAAGCTTGAAATGTAGCTGTGCTCTTCAGATATGCTTTAGCACTAACGCTTCCCCCCAAACACTAACCTTTTAAAACTAACTGGTTTGGGCCCTGGCTATGTCATTTCATGTTATGCCTCAGGTACTGTTTTCTGCATTCAAAAAATACTGTAGTAAATAGTTGATATTAAAGCTGACCAAGTCATATATCATAATCAGTCAATGAGACTTGTAATTGAACTGATACTTTAAAATTGATGTTTTAAACAAGCTTAGCAACACTTTATATTACAGCACTGTAATTCCTGTGCAGGCTTGTGGTTACATTAAGTGTTATAAATGACTCGTTGTAACTTGTAAGAAACCTACAATTAGTTGTCTTCGCTCTTATAAGAATTTTCTGGGTTAAATACAAGTTTATTTCTGGCTTTTGCGACTTGTTTGTAAGAACTCGCTAAACAATGTTTGCAATGGAAGTCTATGGGGCACTGCACCGTAACAATGTTCAAATGCACACAGTCATGAAAGTATAGCCATAAGACTTGAACATCATACGTGTACCTTTCCATATAAGTTTATAGTTTAGTTTTTCATTTAAACCCTTTGGAATACCTTGCCCCATAGACTTCATTGTAAGAGCATTGTTTTTACAAACAAATGGAGGAGTCAAATTATTTTCTGTGGTAATCACAGATGCTTGTATTGAACCCGGCATATTCCTTTAACCCAACACTGATCTAATCCGAAGCATTGCAAAGAGTAGTCCTGTAATACAAAGTGTCCTTCTATATACCTTTACTGACAAGAATGATCATTGATCGACCCTAGCAAGTATCCATCATTCAAGTGTCAGCCTGCTAAAGCTATATCCCTTTAATTTCCCCCCTTTTCTGTTGGTTTTTCGTGTTTGTAAATGATCACACCATATGCAGTATGCCAGTCCTAACCCATACTGCAACATGAAACACTTCTTGACTGTTCCAGCCATTATCGAACAATAACATGGTTTGTTTTCATGGATCTTTAGTTTAGACCCGTTCATCTAGTTGAAGAGCTACAAATCACATTGTGTATCTAATAAGCCATTAGCAAAGCTGCATGTTTGCATTTAGTTGACCTAGTAGATTATATCAGCTGTGTACTGTATTTGATTTGTACTGTATGTTCAAAGCCGAGCGTGCAACTACACATTCGGTTCTGCTTATTCAATGCAGGCAACCCTTGCTGAATGTAAAGGTATAATGTTACTCTCATTATCAACTGTTTTTAATCAATTGATCTTTTTAGTGCATTGCAGTGTAAACATGCAGCTCTGCTAAAAAAAAAGAAAAAAGGGAGTAGAATAAACATTTGTTCCACAGGGCACCACAAATCAGAAATTATTTCAGTGGGTTTAGCGCCCTGTGCACAAATGTTTTTGGATAGTTTGAACTTACAGTATCTGTAATGTGTTAGAAATGTGTCTTCAGCTAAATATCTTTATGTAATTATAATATTTTTAGATTCAATGCAATATATACACACTACTGTTCATATGGGTCTCTAAGATTTTATTTAATGTTTTTGAAAGAAGTCTCTAATGCTCACTAAGTCTGCATTTATTTGGTCAAAAACAGAGGGAAAACAGTTATACTGTGAAATATCATTACAATAAGAAAAATAAAAAAACTATTCTATTTTAATATATTTAAAGGGTCCACTTTAGACATTCTGTTGACTACGTCATTGCACCTACATGTCAACTAACTCTCATTAGTAGTCTGTAGTAGACAGTTAAGTTTCGGGTTAGTAGAGTAAGTTGGCATGTAGTTGCAAAGTAACTTATAGTCAGTAGAATGTCTATTGGTGGATGATCACAATAAAGAGTTAGCAGATATTAAGCAGATAGTCAGTTGCAAGTTAGTGGATAATCAAAATAGTGTTGCCTATTTTAAAAGTGTCACATGATCCTTCAGAAATCTTTCTAATATTCTGATTTGCTGCTCATGAAACATTTCCTACTATTAACAGTTGTGCTGCTTAAAACTTTTGATTCTCGTTTTCATGGTCATTTGATGAATAGAAAGTTCCAACAACATTTTTTTATTTTGGTAAAAACGTAGTCTTTACTGTCCCTTTTGATCAATTTGATGCATCCTTGCTGAATAAGAGTATTAATTTCTTTTAAAAAATTTTTTGTATATTATGTGTGCGTGTATATAGATAGATAGATAGCTGAAAACACATTTTTACAACTAATCTAAAGTACGCCTATATGTACAAATATTTAATTTTTTGTTTCTCTCCTCGGTGCTCATCTATGCAGGTTCAACCCATGTCGTCGCCCCCACCCAGCTTCTGGACGCTCTCAAGGCTATGAACAAACCCGACGAGGAGCAGACAAGCTAAAATCACAACTTCCTCCCCCCCAAACCCCTCGCCCAGTTACCCTCTCCCTCCCTTCATCCGTCGCCCTGTAAATCTCACCCGCTCCTATATAAATTGTGTATGCATCTTGCTTGAGAGAAAAAAAAAGAAAAAAAAATAGATGATTGGTTAAAGTTAAAAAGAATATTCTATAAATTTATATATATATATATATATATATCTATATAAAAAAAAAATATATATATATATATATATATATATATAAATAATGTTGAAATAAAAGAATCGCTGCAAGTATTCTGTTTTACAATGGATGCAAATGATTAGACTGTCAAACTGAGTTTTCATTATTAATTGCAATTTAAAAACCTGAAAGTACCAAATGTAATATTGTATGTTATGGAACCTGCTAGAATATGTAAATGTTAGATCACTTTGTTCCTTATTTAACTGTTTTTTTTTTCTTTTTTTTTTTTTAATGGCTTAACGTGGTTGGGGGAGGGACTGGTTTGTATGCAAATAGACCAGTGAGGCAAAATGATGCATATCACTTCCTACGCTGAAGGCTAAACTGACGCCCGGTTTAGATGCTCGGGTTTAATTGTCGTCTCATTTTAGATGTGCATGCCATGGACGTGGCCCGTGTGGCCCTTTTGACGTGTGAAAACATTGAAAAATAAAGATTAAAACATGTTAAGATGTGTAAAAATGTAACATTGAGCATCTTTTGGGACTCCAGTGATGAAGAGGAAGGAGGCCAAAGGAGTAACAGATCAAAGCCTCAAGCTGTAAAAGTGAAAGAGACACTGTACATAGATGGCGAACGTCATCCCTCCTTCAGTCGAGATTCCGGGAGCATTTACTCTCCATATCCTTTTCTTTTCACGTCTCCTTCTACAGAGACCTCATGATTTAGTGTGAAGAAGGCCGTTGCTTGCAGATGTTTAAGGAATTCAAAAAAAGGGGCCAGTTGTATTTCAGTATTGTATCTCGTCCGATTAAGTCTCATCATTGGTTAGTAAACAATGTTTAACCGGGACATGCACTGAGTAACGTGTTGTTGTATATGCCATATGTTACTGTTTTTCCGTCTCACTGTTGACTGGTGAAAATTTCTGACTGTGAAGTAGTAAAACTTTCTTTTGCCAATGTGAAGCCACTGTGTTTGTGACGTATTAGCTGTAGCTGTAGTGTTAAACTGGGAATAAAATAGGTTATATCTAGCTTTTGTTTGACTGTCTTGTAGTTTCTTTCCGATGCAATGTTTTATCTTCCACTGGTGAACGGCTTTGCAACAAAAAGCAATCCCCCTTTTTAACGTTTTCCGTTACCTCTATACTCTGTTTTGGCAGAAGGTTGTATTGCACTACGCGTTTTCGGTGATGCAAATGCTTCTATGGTTCTCTTTTTATTTATTTTTTATTTTTTAAATTATTACCCTATTTTGTGTTTGCTGTTGTATAGCTGTGTCGACTAGATTGATTTCTATTAAATTTATTTTTCAGAGACTATCAATAAATAAGAACGTAGTCTGTCTTAAACCTGTTGATCTTACTGGGATTATATGTTTGCGAGTGTTGAAGCACAAACTAAAGTATACTTCATGTGTACCGATGTAGTAAGGCTGTCTAATAAATTGGCTTCTATTACAAATATGGAATCAGTACATTTTTGTGACACTTCCTCTATACTTCCGATCACACCTCTAGACTGTGAAAATCTCAGATACGTTGATTTATATGGAAATGTATGAATTATAACAGGGTTCCCAAAACATTTTAACCATAGACCACTTTCATCACTTTTTCATAACTGTGCAGATTTCTAGCTGATATAAAACGTACAGGGGCTGGACAATGAAAACTGAAACACTGGCTAATATAGTGTCGGAGGTTTTATGCCTTATGTGCGGCCTGGTTGCCAATCTTTACTGATTTTACATTCCATCAGTAAGAGCAGAGTGTGAATTAGCAGAGCAATAGGCACAGCTGTACATAAAATATTGCAATCCACAACTTAATGGGAGACATATCAGAGTTCAAAAGAGGACAAATTATTGGTAGATGTCTCACTGGCTCATCTGTGACCAGGACAGCAAGTCTTTGTGGTGTATCGAGAGCTAAGGTATCCAGGGTAAAGTCTATGTGTGTAAAGTCAGGAGTGACTGTCGATGCAAGAGGAAGCTGTCTGAAAGGGATGTCTGGGTACTAACCCGGATTGTAACAAAACATAAAACCACAGCTGCACAACTCACTGCAGAATTAAATGCGCACCTTGACTCAACTGTTTCCACCAAAACTGTTTGCCGGGAGCTCCACAGAGTCAATATTCAAGGTGGGGCTGCTATAGCCAAACCTTTGGTCACTCGTGTCAATGCCAAATTACAGTTTCAGCAGTGCTAACAGCGCAAATCTTGGGCTGTGGACAACGTGAAAGATATTGTTCTCTGACTGAAAGAAGCTTCACACCCGGACTGTTGCTGCCCAGAGTGAAGAACAGGGGTGGATCAGTTTATTTGGACTGCAATATCATTGCATTCCCTACTGTGCTTGATGGTTGCGTCACTGCCAAAGACTACAGAATCATTCTGGAGGATCATGTGCACCGAATGGTTCAAACATTGGACCATGAAGGGGGTGCCGTGTATCAGTATGATAATGCACCAACACACAGCCAGACAGAATGGTTTGATGAACATGAAAGTAAAGTCGAACATCTCCCATGGCCTGCACAGCCAACAGATATAAACATTTTCGAGCCACTTTCGGGTATTTTGGAGGAGCAAGTCAGAAAACATTTCCTTCACCAACAATCCCTCTGGCCACTGTGAAGGACTTGTATCTGTCATTCCCAAGACAAATTGATGTATTGGCAGCAAAAGGAGGCCCTAGTAGATCATACTAATAAATTATTGTGGTCTAAAACCCGGTGTTTCAGTTTCATTCTCTAACCCCTGTATATAAAAAGTATATATTATATATATTTTATTATTAATAAAAATTACTCATTTTATTTGATTAATTACAGGTCTGGTAATGGCTACCTGTTATTTCCAGGTTTTCCATGACTGTGGGAGCCCTGTTACATTGAACAAATTGTTGTGGCATGGACCATTTGATTAGCTACCAACCTTGATCACTGGATTCTGAATGCATGATACACTAGCTGACTTTCAACTCAGACTTCTCTCCATACAAACACCTGCAGCACATCAAGAGAAATGGAGGAGGAGTGAAAGGTCCAGTTCGTTAACCAGCTGTAAGGAACAACAGTAGCATGACACGGGTCAAATATAGAATCATTTATAGTAGTAAATAAAAGTACAAAAGTACAGCTCTATAAATACAAAAACACATAAAAGAAACATTAAACAAACGCTACCAGAGTCAATAAAAACAAGCAGCACTAAAAATACAGTTTCCCAAGAAAAGTATATATAAAATATTTAGTAACAATCAATATCTCACAACCCAATAAAACAGAAAAACTTACGCGCACACCTATTCCATTATTGGTTCCACGAAGTAAAATGCATGTTGGTCTCAATGCTGCTACAAACACTTGTGGGACTCAAGGTATGCCGAATTATACACACTGAATTAAACTGCTGTTTCTGACAAGTTAAAAACAGATATCCAGTTTGAAATTTGGAAATTCCAGGTAAACAAATGCAGCACAAAAGTACTGTAATATAAATACAAACACAATCACCCAACAACTTCAAGAACAGCACTGTAACTACCCCCCCCCCCCATTAGAAAAGATAAAGATTTAAAAGCCTTTCACTAACAGATATGAAAAACAAATCCGTTTCACATTCATACTGTGAAAGTAACTTTTCTTATTTGTTAAAACAAATATAAATCTACCACACTGTGGATATTTGAAAAGGTTAACAATGACTTGCCAGGAAAAAGGTCTAGTACAGTGGACCCAAAAAGCCTTTGGACATTTAAAACGCTTACAAATCCAACTGGTATCTGTAAAACTAATTCTGTAAAATAGTGGATGTCCTCAAGTTCTACTAATATTTGGAAACCACAATGTATCCACGGCTTTATATTCATTTATAACAGTATATTTTATAGTATAGTTTTTTCCATTTAAAACCTAACAAAGGTTTCACTTCAAAAAAAAAAAAAAAACAACTTTTTAGTTCAAAAAAAGCAACATTTCTTGTATTTTTTGCTTTCTAATTCAATGACATACATCTTTAAGTGTGGATTAAGTTTTTTTGAGGTCACTGTATATACAAATCTGTATTGTTTAAGCTACCATAATGCAGCTCTCAGTCTCTAAAAGTCACCTGAGACATTTCACATTTTCCAGCATTTTCTGCTGCAGCGCTGTCGTCATTCACACTGCTACGAGAAAAAGTTGTATTATGTAAACTAATAAAAAACGTACAAACATCACTTTCTTTATGCGAAACAGCTGAGCAGCAGAAATGTATTATTCCTCATTTGAAGTCACTTTGGATAAAAGCGTCAGCTGAATGAACAAATGCTGGTGTCAGTAGGTGTAGGATGTGGTGAGGAAGCTACTGCAGTGCAGCCCTGAGGACAGAGAGTGAGCCATGCGATGCGAGACCTTTTTCATGTTTCTAGCCGCTGTGAGGGCGCGGGTCAGAGAGCCGTCCAGAGAGAGCTGCTGATGGTCCAGAGAGAAAGAGCGTCTGCGATGACCTCTGACCCCATCTCTGCTGGGACTTGCTGTGATGTTAAAGGGTTGTGAGTAGGCCTGTGTCTTCACAGGGCTGGAGAAGTAACTGCAAGAAAATGACACAGAGTTCAATCATTTTATATGAATTGTATAATATAAATGTTATATAAATATATTATATATTATTACACTGTTCAAAAGAGCTTTTTTTTTTTAAAGAAATTATTACTTTTATTTAGCAAGATTAAATAGTCATTACATCAAAGAATCCTGAAAAAAATGGCAACTGAAAATTCAGCTTTGCCATCCCATAAATAAATTCCATTTGAAAATATATTACAATAGAAGACAGTACTTTTAAATTATAATAATATTAAACACTATTAATGTTTTACCGTATTTTTGATCAAATAAATGCCGCCTTGAGCATAAGAGATGTCTTTCAAAAACATTAAATAATCTTACCAACATCAAACTTTTGAACGGTAGTGTAAATCAGCATATATAAGTCAAATCATCATAGAGCAACTGGTTGTTCTAATGGAACAAATAAAAAATATATATAAAAACAATAATACAACAAAACAAAAAGTAAAGTCCAAAACTCAGAGGGCACTAATTTTTTTTTCACTACAAATTATATAAACAACACAACAACTTGAGTAAAATCAATTAAAAAGGTATAGAATTATTTGGTTAATTTTGTGCTTCAAATTTCCACAGTGATCTCAGACAAGTTTTAATCAAGCTTGCAAAACTCATCCATTGACAGGAAGTTGAGATTGTTGAGAGTGTTCTCATACATTTTTCTAGAGTCTGATTCATTGTCGAGGCAGCAGCAGGGGAAAAAGTACTCACAGAGCTGAAGGATAGACGGGCACATATGGGATAACTGGAACACCTTCCTGCAATGTGGGGCGAGGAGCCACTGTCACATTCACGCCTCCTCTGTCCCTCTGTAAAGATCTCATTGGCTCTCTCCTTCTGGGGGTGGAAACTGGCACCTGATTGGCTAAATAACCACACATGAGAGTCAACATGATTCTTGGTGATATACAAGTCACATTAGGTGAATATATCAGCAAAATATTTCACATCTTCATTAGTTTATAGATAATGAGGTGCAAACCTGTTTGAGAGGCTCTTAATGCACCACACAAAGGGCATTGGCTACAGGAAGTTTGTGTGAGACGTGGAGAGCTCCTGCTCCTCATTGGGCCTTTAATTAATAGTGTAAAGGAAAGGAGGATAGTTCATGAAATGTTAATCTCAGTAAGTTTCAGATCCCATTATCATGATAGAGGGAGGATGCTTACGTGTCGAGGCACCAATGCGATCTGATATGCAGTGTAGACAGGTAGGTTCCGGTCCTCGGCTCGGTTCCATTTCATCGCTATTATCGGATCTGCCTGCTGATGTTCAATTAAAATGACCACAAATTGTTCTTGACTACCATATCAAAACCTGGTCATCTATGTTCAATTATAACAAAGATCTATTCTTACAGGCACTGTCCTGTTTGTGACGTTCAAATCCTCTGGTTTGTCTTCTTCCTCTTGATGTCATAGGGGACATCGGGACATGTCTTAACGTTGATGTTCTTGGCTCAGACTGGATTTCCTCAGAATCAGTTGCTGCAGCAGGGTTAATAAGGAGCATGGTGAAAAAGTAATATAATCTCTCTATCAGAGCTTAACTGATTCAAACTTGGCATCCAAGTGTTTCGTTATTCAGGGCCGTTGAGAAAATCTCTTTGCATCCCTATCTTACAACAAAGACATGTGCCATATTTATCCTACACCGATTTGGAAAGATTTGCAAGTAGCTAAACATACTCAGGTCAGTTTCAGGTCGATGTCGAGGTAAAGATGCTGATCTCTGCCTCAGGATGGGTCTTGGTGAGTATCCTTTCTCTTTTTCTCCATTCCTCTCTCTCTCTGTCTGCCTTCTCCTCCTCTCTGACCTAATAAGAAAGATTTGGTCAAATCTTTTTGAAGTTGTAACACATCTGATTATTAACTACAAGTTCAAGGCAACATATATAATATTTTGATACCTTAAATGAAACCACTGCGGTGTTGTTGTCTGTGGGTGTGCGTGTTTTCTGGTGTTTTCTGTGGCAGAAGGGGGCGCTCTAACAGGACTTGCAGGTTTGGAGAGTCTCAGATTTCCCTCTAGTCTCTCCTTTAGTCGGTTCACTTCTTGCTGTAGAGATTCAAGAGCCTCTCTGAAACATACACAATGCATAAAGGCAGTTTTTGTAGTTTAAAGAGGGAACAAAACATGAAATTCAATTAAAATCAGTCACTATCTGGAGTTCCAATTTCAATGTGTCAAATTAATGCTGCGTTGACCTTTTGTCCATCAAAAAATCTTTAAAAAAAGTAATATGGTTTCCACAAAAATATTAAGCAGCACAACTGTTTTCAACATTGATTATAAGAAGAAATGTTTCTTGAGCAGCAAATCAGCATATTAGAATGATTTCTTGATATGTAATGGACGCTAAAAATTCAGCTTTGCATCACAGGATTAAATTACATTTTAAAATATGTTACAATAGAAAATAGTTCATTTGAATTGTGATAAATATTAACGTTTTTACACTACTTTTGATCAAATAAATGCAGCCTTGGTGAACATAAGAGACTTAATTCAAGCTTCATTCAAAAAAATATACAGACCGCAAACTTTTAAACGGTAGTGTACATTAAAAGTGTAAAAGACGACAGAGCATGTCAAATGTTTCCCTTCATGAACAATTTTAAGTTATAGTAGCAGGCCAAGTGTCCTCTTCAAAAGTCCCAAGTCATGTTGGGTCAGATGATGTCAAGAAGTCATTATAAGTTTTAGTATGGACCAGATTTTAAACGGACTGTTAAACGTCACAATTTCGATGAAACTGTTCATGTTGGCTCTAAAGATATTTTGAGTATGTTAGAGTTCAGATCAACACAGGGTTTAGAAATAACCATTGCAGTGAGAAGCGTTACAGGCACTGCCAGAAGTGGTGGGTGTGTGGATGTGGGTAGGTGAATATTTCAACCATCAAAAACACACAAGGGGTTTTATTAATAGCTAATGGTGATTAATGCTGGTCTCTTGATGTGGAGCAGAATACATACCAGCACTATCTTCAGCTAGTCTATTTGAGAGACAAACTCCTGCTGAATCAAAGAAAGGAAAGAATGAAAATGAAATCTAATTATCCAGATGGAACTCTGGCTGCCATAAAGTGAAAAATGATTTTATGGAGACCACTTAACACCACTGGATTTTTTCCCAGAACACCCTTACAGTAGAGCCCTGGCTCAAAAGAGCAGCCATAAATCTCTGCTTGTTTGTGCTGAAGTGGCCATGTCAGCCTTTAGGAAACTCACTGGTGATTTGTTAGCTGAACGGAACTTTGGTCTTCGAGGTGGTCTTCGTGGTGATAAGGCAGGAAGGAGGGGCTTCTGTGAGAGCGGAGCTGCAGATTGGCTGGTTGTGGGTATTGGCTATCCTGTGCTTTTTCCTCCCCTGATAAGAAATGGACTGAAAAATTATGCATAAAAGCAGGATGCAGAGAGAGAAAAAGGATGAAAAGAGAAATGCAGGATCAGTATTAATGACGTGTTCAAATATCAGCCTTATTCAAGACAATAAATGTTTTCATGGTAATGCTGTAAAAATCATATATATATATAAAATATTATAAAAAATATTTTGACATGCTTTTTGTATGAAAGTCAAACCTATTCTAATGCTGACACCCACCATGATCACTTCCATGATCTGATTGGCTGGTCAGACTGCTTGGCCAGGGCGGGATGGCGCTATTAGGCCAATGAAGGGGGGAGATTGATGGAGAAAGGCTGGAAGAAGAACACCTTTCCTCCTCTCCTCTCTTCCTAACCGGACCTGTGCATCCTCCAGACATGCTGAGGTGTTCTCCTGGGGTATTCGGAGAGGGTTGTGAGCGAGAGGCGGAGACGGCAAAAGGCTGCCGAGAAGGAGGAGCAGACTCTGGTCTTTCTGTGTTCTTCATGTGCGAGCCAGACGGCGTGGAACTGGAGAAGATATCAGAAAAATATAAAACCGTATAAAATCACTAGTATTTAAATAAAATTTGAGTGGTGTTGCCAGACTTTTTGCCCATTTTATGACCAATCGGGTGGAAATTAAGTCTTGTCACTTAAAAAGTAAAAGCACACCTCTAGGGTTGCGCGATATGCTCCATTTTCATATCGTCCTATCGTCAGCCTGTGAGATCGGCGATACACGATATTATCGTGAGGGGGCGGGGCTTACTTATTTGATTATTAACTTGCTTATTTACTCATCAATTTGCTTGTTTTATTACTTCGTTTTAAATGAGAATCTTTTTTCTATTTTGCTAGCAAAGGTGGAGTGTTTATTAATAGGCTAAATCAGGTTATTTCCTGGTATAGTGAGGAAAAAAAAAAAGATCCTAATCATTCTTGTATCTGACTCGGAGTATTTCAACATGTCAGCGGGAAATTTACGGACACACATTATCCTCTCATGCCGTTACAGATCTGCAGCATTTTGACTGTTTGACGAGATGTGAACACGTTTTAATTTCTTGATTCAAGAAAGAGTCGGAGTCTGCGATATATGTCCTCCTACCAGTGCTCTCTCTGTCTGGATGCACTTCACATGCGCACCGCACTTCAATAACGCAGGTGTTTTAAATGCCAGGAGAAATCAGAGGCAAAAATCTAAAAGTCGATCGGTTATACGCCGACTTAAACTTATGACTTGACTCTGATAAAGGAAAACGGGTTAATCCGTTTACATGACCACATGCATTGTCAGTTTATTCAGCATAATCGAGTTAATAACGTGCATGTAAACGCGCTCAATCCCTGAAAACGAAAGCAGAAACGGACTGAGCTTTCGCTGCATTAACAGCACGTTCTCTCAGAGTCGACGGTGGATAACGGTACAGCAACTATCTTAATTTACTGGCTGAATATTTCTCTTGTGGACTTACATTATTGACAGCGAAAAAATTAGAAGAATATTTCTTGTTAAACAAGTTTGAAGTTGCTTGTGATTTTCACAGATGGCAGAGTTTCACAGATGCTTCGTGAACTAAAGACTTTTATTAGGCCTAGGCGGCCTATATCATTTTATTGATATTATTATTATAATTAATATTTTGTAATTGTATTGTTTTTAGTGTTATTCGTGTCATTAAATATTTTGTTAATGTGCTATGGAAACAAAATACTGACGAACAACGATGCCGCGTCTTCATCTAGGCTCTGTATAAAAATTATGCGTCTGTTAAAGCACTCTTGACAATTTGTGAATGGATCACCTTGCAATGAAATTTCATTGTGGGATGTAGTTTTTGTTTTGTCTGTTTTAAAAACATTTTCTTTGAGGAGTCCTCATACGCGCGTGATATGGCGCAAGTGTGGTTATGTGGTGATGTCGTTATGAATTTAGGCAAGGCAAATATAATTGTAGTTCCTAATTAATTTAATAACTATACTAGCTTCATAATAATAATAATGATTTAATACATTAATGGAAAAACGAGCCAATTATCGTATTGATATCGGCAAAGGCATCTGCCATCGGCGATATCTCTGTCTATCGTCGATACACGATACTATCGTCTATCGGCACAACCCTACACACCTCTCCTCATGTCTGTATCACAAATAGTGCAGGATGAGTCCCTAACCCGAAGTATGAGCAAGTTAAAGTGATGCTTGTTTTACTGAGTACCACTAAAGCATTATAGATCACTGGTTTCTTATCTAATTAAGGGGTCACAGAATCAAAGTCGAAGTGCTAGAGTAGACATAGTCTGGTCTACACAGTGAAGGCGCTTCATACCTCACCACTGCCCTCTGTTGTAGAGGACTGTGTACTGCAGGAGTGAGCTGACTGCTCTCAGATCCCAAAAAGCCACTGTCTGTCTCTGGAGACATGACCCCATCCTGCAGTGTAAAAATAAATGCAAGACCTCTATTAAAATAATTATTCATGCACATAAAGAAAGAATGAATCCTTTAACTATAATATATAGTGTTGTTCATCACAAATAAAGTACAGTCACCAGAAGGGGCGCTCTGACAGTCTTGGCCTTCGCTTTCAAGCCCATAGTTTTGGGCTCTATACTCTCTGCCAGGCTGGTTAGGCTACTGCTTTGAGTTTTCCTGCTTCCTGACATTTTCTTCTCACTGCCCTGTTGCCCTGGCAACACCGAGGAGTGGCAAAGAGCCTCTGGGTGAGTTTCCATAGAGTCACACACCTGTGACCTAACAGATGGGCTGGAGCGAGGGACACAATCTGCTGCTGGCTGCCTAAAGAATGAGAGACTGGAAAGGTGAATGAGAGAGCAAACAGCCAGGTGTTGATAATAGTGCAGTGCGGATTGAACTGCTGCTACCCTTAATTATCTTTCAAAATCTGATAACAACATAACAGCTGATGTTTAGATCACAAACACATAAGTATTCTTCTAAGTATCTGTGTCATTTACCTTTATTTATATCACTGAATTAGTATAAACTGATAGAATCTCAGGGTTTCTAAAATGGATGGGGCTTATCAGCCAAGATGTTCTCTAATTGGTCAGATACAATAGTTCTAATCCATGGTACACCTGTCAATTTTCTCAAATCGGTTAACATGGCCCAAACAGTGATGTCTGGATAATTAAATATAATAATATAACATTCTTTACTGTTTAAAGTTGCTGATCCCATATATCTTCTTAACACTGCAAAGAAAAAAAAATGTCTTACTAAATTTTTGTCCCGATTTCAGTACAAATATCTAAACATTCTTAAATCAAGATACATTTTCTCAAGAAACAAAATTGTCATGTTTTTTGAAAACATTCACAAAATTAAGTGAGTTTATCTGCTAGTGAGGTAATAAACGTAATTCAAAGGGAAGTGAATTTTTCTTACACCACTAGAAGATATTTTTCTTGTTTAAAGCATAAAGTCACTGAATTTTAATAAGATATAAAGTGTGGTTTTCTGCAGAGGCGGCTCATAAAAATGTTGGGGTGGAAAAAGCGAGAAGGACGATCTAATTTGAATCAAATTCCCAGTTATTCATGTAATTCATGTCTCAGAATGTGAATTTCTTGTTTGTAATTTCACCATTGTAACGGCATAAAATATTACTGACGTTGGAACCACTACTGCTTTTCCCAGAGACATAAATTACGTGATATTAGTTTGAACTGCTCCCACTGATAATCTAGCAACTACCTTAATTATGGAGAGTAAAAATATTGAATATTTGATCGCCAACAAATTTACCAAGATTAAAAATGAAGGAAGACCCCGCCACACCGAAGTTGGATATAGGCTACTACAGCAATCACCTAATCAAAAAAATTCCCATTTTAAAATCCACCAGTAGCCAAAATTAGCCATTTTGCCTTTCAAATGAATGTACCTTGATTTAAGAATGTAAAGATATTGTACTGGAAAACAATACTGAGTAAGAAAAACATTGCAGTGCATCTGTGAAGCTGATGTACTGAAATATTATGTGAAATAGGCTCAGGACTCACTGCTGAGCAGATTTTGTCATCTCACTCTCATTAATAGTCCTGTGTCGTTGTCTGACCATTACGCTTTTTTTCCCAGAGGGAACACAGTGTCCAAAATCCAGCAAGTCACGGCTCTTTAAAGTCACAGCTTGGTCCAGCATCCCAGGGAGCTCTTTAAAACTCTGATAGCTGGGTAAGAAGAAAATAAGAGATAGTCTGACATTTAAAGCTGTTTATATATATATATATATATATATATATATATATATATATGTGTGTGTGTGTGTGTGTGTGTGTGTGTGTGTGTGTGTGTGTGTGTGTGTGTGAGGTTCAAAGGTCACTCACCAACCCATGAGGTTACTGAAGTCTTTCTCCACATGCTTGTGTTTATCATAGAGTGGATGAAGAACAAATGGGAGGATCTCTTCTTCCTCTCTGTCTGCATCACTCTCTCCGCTAACTGAACTGACCTCCACACCAACACAAGCCTCAGGATAGACAGCTGACAGTGTGCTCTGAAAAAGAATGGAGGAGAAAATCAGTAATTTTCTATCCTTCATATCTGTGAGCTCATGAGGTCAGAGGTTAGTGAGGTGTCGAGGTTAAGTTTGAGGCACCTCGGGTAGAGGTTCAGTCTCCAGCAAGGACACAGAGAGCACATCTGAAGGAGGGAGCGGGGTTAAAGTAGACTCAGAAATGGGTTGGTTCTGTTCTGCTTGCTCCAGCCACTCCTTCATCTCATCCAATCGCATCCCTGACCTGAAGATCTGACCTTCTAGGTCCCTGTGTCACACACAAACACACAGTATGCATATTCTGTACATATTACAAACCAGTGTCACAAGAAGTAGACAGGAAGCACAGCTTTGTCAATATTTGCATCGTCATCAAACAAAATAAAAGTTTTTTAATGTTTTGAAAGAAGTCTTGTATGCTCACCAAGGCTGCATTAATTTGATCAAAAATCAATTAAAAATAGTAATATTGTGAAAAATTATTGCACTAAAATTTTGCTTTATATACTTTCAAAAGTAATTTATTCCTGTGATGACAAAGCAGAAGTTTCAGCAGCCATTACTCCAGTTTTCAGTGTAACACGATCTGATATGCTGATATTTAAAAAAATATGTTCTGAATAATATTTTTTATGATATTCTATGATGAATAGAAAGTTCAAAAGAACAGCAATTATTTTAATTAGAAATATTTTGTAATGTATTAATGACTTTACGGTCACTTTTGATCAAATTCATGCATCCTTGCTGAATAAAAGTATTAATTCTTAAAAAAAATGTCTATAAAAATCTAATGGTAGTGTATATATATTTAAAACATATGCTACCTGTCTGGGTCAAAGGTGACATGCCCGCCTTGTCGCTGCTGCAGCATCTGATACCGGGCTCGTGCATCTAGGTAAGCCCTCTCAAGAGACTCTTGCCCCTGTGCCAGTGTGGAGAGACCCTGTAGACAGAGGATTCAGACTCAGTCAATCTGACTTCATGTCTTTAAAAATTCACGTTTTTTTTTTGTTTGTTTTTTACAAGTATCATCATACTTTTATCTGTTCACATGGCTTGAGTTTCCCATTCTTTAGAAGTGCCTCAAAAGCATCAACCTGAACAAGCAAAAAAAACAAGAAATAAAAAGTTGATTTAGGATTCAGTGCACTGCTGTTAAAATAACAAGATTCCAGCTGATCTGAATCTTTTTTCTTGAGTTTGACATAATGATGGTCATTGTTACAGGCACATTTAAAAGATCCGAATAGGTTCTTTTAAAGTTAGTTACCTGTAGCTGAAATCTATGAGTCTGTTTGGTCAGAGTCTCTGTTAGATGGTCTGCTGTGACAGATCCAGAGCTGATGGAGCTCGCAGAAGAAGGGCGAGGTACTGTTTTTCTGGAGTTTTCTGCAATGCGAACAAAACAATTTACCAATTTAGAAGAGTCCACATACCCATAGCTCTAGAGAAGAGCATTTTGCTAAATATATGCACTCATATTCATTATAATTTTACGTAACCTGTTAGTGATGTCTTATTTAATGTATATTTGTTATTACAGTCACCATTAAAATTTCAAAAATGAATTGAAATGAAAACATATAATTGAAAAAAACTATATCATTAAAAAGTTTACATGAAAACTGCCATAATTTGTAAAAGACAGTAAATAAGTTCAATTTTTAAAAATAAATTTCATGAATTAATGTATTATTAAAGCTGCAGTCCATAACGTTTTTGGATTAAAAATGATCCAAATTAAATTTTTGAGCAAGTACATAACCAGCCAGTGTTCAAAACTATCTGCTTGCCTTAGCTCGATTCAAAACGGTAAGCTTGTAATAATGTTTTTGATTCCAGTGGTACTGGTGGATTTCCGTGGGAAATTCGAGCATGTCTCTGCGTCATTACGTCACATCTGTACACATAAAGAAGGTGTCTCGGCTAGTAGGCTATATTGCGTGTGAGGATGTTGGTGGTGGAGATTTATAGCCTTTTCTCACAGCACTTGATATAATTAAACTTATCAATTTGATGGCAGATCCAGAAAGGTTCAAACGACAATCACCAGTGACAACTGGAGATTCACCCGTTGTAAAATGCAAAAGACTTCAGAGTGGCAAAAAAAAAAAAAAAAAAAAAAAAACACTGCAACCGGGCCCATGCGAAAACAAGAATAATATCGTAAGGCATTAAATGTAGTCACGCAATGCTGATGTTGTTAACATTAACAATTTGAGAACAAAGTATAATTTGCACGGTTTGACGTGATATGATAAGCGATCGTTAGATTTAATCAGCGCGATTTACTGCAATGCTTTTTTCCCTTAGCTGGTCAGAACAAAAGTGGATGTTACTTACTTGTTCAGGTGACATTTTCTGGTGAAAATTCTTATGTTGGTCATACTTCCAAAAAGTAGAATCTGTGATTACGAATGACAGGATCCACGCCGGCGCGGTGACTGACAGCCGCACATTCTCCTCAAAACATTGGATTCATCCGTGCTGTGCCGTGCCAAGGCACAACCCGCGTAAAGTTGATAATTCCGCAAATAACTGCAATTGCAGATTTCGAACAGAGATGGCGACAAAGAGGACATAAAAACTATGGACTGCAGCTTTAAATAAACGTTATTTGGGGTTTTGGTTTTTGGCCAAATAATAGCTTTCATTTCGAAAAATTATTTTAGTGCATCAATAGAAAAAAAGAAATCACCCAAAAATAAAACTTCTGCTGTTTTCTTAACTATTACAGAAAATGTTACTTCTGTTTGATTGTGGTTAGTGTGCAATTTATGTACACTATACAAGCACACTGTTTCAAAGTGGTGTCAGTGTGGTGTACCGGAGCCATTCTTCTGCTGGGTCAGGTAAGCAGATCCTGCGCTGAACTCTGCCCTCTGTGCTTGAGGAAAACTGAGGGTTATGACCTTTGACCCTTCCTGAATAACACCTGACAGGATAGCTGTACTGGGCTTTGGGGGTTCAGAACAGAGACCAACCTGAAAACAAACAGCACATAAAAAAACAATCATGAGTTGACACGTAAAGAGCTACTTTAAACAAAATCTCTTCATTTTCTGTCTGAATTGGGAAAGGCCATTTCTTAATGCCATTTCTAGAGTTGTATTATTTATCACCCACCCCTATTTCTACATCTAAGAAACCACAACTAAGTCAATAAGGGTTATCATTGAAGTGAATGAAACCTGTCTTTCTCAAGCTGTTGTTTCTGTTAAAGCAGAAGCAGATGGCCAGGTCATGTGATGGAAGAACTTAATGAGGATTACAGCAAATGCAGCAGAAGATGCAAAACCGAACAGAGAAATGGCCTACAATTATTGGCCTAAATAATAACCAACATTGCTCTGGGAAAGGTTACGGTACTGCTGAAATGAGTTCAGATGAGGTCATGACATGTAACACTGACCTCTTATGTAACAGCGAAGGTATGTGACATCACATCCTGTTATAATTCTGGCTCAGGACCAGATTTGTTTCAGGTCACTTTGTCACTTGTTTAGGTGACAGTGCTCTGTGTTTATTAACCGTTTTCAACACTGATGCAATCTATGATCTTATTAGACACATAAAATAGAGCTCATTTCATGAGAACGATAATAATGATAATAATGATAATAATGATGATAATGCCATTTAGGTTGTTAATTGATTTAAATATTTAATCATAATAAATTCCCAAAAATTGTTTGTAGATAACGTGTTGCACTCAATTGCTTTTAAAGGAAATAATAAACTACTAAGACATGTAATTACTGTATTTGTGCAACAATTTGTGCATTTATTGGCGTAAAACAATTAAGTTAATAGTATTTTCAGTTGCATACATTTACCCGTATAATATCAAGTATGCAGATAATTGAACAATTTGTGCAAATAATGCTTTTGTATGTACACTGCTTATTGCCTTAGTTTGTTTGTTTGCTAGTTTGCTTTTCTCTGAAAGTGTTTGTCCTCTGAGGTAAACCTTCTTGGCAGGCCTTTTTATTTGAGGAAAAACATCACAATCAGAGAGAGCCCTCAGTTTGAAGATGAGCCTGTGCTTCTGTATGGCAGTGCTGCTAAACAGAGGGCTGTGATTATGGCCGTCACAAAAGAGATTCTGAATATATATTGTGTTGACTCAGCCTGAGGAGTCTAAAAATAGCTCTCGTCAACATCAGAGCAGACGGAGAAAGGAGACAGCCCTGCTGATACGAGGGAGAGCATGGCACTGAATTCACGTCAGCCTTCAAATGAAGGGAAAAAAAGCACATAACCATAAATACAGTCTGTGAAGCCAACCTTTGCTTTAAGGCGAAGTCGATCGATAGTATTTTCAGCTTCTGCATACTTGGTAAGCAGCCTGTTATAGTCCTCCTGTAAGAATAAGCGAGGTGAAAAAATAAGAGACTTAATGCTTCATCTTTCAATTTAGCCTAAATGAAAATAAATCAGTATAATTTCAAGTGTGTCAGTATGTTCAGAATGCTATGCTACCCAATTTTTTGGAAAAATAGTATGTACTGTAGTATGTATATTACAGCTATAACCTACTACTTTTGTCAAAACAAAAGGGAAAATGTTTCCCACAACACAATTTACTTATGCTTCCCTATTTAATGTGAACAATAAACTATATGAATATCAACCAGGATTTTAACATATCAGACTAATAACAGTTAAGATACCTTTACATAAAAAAATGCAAGAAATGTATTTCCAAGATGATCAAACATAAATATAGCGAGACCATATGACAGCAAAGTAGCATATTATAGCTTAAAATGTTTATTATTCAGTTTCATATAAATACACAGAATACACTACCGTTCAAAAGCTAAGGTTCAGTAAGTTATTTAGTTGATTTAGTTAATAAAAAATAAATAAATAAATAAATAATATAATATATATATAAAACAAAAATTTTAATAATATTTCACAATATTACATTTTACTGTATTTTAAAACAAATAAATGCAGCCTTGGTGAGCATAAGAGACTTTAAAAACATTTAAATGGGTCATGGGATGGATTTTTTATTATGTTAATATGTTCCTTGAGGTTCACTTATAATGTTAGTTTTTTGCACTAAAAAAAACAAATGCATGAGGAAAAACAATTGTTTTCAAGCCTCGTCCTCTGTCTGAAATGATCTGTTTTTAAAGTAAACGGCCACTGTTATGATTTGCCAGCGTCATTGCATAGGAAACAGTACCAATGCCCACTCGCTAGTGCACGCGAGTAAGTGATTTGAAAACATAAATCCATATAAAACCGTAATTTACAGACAAAGCATTATGAAATCATTTACTTACGGGTTGTAATGCAGCTGCTGTCAGATCCAATACAGCTGGCTGCTTAATCTTTCAACAAACGTTTCTTTGCAAACTCTCCATTACACTGTGCCTCGCTTACAAAATGAAATGCTCTGAACAAATATATAATCCTCCGACGTGATCCGGGATGCCATTAAAATAAACTGGACGCGTCATAGTGAACATTCTTTCACTCTTCAATTTGTCCTGTTGTCGACAGACTCAAGAGCATGGAGCATGTCAGAAACTGAACGAGCATCTGTATAGTGTATCCAGTGTAGACAGCGTCAATGATTATAATGGGTTCTATTTGCTTTTGACGCGACGCTCACATCCAGTGCAAGCAAGCAAATGTCATCTGTTAAGGAACTGAATGCCAGTGGGTGGGGCCTATGGTGAGATGATAAGAGGTGGACAGTAACGAAGTACATTTACTTATTATTAGAGTATTATTTTTTCTGGAAACTTGTTTTAATATGTTTTAATGGTACAAAGACCTTTTATATGTCAAAAGGCAAATTTGATTTCTCGTGTCATGATGACCCCTATAAAAAAATCTTACTAATCCCAACTTTTGAACAGTACTGTATACTATGCAGTGTGCAGTTAAGAGTATACTAGAATTTCATTGTGAACAGTGTGTTCACTCCTCTTTACGTACCTGCAGCTGCTGCATCAGTGTGCTGGCCTGCTGGGGGCAGCGGAACTCCTCTGGTACTGTACTGTGCAGGCGCTTGAGGGTCCCACTGGTGGAGGGACTTCCTGGAGACCCATCAGAGTTGCTCAACAGGACCTCTCTCACAATCTCAGCAGGGGATTTGAACACTACAGGAAGATCTGGGTGTGAAGTTCTATCTTGAGGGGGTCTACTGCTTTTAGGAGGTTTGTATCCACTGTTTTTCGGGAAACAAACCCTCGGCTTCACTTTGGAGAAATCAGGTAAGGGGTGACTCAGCTGTCCTTTCCTAAGAATACATACAGAGCAATAATTGATACAATTCTAGAAAATAATTAAACTTTACAATAATACAACAAATTCCTTTTTTAAAGTTTATTTTAAATAAATAAATGCACATTTATTTTTATTGACAATTCTTTATATTATTTTCATATTTTTTTATATTATTTGCAGAGAAACTTATATTATATACATTTATTATACATTTATTTTATTTATGGGCCAACAAATCATGGGTCAAATTATTGGGTCAAAATGTTTTCATATGAATTTGTGTTCGTCCATTTTTCTTCTGACCTGATGTCATCTGGATCAGTGTGAGAGGTTTTGGAGGTTCTGTGGTTCTTCATTGCTGAAGATCGGCGAGGTGTAGGAGGTGGCGTGTGCTCTGAGGGGGAGACGTTTGCTTTAGAAATGCACTGTGCTGGAATGGAAACCTGATCGTCACAGGAAGCAGGGTTTGTTTTTCTGGGAAAGGCCGTTGGAGGCTGCAGGTTGTGGTTAGGACTGTGTAACCTTCTTTCTAATTTTTCTCCACTCGTACTATCTTGCATTTTTCCCTGTCTGATTTTCATCACAGGGCTTCTTGGTGAAGCTTGAGGTGTGATCTTGTGTTTAATCTCCTCCCCCTTTGATCTAACAGCGTGGTATGTTTTAGGAGCGGGACTCTGGTAAGTGCTAAGAGATGACTCTGCCCTTATGTCTAGCTCTGGAAATGTCTCCGCTTCAATATTACAGTTATTCATCATTTCCTCTGAGGACAAATGGGGAAAACTGATGGGATCAAAAGCGTTTCTAAAGGAACGATGTGAGACTGGGAGAAATTGCTCATCGGTTTCCTTGAGTTCCTCACAATCACTTTGCTCAGATCGCTCTGGGACTCCTGAAATTGGAATGTTTTGGGGGATCTCAGTCATTTCGTGACTGAAATCAAGGCTCTTCACCATTCCAAACATAGATACCATCTCCTCTGTGATAGGAAATGTTTGGTCCGTGAATCTCTGAGTATCTTCACATGTGTCCTCATCCGTCATGTCTAACGCTGTCTCTCTCTCTGGGAAAGTGTTTAATTTGTGCCTTTGGATTATTGGGCTTCCTGTACCATCCTCATCATCAGTCCAATCTTCCAACAAATCACTCTGGTCTTCCTCTGCTCTGTGTTCTTCCACTAAAAAAAGACAGAATTATACTTACATTACTAATTAAAAGTTTGGAGTCTGCAAGATTTTTTTATATGTTTTTGAAATAAGTCTCTTATGCTCACCAAGGCAATACAATAAAAACAGTATTGTGAAATATTATTACAATTTAAATTTAAATTTAAAATGTAATTTTTTCCTGTGAAATTGTGAATACTGGAGACTGCTGAAAATGCAGCGTTGGCATCAGTGTCACATGATCCTTCAGAAATCATTCTAATATGCTGATTTGGTTCTCAAGAAACATTTCTTATTGTCACTGTTGGAAACAGTTGCTGCTTAATATTTCTGTGAAAACTGAGATAAAAATTTTTTTCAGGATTATTTGATGAATAGATAGTGTACCTATGTAATAATTATCCCTGTTCACAAAATAAAAATCATTTCACTACACAATTACTATTTATGCTATTAAACTCAGCTGCGGATGTTTAAATGAACTGAGTCCTTACGCAGGAATACAGAGCGGCAGTCGTCTCCAGTGGCCTGAGAGAGCGGCTCAGAGTCCAGCAGCTCACTCAGGTGACAGCTTATCGCCTCTAGTGCAGGTGGAGGCCCATACTCCGGTTCGGGGGTCTTCACGTCCCACAACAGGTCCTCTGCAATCTCCTCCTCTCCTCCCTGATTCAGAGAATCATGATATACTTATTAAAGAGTTTAAAAAAAAAGTACCATTATTCAAGAAATAAGGCATAAAATGGATAAGAAATGTTTCTAATTAAATGCATTTGTCTGCTGACAAGCGTTTTTAAGAGTAATGAGACACTTCTGATGAAGAGTCCTGGTGGGCCTGCTCTAAATGACCAATAAATGGGCAGATATCAGTCAAACACCTCTGATGTCCTCACCTCCTGCTGCCCTTGACTCTCTGCCAGACCGATGATGCCATTCTCATCCATCTGGCTTTGGAAGTCCTCATCCAGTTCTTCATCCCAGCTAAAGTCCGACCCCTCTGGGCTCGAGGGAGAGGGGTATGCTGGAGCTGGTGTCCACACCAGAACTCCTGCAGTGGTGCGACCACTGCTCCGCTCCATTACCTTGCTCTTTATCTCTCACTTTTATTCCACCTTGAGCTCCTGTACCACCCTCACCTCCTCCACACTGACACTGAGGTCTTCTCTCATGGTTGACCAATTACGAATGTTTTTACGGACAGGTGTAATGTCCACTTATAGGTCATCAAGGTGATTGAACACAAACTGAAAAACACAAAAATAGCATGCTTTTTTTTTTTCTTTTTTTTTACCTCTAGTGCAGTAATCAAGTTACTTTTCATGATTTTCTGAGACATAAAACGGTGTTAAAGGAATTGTTCGCCCGAAAATTTAAATTGTCATAATTTACTCACCCTTAAGTTGTTCTAAAGCTGTATGAATTTCTTTGTTCCGTTGAATACAATCGAAGATATTTTGAAGAATGTTGGTAACCAAACAGTTGCTGGTCCCCATTGACTTCAATAGGAACCAGAAAATATCTTTTTTTGTGTTCGACATACAGGTTTAGAACAACTTGCGTGTGAGTAAATGATGACAATTTTCATTTTTGGGTGAACTATCCCTTTAAGAAAAAACACTGAAACTAATTTAATTAACAAAGATAAATAACTGAAATCCATTCAAGCTGGAGGAGAAAGAGGTGACTAAAGAGAACCGTTCTAAGAGAAGATACCCTTAAGCATTTGTGTAACTCCTTACAATAGTCTAATTAATTCTGTCATTCATGTACTGTAGCTCAGTGCTAATTGAGCATGATGAAAGGCTACGCAAAGTCTGTAAACAGCTGCTCTGAAGTGGAACCACAAAACATCTGAATAAATAATGTAGCTCTTCACCTGCCTTATAAGCCCTGACACAGAGCAACCGAACATACATATACATATATAGAGAGAGAGAGAGAGAGAGAAAGATATTGAAATGTCTATTTTTTTTATCCGAAAAAAATACTTAGGCCTATCTGAAAATGATCAAATAGTATTTCATCTGAAGTTGCATGTAAATGCCTTTATAACTATAAAGCCCTATCAGCTTATTTAATATATGTACAGTACATACATTTTGAGGTCAAGGCAGAAAAAAAAAAAAGTTACTTCATTTTTTAAGTGCTTAGTTACTTATAACTTATTACTTAAGTTTATAACTTATTACTTGAGTTTATTACATTACTTAGTCTACTTTTTATGGAAAGTAATGTTATGTTACTTTTGCTTTGCCTTTTCTCATCTGGGCCGGGGGTTGGTTTATTGTTTAATAATACAAAATTTAAAAAAGTCCTAAATTTGGTAAATGTTAAGACCAAAAGTGAAATGAATAAGCCTCAGGCTGAAGGAAATGTAAATTCACACCTGTACAGTAGAGGGCACAGCTCAAACAAACCTGTGAAGAATATAATAAGCAATAAGCAATAAATGAAGCTGTGAAGCAATAAATAAATAAATACATAAACACAATGGTTATATGTAAAGTCATTATTGCTTTAGTATGGTTGAATTGGATCATCGAATTTCAGCAGCAAAGACATTGAGTAATAAAGTGAGATTAAATACATAAAATATATTTGTGTAGGGGTGGTTGAATATGATTTTATTGAATTATTTTTTTAATCCCTTTATTTTCATTTTCTTAAAGACAACAAACATGCACAATGACACCAAAATAGTAACTATACATGTAAATATCTAAATTTCACTTTTCTAACTTTAATTAGTGTGTAATATTGCTGTTTGAGCATAAACAACATCTGCAAAGTTACGACGCTCAAAGTTCAAAGCAAAGGGAGATATTTTATTTTAAAGAAATCGCTTTTTAAGGACTACAACAAATGGCTGGTAGGGACTACACAACATTCCTCCGGGGTTAGTGACATCATGAACCCTAAAATTTACATAAACACCGCCCCCGGAACACGATCTATAGATTATCAAGACAGAATATGCTAATCATTGACTAGACGATAACTACACATCAGCTACATAAATTCACCAACTAACTGAAATGTTGTCTACATGTTGTCACTTCTTCATTAGTCTCTCCATCTTTCTGACTTCGGTTTGAACATAAAAGGCTAAAAGTTTCAAAATTTTCAGTGCATGTCTGTGTGAGGTAAAAGGACTCAAGCGTTTGAAGCTCCGCCCCCCTGTGCTGGGAGCAGCAGCTCATTTGCATTTAAAGGAACAGACACAAAAACGGTGTGTTTTTGCTCACCCTCAAAAAGTGACGACTTTAACTTGCTATATAAAAATATCTGTGGGGTATTTTGAGCTAAAACTTCACATACACACTCTGGGGACATCAAAGACTTATTTTACATCTTGTGAAAAGGGCATTATACCACCCCTTTAAACATATTTAATTATTACAGGTTTGCATAATATTCTAAGTTTGCAATTCACTGTTCACTTCACTTTGAGGAATACTGAATACTAAATACTGTTTTTGTGCAAGTGATATGATCAAATGCATGCTCACATTTAGTCTAGAACCACAAAACCATCATGTTTTTCAACATGATACTAATAAGAAATGTTTCATGATTAGCAGCAAATCAGTGCCGAAGTAGTAAAATGTGAAAAAAGAAAACATTTGTGTTTGACCTGAAGGCCATTAATAATTGCATAATCAAAATGAGAGCTTCACTTTCGTTTTATTGATGCATATTATTGCTTTGGTAAAACAATAAGCAAACAACAGTGTGGGATGTGAATGGTGTGAGGTGTTCTTCAATCTCAAAAACAACCCTCAACCTTCACAGGGCCCTTGGTTGCCATGGTGACCACACAACAACAATCTCTGCCATGCGCTGCCGGCCACAGGCATCGTTCTAAGAACAGCCAATCAGCATTCAGAACACTGCTTCATGGCAAAGATGAATAGCTGGGGAAGAACTTTCCTTCTGATCTATAAGAAAAGCTGCTTTTAAAAGAAAAGCACCGCTTAATTTTTCTAGACTAAATTTGGTTTACAATCCTTTAAATTGTGACGCTGCCACATTCAGAGCATAGTTGCGAATACTTGTCATTTTAAAAATCAAAACAAGGGCATTAGGTCTAAAATACAGACTAATCATAATCTGAGAAATGGCAGTGACCCTAACAAGACACGTTTCTTCATAAACTACAAGTACGGATGACATGTCCTGTGTAGCGGACCTATTTGTGTGTGTGAAACTTTTGTTTGTAGCAAGCAACTATTCCATAAAGACTCACAAACCATAGCAGTCTGTCAGCATGAACACAAACGTCCTCGCCGAGGGAGTCTGCTAATCTCCTGAGTGCAGTGCATTCTGCAGCATACGTTAATTAACCGCTTGTCTAGATCTCTGCCATCCATTCAGCGAGCCTGTGGTGAGCTCAGCCAAAAGCAACACGTATCCTATATATAGATCATGCACTGTTACTGCACTTAATAGGCATAACAGTGGCCACACACACACACACGGCGCTGAACAGGATTAATAAAACGAACAGTGAGCCGTAAAGCTCCTTATGGGCCAAGAAGATCCACAGTGTCTGAGGAAGAATATTTGTGTTGTGATCAAACAGGCCACAAGATTGACTGTAATGTCAGTGAAATGAAATGAATGTGTCACTTTCAAACCATGAGCATCTCTTTCGGGTTGACTTGGAAGGATTGGGATTATTGACCATTATATGAAAAAGGTTGTGTTAGAAGACATTTTTAGCACAGAAACACCTGACCACAGCCTAGAGTTTTATATTACATTTTTTACGCATCAGATCTGTTTATTCTAGTTCAAATGGTTGCTTTTTGAAAATAATATATGAATATTATATAATAAATTAAATATAAATATAATATTAGGCTACATTAAATGTTAATACTTCAATAATAATCATATCAACATATATCACATCACATAATAAATGTTGAATTCATTGTATTATAACAAATGATATAAGGCTACATTGAATGCTAATAAATTAATTAAACAATAATCATAAATGTTGTTTATAATAGTTTTATATAAGGTATATCATGTCACACAGTAGAACTATTGTCACTACTTCATGTCATGTCATGTTAACTACCATTTACTGTTTCATAACTTAATTATCCAGCTTTATTTTGCATATTAGTTACGACAAAATGTTAGCATATCCAATTTATATTGCATAATTCAGTCAGTCTAGTAGGCAAAATGAATAAACATGTCCAGCTTCTATGAAATATACATATATAGCCTATATTACATTTTTACAACTTGACTAACGAGCAGATGGTGGTTTAACCTGTTGATCAAGAGCAAAAGCCCTTTGGAAAGTTGCGAAAGCACTGTTCTGAAATCTGTTATTGTGGACTTTAATTAACAAGCAAAGCTCCACTGACTGCAGTATAGTAGGATTCCTTACCTTGGACATCTAAAAACAGCCCTCTTCATGTGAATACATAAACTTCAGACTGTTTCCATGAGAGCAGCACACAAACTAGCACCACCAGCCCGTCCCTCCTCCATCACTAAGCGACGGGGCAAACATGGACTTCTCACCTGCTTCTTGACAAATGTAACTCAAGCTTCCAGGTCCCCTTTACTTTTGTTTTTGGTTCAGCTCTTCAGCTCGAGCGGGTCTCGCGTGTTGTGTTGCTCGCGCGAGCCAAAATCTCTATTACTCACTCCACGCGACTAGTTTTATTTCACTTCATACCTACGAGTTCAAGTACAAAGCGAAAAGTGTATGTTTTTTGTATTCTGGAGTGGAAAACTTTATATTTACTTTCAGATAAACCCCAGCAAGCTACAACAAAGACGCAGGATTAATTAATTATACAGTTAAGAAGAGCGAGGCGTTGATTTGAGGGCGGGGCTTCGTTGTCAAAATCAACAGAACGCTGGTTTGGACGTTTTGATTGGCTTAACAGGGAAGAGGGCGGGGTTGAAAAGACCCGGACGATTCATATGGTCCATATAACAGCATCCTTCTCTTTAACTTTACCCAGAGCCGTTAAACAACTTAATGCTTCTGAAACTACGAGATAGTATCTCTCTTTGGGATGTCATCATGTAACCGAATACTGACAGAGCAACAAGCTTATTTTTTATAGTCATAAGTTTAACTCACTCATAAGTCAACGCACTGCAAAACGGTTGTTGTGATACCATTATCAGCCACATGATGTCGCCATATAACGGCTTTTTAAACTATGTAGATCTGTAGCTGTCTTTAGTGGAAGAGCCATTCCACCGAATGGGTAACATTTTTGTCCCCAGAAGATCATTTAATTTTGAAGAGTCACAACAAGCAGATGTCACCCATTCGGTGGAATCACCCGGAAATATTCTCACATATTCTGTATCATGATTACAGTATTCTTGGAGCATCAGTAAATACCATTGTGAAAGAATATGGTAAACATAGATGGTATAGCCTAAATCAAAGTACTAGTATTATTATTATCAGTAAACAGACATTAACGTTTTTATCCATATGGAAATAATAGTGTTTTTATTTATTGATACATTCTTAATCTCATTCTGATATTTTACTTTTTACAGTTATTTCAATGTATTTTAAACACAAACAAATAGAGACCTATATGCAAAATGAAGCCTGCAATCAATTATTTCCACATAGCCTATGTTTTATTCATTCAGCCATACGCTATATGGTTAATGAGGTTTTCTGCATTGTACACCTCTAATGGTTTTTCTCTGTGTTTTGACACCTAATGAATGAGAAACCACACGATGCCTCCTGTTTGCAGATAACTAACCAGTCCAGATAATCATGTGTTTGTGTGTATGAATTGGTTTGATCAAATGCTTCAAGGCACGCTACTAGGGAATTACTTCATATTTTAGTGAGAAGTGAGGGCCTATTAATTTTGCATTATCTTACTGATTATAGTTAATGAGATTTGTACCTGCCACAAAGCACCAGAAATTGTGGGGAGGTGAAGAATAGAAAGACAAAGGGGTTATTTTTCTTTCTTTTGTTTTTTTTGCACTTTATCTTTATTGGAAAATAAAACACACTTTCTGTATAAATACCATGGCTGTGTAGTCTTTTCTTTAAACTGTACAAGAGGCAGGCAGACAGAGGAACAAAGGCAGCGGGTTGTTCAGGTAAAACAACTTTTGAAGGAATAAAATAATAAAATGACTAAACACATGATTCTGTGGAAAAGAGGTTTCAGCATGTCTAAGTTAAACCATGAGTGATGCTGAGGGAATTATTTTGAATGGAGCTCAAGCTGAAATTTCTCTCAAATGCTGTCAGTCACTTACAACACCAGCAGATATCAGCAAGATGAAGGGTCTCAAACTTTATTTTCCTCACTTACGACTGCCAAGACTCCAAGACACGTCACTTATGAATCATAAATGTAGTTTTGAAAATTCACCTGCATTTCGCACTCTCCTCAAACTCACTTCATTTTGACTTTTATTTTTAAAGCATTACCTCTATTTCCAACACCTCAGAGGTCATGACCTTATTAATGGTATCCAAGAATTAAAAACATAAATCATAATTTTAGCATGTTCAATCAATTACATTCATTGCACTAAATATATTTTTAATTAACACATTTTAAAGGACAAAACCATAATATTTAGCGGTTTATCAATTACAAAATGTAACATTCTTTAACAATCTAAAGTCCAAGTAATTTCATTCAATTTTCTTCATTTTTATAAATATGTTGAGTTGACTGTATTCATCAAGCTCAACCTTTAACCCTGTAACCGTAGTTAATATAATTTTATTAATAACATTTAGTTCCAAACTAGCATGACCTTTTAATTTTATTTATTTAATGTTTATCGGTGGAAAATCATGAAATCAAGGTTTAAAACTGTACCAGTGTTATCATTTATACCCTTATAGTATTTATTTTAATATTTTCAGTTTTCATCTTCAATTTTAGTAATTTTATGTGCTTTCGTCATTTTTTATTAGTTTTTTTCACTTTAATTAGTTTTAGTAAATGTAGTGAACTTACAAAAATTTTCATCAAATATTAAATTTAGCTTTATTTCAATTACTTAAAACGATTTGAACAGTCTTAGTTACTGATAATAACACTGAACTGTCCTTGTACAGTTACCAAATTTTGTGTACAAGGTTAATTATAAGGCAAACCTCAGTAAAAATGGACAGAGAATAAAAAAGCTAGTTTAACTGAAGTTAGCAATCAACAAATAAGCATAATTACATTTTTTAAGACTTTGAAGCCGAATCTGGAAAATCTTGATTCTGTATGTGTTTGGGGACTTGTGGATATATGTTTGTATGTATCTGAAGGTTGGTACGGTCAGAAATGCTTTGTTCTTTGATCTGTGTTCCCATCCACCAATGAAAAAAACACCGCAGCTCCACATATGCGCTACATACGAGTGTTCTCCATTTGAAGAGCTGCTTCGGTGGGATGAGATGCTGGTGCAAAGACCCCTTTCTCTCTCTCTCTCTCTCTCCTCGGATGCCTTTCATACTGATACCTTTGAGCACTGCAGGTCTTTGCCGTGAACGTTCTCCGTGGGATGAGCACTGAAGCAATGCTTTGACAAAAGAGCACATGTCATTCCTAATGCTGTCAGACAGGTGTGTGCAGAACTGAGACTTCAAGGAAGAAGATTTCACTGGATAAGTTCTTTACTGCTTTCAGATGACTTATTTAAGTGCACATTTACCCAACTGCGGGAAGTAAAAGAGATGAGGATAAAACGAATATGCAATAAGTAAAATAAACAAGAGATTTTTTTCTTTTCTTTTCTTTTTTTTTTTACAAATAATTTACCTAAAATATATAGATATACCATATTATATACACTGTTCAAATGTCTGAGTCTAACAAGCAACACACTGTGTGGGTTTGTAGAGGAGTAAAATGGTGGCGTATGTGATCTAGGTGGGCTGTCATATTAGAGAAAGTGGGCAGGTGGGAATGCTGTGCTTGCACTAGTCAATATTTCAAAGCTTCAAGTAGATCTCTCTCTCTCGCTCTCTCTCTCTCTCTCTCTCTCACACACACACCTCGGCTCTGTGGGACTGTTTCACACACTGCCTCTGCATTCAAAGCCAGACACACTTACACACACATTACAATAACACCATTTCTCAATTTCCTCTCCCACTCGTCCACCCTTATATAATATGACTGACATTGTTGCTTTGTGTCACCACCTCTTCCCAGTCTGTTCTCCCCCCCCCCCCTCAATGCATCAATCAGATCCCTCACGGAAGATCTAAACTTTTCATTAGTTTCGATGGCTGCTTGTCTCTGATTGCAATGTCAAGTTCCTGCTTCGCCTCTCGTAACTGGATAAAGGGTCTCCTCATTTTCTCGCTCCATTTAAATAAATCTGAAAGGATTTTTCTTTCTGAGACTCTTCACAATGCTGGCATGCTGTCAAAGGCTCTTCTCAAAACCTAGTGAGCAGCCTTACTGTCTATGGCCTATATAAAACCCATCCTTACTGAAATCTAAAGGGACAGTTCATTTAGAAATGAACATTTTGTCATCATTTACTCACCCTCAAGTTGTTTCAAACCTGTATGTGTTTCTTTATTCTGCTGAACACAAAAGAAGATATTTTGAAGAATGTGGGTAACCAAACAGTTGATGGACCCCATTGACTTCCATAGTATTTTTTTCTCTCCATATACTATGGAAGTCAATAGGGTCCATCAACTGTTTGGTTACCCATATTTTTGGGTGAACTGTCCCTTTAAATGATTTGGAGCGGCACAAACTCAAACAGCACACAGTGAGAGACTCGACTTGCAACTGACTTCATTAGTATGCTGCTATGCTACAGTAAATGTTTTTAAGCAATACTGAATTAATTAGATTTTAAAATATCAAACATTTATTGCTTTGTCCAACATTTTTCCTGCTTTGTACATCTCAGTGAATTCTGAGATTGTCTTCTACATGAAGGATAAATCAGAGCTCAACAGTAAGGTTTTTTTCCTGCTGTCCAGGTCAGTAGTTCAGATTTTTACTTGCCCTGGTAATGCTTTCACTGGCCCAAACACAAAAAATGACAGTTAATATAACATCTTTATAATAAATATATAATATAATTATACAGGAAATGCTAAGACAACCATAAATTCAAATACATTTTACTGGAAAATAATGATATACCCTACTATTCAAAGGTTTGGGGTCAGTAAGATTTGAGTTTTTTAAAAGAAATAATACTTTTATTCAGCAAGGATGCATTAAATTGATCAGAAGCGACAATAAAGATTTTTGTATTGTTACAAAAAAATAGATTTCAAATAAAAGCTGTTCTTTCATCAAAGCATCCTGAAAAAAAATGCTTTCCATAAAAATATTAAGCAGCAAAACTGTTTTTAACATTGATAATAATAAAAATATTTCTTGAGCAGTAAGAATGATTCAGCATATCAGAATGATTTGTGAAAGATCATGTGACACTGAAGACTGAAAATTCTGTTTTACCAATGACATTTCACTATATTACAGTTTTTACTGTATCTTTGATCAAATAAATGCAGGCTTAGGAGACTTCTTTGAAATATATTTAAAAAAAATATGCCGCAACATTTTTTTAATGGTATGGGACAGTGAGGAATCCTTATTGTTGAGCCGTGATGCACGTGTTGCTGCCTTAAAATTTGGCCAAAACAAGCTCTTCTCTTCACATCAGAAGTGCCTGCTGTCTTAAAATGCTGTCTATATAGGCAGCTCACTAGGTATTTGAACAGAGTAGCAATCTCTGAGGACTCCAGCATTTCTGTCCTAATGACTGATTGCCGTGGTTTAGCAATTACTGCATGATGCAAAAGAAAACAGCACAAACAATAATAAAATATTGAAATCGGCTGACAAGTTAAAAAAAGGCAGATGACAGATGTTTCAGCAGTTCTGCTCACAGCAAACTGTAATGAGAAGCACTTTAGTTCAAATTTCTAGTTAGTCACTATTTACTAGAATCAGTAGTTATGTCCACCTCATAAACTTTACACATATATTTTAAACACATTTTATCCATTTGCACATATTTCTTATAAAATAGCAATGACTTTTAAAAAAAACGACGATGATTTCCATGACACGTTCGCGCAGACTCTCACACCAGGACATGACGTCATATCGTGTATCAAAAACACTACACAGATCCAAGCCTAATGAAGAGTCTCTTGCCATATTGCGGTCATGTGACCAAATCTCACTATATCAGAAGCTCAGGGAATAAGCCAACTGAAAAGATGGTCCAATCATCTAAAACAAACCGGCCAGAACCGACTGAACTTTTGCTCTATTCTGGCATTTGCCGCTGGAAAGGTCGACATGGGGTTGGTCCACACAGGATGGCCTTTCAAACAGTGACTGGTTTCAAAACATCACAGAAGAGGATGAGCTGAAGTGTATGAAACGTAACAGGATTCTGGGGGTTAATCATGGCAAGACATGGAGCGGTATGTCCCAGTGCTTTTTATACAATTTCCGCAGTCAGCATCATGGGACTCGTACGGTCCTATAGAGCCACGTTGAACTCTGTGATCAAGAAGTCAATGCAGTCCTTCTCTTTGGTTTTAAAGGCCTCCGCAATGAGACGTGCAGCTTCCCGATGTTCCTTTCCTCTGAGAGACACTCCGTTCACCTCTAGGATTACCTGACCCACCTTTAGCTGTCCACAGTTATGAGCCGAACCACCTCTCTGTGGGAAAGAGAATGAGAGATAGTTTGAGAAACTTTCATTTAACACAGTGTGACAGACCGGCAGAGTTCACAGAAGCGAGAGTCGGTTGTCGGTCAGTCAGTCTATTTTAGTTCTAAATGCGGTTACAGTCACACACAGTTTGGTGTGGCTGGTAGTTAGATTAGATTTGGCTCTGAAGAGAAAGTAAAAAATGGATTTCAACTGGGAAATCACAGAAGGATGTAATCAGCGGAGTTGAAAATTAAACTATTATATCAATTCATCACTGAGTGATCCCAGGTGGACAACTGATTGATAATTTGCTGAAAACCCAGTTTTAAACATTAAAGAGATTTGGGACATTGTTCGACTCTTGCTCATCTATAAGTAAACATTAGGGGGTACTGATTGTCCCATACTGTAAATTCAGACGTAGCTATCGCTGCTCTCTGGTCACTTCAATCTGGTCAAGAACTATCTAAGAAAACACTGCACAACCACAAATCACTTATTGTGACTTTTTAAGGGATCAGTGTTGTTATTGTTAACTAAAACTATTAAAAATGAAGCATTTCACCATTTCATTTGATACAACTATTGTCAGAAGTTTGAGGTAATTATGACAGAAATATATTAGTATTGTACAGTAGAATGTACTTTTTTAAGTAATAACACTAATAATAATAATAGTTTATTAAATCATGATTTTTTTTTAGGGAAAACTCACGCAATTTTAGTTTTAATTTAACCTGAACTTCTATTGAGCAGAGCTTTGTTTGCCAAAAAATTAAAGTTGTTCAAATTTCATTTGATTACATTGTAAAAGATTAATTAAGTATATTTTCCCTATACTATATACTTAATTAATTAAGTACTCTTGTAATCTTTTGATCGAGATATAGGCTACTTAAAAGTATAATTAAGTATTCTAAGTATACTTGGCTTGTAGTTGTTTTTACTCTTTTTTTCTGTTGTCATTCAAGTGTTGATAAAAAAGGATGCATGAAGCTAGAATAAAATGCTTTTAAAGTGGAAAGAGTTAAAGTACAGTTAAAGGTAAATTACAAGTATAAAAAAATAATACCTAAATAGGATCATAGTAGTATACTTAAAGTGCAAAAAATATTTGCAGTACTAGTAGTTTAATAAGAGTAAACTTCAAAGTGTTTTTCATAACCTAAAAAAAGTATTGCTATATGCTACAAGTATTTGACTAGTAAACTCAGTATACCTACAAGTTCACTGTTGTAAACTAGCTGTGTACTCAAAGTTTACTATTGTTACACTTAATAAGTAGCAATGTCTATATTAAGTAGAACTTTACTTAAAGCCCCACTGTAGTCAATAATTGCATCCCTTAAAACACATCTTTGATCAACAAAAATTACATAATTAAAAAAAAAAATCCTGTGAAAAAAATCTTCATGCCTTAAAATAGCTTCAATGAAACTCTACACCCTTGCTTCATTTAGTATACATACAACCGGCGTAGCGTCATAGAACGTCTCTGAAAAGGTTCACGCCCACTTTTAGGGGAAAACAAACCGGCGAGCGCCATACACAGTATCGGATTGAGGACATGTACTAACCCTTACAAACATGTAATTTGTATTTAAACATTTTTTTTTTCACAGAATAGGCTACCCCTATTATGTATTTGTATTTAATTAAAATTTTCCACACAGTATTTTGTATTTTTATTTTATTTTAAATACATTTCCATGTATTTATGCCCATCTCTGCCTGCCATTATCATCAATATTTTGCTGTTATGGAAATATCATGAATTACGGATGATGCTATCGAAAGCTAAATCAGGCTAGTTGTATGGCTGGACAGAAAAGTGCACTCAGTAGCTACTCTAAATATAAAGACATAATATTATACATTTAAAGATGTTAACTTCTTAAAACCGAAGTAAAATCATTCACTGGCTACCTGGTGACTCGATGAGGTACGAGTAAATGTCCGGGTAAGACACTTCTGGCCACTGGGTGGGGTTGTTAAAGACCAATTTGACGCTGGTAGGGACATGTTTTTAAGTTGCCCAAATTAAGTTTATAAATGTATCGTTCACACTCTATGGAAGGCAGGGTGGACATATAATTACTCGACATATTTCATCTAAGTGATTTCTGAAGTTATACACGTCTGCCGGCTGTGTACGGACGTTGTTTTGTGCCGCTATTTTGTATTGAAGTCTATGGGAAGTCTGGTTTGTTTTCCCCTAAAAAGGGGCGGTTACGAAATTTACAGTTAAGTTCCCGGATGTGCCGGTTGTATGTATAGCAGATCTATGAATATGCTAATTAGCCCCGCCTCCACTCCCGCCAGCTCACAGATTCACTCGGTCAACTTACTGAGATGAGCGACACCATTGTGCAGCGTTTTTTTCATCTTCGATCACATAACGGTGATTAATATGATCAGCCTTTTGTTTGACTGTTATCAAACAGCTAATAATGTGTTGCTAATGTTACACAAACCATGTTCCCATTTGCCATCTCAGTCTGCCTTCTAACAAACATCAGAAAAGCTTTGAACAGCTCAGAATGTTAGTGGAGAAAGGCATAGTTTATCATAACATCGTAATACACATCATACACCCGCTATATTGCTTAATTTACCCGATTTTTCATATCAACAGAAAAATATACCGGGATAACCTGGCATCTCTCGAGAGACTCCCCTGCTAGTTCGGTGTTAATGATATGCTAAAGCCCACCGGCACGTTAATGTGATTGGTTACAAGGTAGTTTGTGACGTCAGAAAAACTTTTCAAACCGTGTTTTTGAGACCGTCTTTGGTTCACTGCAGTTTTAAAGAGAAAATACTCAGCAATGGTGTTGACTTATGAATTTGCACATGGTTTGTCTGAAAGCACATTAAAAACACCACATAGACATATAAACCACATTAAAAGCTTGATTTTCACCACAGGGGGACTTTAATAAAATGAACTTGAGGGTCAGAGCATGACATCACGTGTGCAACAGGAAGTAGTAAACTAGTGGAGGCTAAAATGTCAGCCACTTAGATCTCACCAGCTTCTTCGTCTTCTTTCATTCAATGCCTGATATTGATCGGAACAAAAGAGCACCACATTATCTAATCCACGGCTGCTTTTGTTGTTGGATTTTCATTATGACGCTGATGAACCGCCTGCAGCCGGGGAATTAAAACCCATTCATTTCTCTTATATACCTTTTTCTGCTCAGTCTCTCCTGTTCCCCTGCCCTTCGTATCTCAATCCTTTATTAAGAAGGAGCTGATTTGTTGCTAAATCAAAGGCAATCAGTTGCACTGTTATTTCAGCCGTCCCCTCCTTAGAACGCACTTCATTTCCTCTCCAGCACGGGTGGACACAGAAACACAGAGAGCCTTTCACATATCATCAACTCGGTCTACAAACTGCACGCATGCCTGTTCAACAGAGCGCTCGAGATTTTTAGTGAAACAAAACACAGAATCAGGAAAAATCTGCAGCCACAATGGCGTCAAACATCAACACCAACTTCCTGCTCTACACTGGCCCACAACTGGAGGTCCATGTACTGCGGTGCTTCTGTGCTCATTATTTAATTCACTCATTGACCTTTATATGACTGACGGCAATAAGCTCATGATTGGGACTCATTTTGTTTCTGTCATAGTCTCAGGCTCCGTACCGGCTTCAGACCTGAGGGTTTTGAAATTGTACAATGAACTGTAAAACCTGGCAGCCGCCCAATATGAAGAACCACAGGGTACTATTGTGATTCATCAGATTCAGTATTGAAAATGTGTGGCGCTTACACATACAAAAACCATTGCCATGTTGCTAGGATGTTTGCCAAGGTGCTATCCTGTTGCTAAGTGACATTTAAATTGCTATGTGGTTGCTAGGGTTTTCTGGGTGGTTGGTTACTAACCCCAGTAAGAAATGCCCACAACAAGTTTCTATGATATCCTTGCTCCCATTCCACCATTCAGGTGACAATGAAACAAAAAATAATTGGACATATCTCTCCTCAAGCTTCACAATTTGAGGTGTCGTTCATGTTTGTAGCACAAACGGTGCGAGATTAGTTAAGTATAATACTTAAAAGTACATCCAGCAATTTTTAGAAGTTCTAAACAAATGCATATAAAAGATCATGTTCACTCACATGAGTAAACTAATTAAAGCAGTTTTATTTCACATGCAGTGGGCCTTCTCATGGGAGCTACCATGTTGAGATCACATGACCAGCTGAATATTACCTACTTTAACCCCGTAACCTCTTCTATCATTGGACACTTTTGCTCATGGAATAAACAGAACATAGCTGACAAAAAAAGTGAATTTCTTCAATGCCACCGGTATCATCTGTACATTTCTGCACAATGCTACATCCATGTCATTAGGTGTCAGTATAAATCCAAGACAAAGTAAAAAGAATAAACAAAAAAGAGAGATTTTATATATTTAACAAGTATAACCTCATATTACATTGACATTTATGAACATTAAAACGCCTGAGATAAAAACAATCAACATGAGCCCGTTCACATTCACAGCTCTGTATGTGTGTATTTGCAGTTCTCATAGAGGTGAGGGGGCTCATGATCTTATCGACCCCAAAATTATATTATTTCATATAATATAACCCTGTCTATAATAGAACACTGTAAGGGCCACTCACTTGTATGGTAACGATGCGTGGGAGGGGCTGCCGTGTGTTTGCCCCGCCTTCTATTGCAATGCCCAGAGTGCTGGCACTTTTTGCCACCCTCACTAGAGAGGAGGTCGGCTCCAACAGACCCGGCTGCAAGGTAGATTTAGAGACAGATTAGAGACAGGACGGGAAAGATGAGGAGAGAGCGAGAGACAGGAAAGTAGCAGATCAAAGAGAGGGAGAGAGAATGAAAGAGAACAGATATAGGAAGACACATTTGGCTTTGAATGATAGACATTGCTTTGTGTCTGACAGCCTAAAATAAGGCCACAGAAAGTGGCTTGTGCCCAACCGCACTGTCCTCAGATGGCACTATTCGTTCGATCCATGAGAACAACAACACAGCTCATGCGTATAAGTAAAAGCCGAGAAGCATATAGCTAAAGGACGGCAAGAAGGAAGACGGACGCGTCTTGACTCAGCACATTGAGATTGGTTTTTCAGAGAGCTGTTGGATCAGTGATATGAGATGAGATGAAGTGGACGAGTCAACAAATAAAGAACAGAAAAAACGAAAGAAAATATGTGTACCAAAAGAAGAAAAGTGAAAATTAATTGTTAAAAGTCAAGCACGCTCAGTCACAGGGAGAGGGAGGAGGCAGATTTACGTGACTGCACTCTTCTGTCAACACTCTTTCACTCTCATTCACACTTTTAATACCATCCCTCTGTCACTGTCATTAACTCTCACACACCCATCTCTCTCTCTCTCTCTCGCTCTCTCTCTCTCTCTCGGTCTCACCGGTTTGGCAGATGTTTCTCCTCCCCCGTGCCCATCCCGTGGGGCTCTGGTCCGGGCGGGACGTGGGCTGCTATCCTTACTTAGACGTCCAGATTCAGCAATATCCACACCGCTGTCCTCGCTCAGGGTCTGTCCGCTGTCTGAGAGCTGGGACAACGTCCCTCCTGAAAGAAGACAATAAGCAAGTTTAGATGCAGTTAGAATCGAGCTAGAAGGTTTTTGTGTAGTCGAGCTGCAGTCTCCATCTGTTTGTCAAAAAATGCATGACGACACGTAATGGAATATATTTATACGCATTGTGCATCTGCCTTTCGGAGCATGTGCACAGCGTCAAGGCCCGATTAACTTATACATTCTGGGTGAAGCTGAGCTACAATCACATTCTAGATTTATGTATGAATACACTACACTTTTGCACAGATTTCTGGTCCTGATTTGCAGTGTAGACTGGAGATGTTGGATTTGAGTTGACAGATTTCACAAAAAATGATTAGCATATGATGGGCACAGACTCAGGTTTTTAGCTTCAGGCTATGATTCCATCCAGTTGGAGGATATCAAACATGTTTTATATTTTGAGCTGATTTTAGAACACCTATGCAGCATCAAGAATCGCATACTGTCTGAGTAGGACTACTTGTTAAAACAGTATGTTATATATAGTATGAATATGGGTAGTATAAATGAAATTCGGACGTATACATCCGCCATGTTGTTACTGTCATGTGACCTGCCAGCATCCGTTGCATCGCTTCACTTCTTCTCATAAATCCTCTCCCGTGGCCTCACGGAATAGTCAAGTGTCCATCGAATACGCACTTCAGAATTCCGGTGGACAGGTCATCTGGCGACCTTTTGCCTAGTGTTTTTCAAATAATATTACTGCGTATATATATATATATATATAACTTTCCTGTAGCTCAAACAGTAGAGCGTTGGCACTTGCAACCCCAAGGTCATGGGTTCGATTCCCAGGGAAAGCAAGAACTGAGAAGAATGTAAATGTGTACCTTGAAATACAACATAAGTCGTTTCGGAAAAGCATCAGCCAAATGCGTAAATATAACTATATGCCTTTCTCCACTGACGATCTATAATGTTTAAAGCCTTTCTCAGGATGCTGATTTTTAGAAGGCAGACTGAGATGGCGAACGGGAACATGGTTTGTGTAACATTAGCAACACATTGACAGATATTTGATAACGTAGTCAAGCAAAAGCCTAATCATATTAACTACCGTTATATTTAACTGATTTAACGCACATCAACTGACCACAGGGGTTCCTCAGGGTTCAGTTCTTGGACCCCTCCTCTTCTCCATCTACACCACATCACTGGGACACATCATACAGGCACATGGTTTCTCTTACCATTGCTATGCTGATGACACTCAGCTCTTCCTCTCATTTCAACCAGATGATCCCACAGTAGCTGCACGGATCTCAAGCTGTCTGGCGGACATCTTGGCATGGATGAACGAACATCACCTGCAGCTCAACCTGGCAAAGACTGAGCTTCTCTGCCTCCCTGCCAATCCGTCTTCACTATCCAGCTAGATTCATCATCAATCACCCCATCAAAGTTGGTCAGAAATCTTGGAGTAATATTTGATGACCAGCTGACCTTCACAGACCACATTTCAAAGACAGCTCGATCATGCAGGTTTGCACTGCACAACATCAGGAAGATCAGGCCTTTCCTAACTGAGCATGCAACACAACTTCTCGTCCAGGCCCTGCTTATATCTAGGCTTGATTACTGCAATGCTCTTCTGGCTGGACTTCCATCATGTGCAACTAAACCTCTACAAATGATTCAGAATGCTGCAGCTCGTCTTGTCTTCAATGAGACCAAAAGGGCCCACGTCACTCCTCTATTCATCTGGCTACCACTTGCTGCTCGCATCAAGTTCAAGGCATTGACACTTGCTTACAGATCTACCACTGGGTCAGCTCCCTCCTACTTTCACTCGCTCCTATGAGTCTACATCCCTACCAGAAGCCTACGATCGGTCAACGAGCGACGTCTCGTGGTTCTCGGTCAGAGAGCCGAATAATCACAGAGAGCCACAAAATCATTTTCCAGAACATTCTCATTCACGGTTCCAAGCTGGTGGAATGCTCTCCCCACCCTCATCCGGAATGCAGAATCCCTGACAACATTCAAAAGACAACTGAAAACTCATCTCTTCCGTGAGCACTTAACCTCATAAAAAAAGGAAAAAAAGAAAACCCTTTCTTTTTCCTTTAATCCTCCCTTATCAGGCTTATGCTAGTCTGAACAATGCCTAAACTTTGTATTTTGAGTACTTCTTGCGTTGTTTTTGCTTCGCCTAGCAACGAAGCACATGATTCTGCATTAGTTTGCTGTGTTAGGGAAACTCCACTTTGTAAACTCCGTTTCTAAAGTCAGCAAGTGGAAGATGTAAGATAGTGTAGTCTGTTCAAATTTTAAAAGTGTAGTGTATTCCAGCCATTATATGATTTCAGTTGGACTAAAGTGCTTTACATGACATTTTAAAAAGAAAAATTGTTGCTTTGGTTAGACTGAAATTTAACTTTTAAAGTGCATGTAAAGACAGTTAATTCATAAGTTAATAAATGCATAAACTTAAAGAATCTGCAAAATGTTAAGAATATAAACAATCATAACATTTATTCTTTTTAAGAACCAAGTGTATGTAAACTTTTGAACAGGGTCGGTTTTATAAATGCAGCTAATATTTTGTATTATGGACTATGTAAATCGAGAAGAGCTTAAGCAAGGGTCACATTAGACATGCAAAATCTCTATGGACACTGCAACGGTCATACTACTGCAACACATTATGCTATTTTTGTTTTAAACATAATTAAACATAATACATTCAAAACAAAAATATGCAATCTACTCCACTTTACTGCAATCCTGCAAGGTGTATTTATATTTATGACTGCGACTGTAGAAGTTCTTCAAAAAAATCAATGTGGTTCCCAAACCATCTGGTTATTTTATCCATGTAAAACATAAGGAAAGTGATTAAATTATTGAATTTTGATACCTGGCTGACAGGGGTGTAAAGTCCAGGGGTCAGAAAGTAAAAGTCCTGCCATATGTTTATTCCATCAATGAACTCAGCCAGCTGATTTCACTAATTAGATCTCCTGGCTGAAAAACCAGGTGATTGGAACAAAACGCTGAGGAGGACTTTTACTTTCTGAACCTGGGGCACGTTCAAGTTCAAAACGGTGCGCAACGTTTTGCTACGGTTTCCGGGTTGAATGTCATGTTTCCTGGAAACGGCGTGCACCGGGGTTTGAGATACGTTTTCTCTTGTTTGGTAGGTGTGTCAGAACTGCAGTCCAATCAGCAGCAACATGTATATAAAGCACGCGGTATTAAAGTGAACTCGCACAATGGGTTCAAGGAAAGTAATTTACAAATGTGTTCGATGCAGCTCGGTATACGCAACAACTGAGGATATTAGAAGACATGTTTGTAGTAAGTTTTATTGTAAAAATATAGGATATCAACATAATGATGCAGTTCTTTATATTTTTAGCTTCATTGCAAGTGTATGACATTTGGTATAGAAATAAACAATGGTAATTAAGTGCTTTTCCTAAAATTGAGAAAGAAAATAAAGGGTATTAAAACAGTATGAACTACAAATAAAGTCAGTATGTGAGGCTAAATAGATGTGTTTTAGTCTGAATTAAGTAAGATGTGTGCTTCCATTTCAGCAATCCCTTCACTCGATTGGGATGTTCTCTTTTGTTCTGGGCGGCAAGTGCGGTAACTGTAACATCGGGCATATTTTGTAGTATTAAACACATATTTATACCGACTTCATCAGGCTCCAAAAATTCTTCACAAAGAACACAAAGAATGGCCTTCTCAGCTGCCATAGTAGCAACTCTTGCATCATCAGAACAGTGTGTTCAACGCATCACCGTTTCTGTTTAAAAAACGTTGTGCACCCTAACCCTTTCTTTAACATTGCGGATAATGACTTTTTAGCCATTAAATGAGTGAAAATAACCAAATCGGCAGCTGGTTAATGACATGTTAAATATTCGCAGCTGTCCCACAATGCATCAAATCTGTGCAGTCTCACCTCGTGCCTGTGGCAGCGGCCGCACCTCGTTCACATCAGGTTCTGCGTTGGGCCTGTGCACCTCCACCATGACAAAATGCTGATTGGATGCTGGGGACGAAGGGGCGGGCTTATCTGGGCAGGGGGGCGGAGGAGGAGGTGGCCCAGGCGGTGCAGGTACATTAGGGGCGGGTGGAGGATTCGGAGACGAGGACTGGACAGCAGGCTTCCCCTTACTAGGAGACTGGACCCGAGGGAACGGTCCGATAGGGTGCTGGCTCATGATCTTGAGGGTGTCAGGAGGAGATGTGCGAGGTTTGGGAGTTTTTGGGTGTTTGGGTTCTTTGGTATGGGAACGAGAAGGGGCGGTGAAGTACAAGCCCGATTGGGAGGAGCTGGAAGAGTGACGTTTACTAAGTGTGGATTTTCGACTGGGACGGTGCTGAAGCCCTGGGGGAGGAGGAGGTTTAAAGGAAGGAGGGGAATCTGAGGTGGAATGAACCTCATCCTAGGATGAAAGAGGAGAGCATTAGTGATGGCATATTTCAGGTTATATTTCAAAGGAGATCAAGAAAACGTTCCGCATTCAATAACAGTCATCGCAACTTACAGTGCACCATATTCACATACTTCATACACACACATACGACAATTACGCACAAGTCATCGATTTGAGGACAAGAACAATTGGTTCATTCAGACCAAGAGGCAAAGCAAGAAACAAAACCAAAAAAGAAAAGAAAATGAACAAACTAAGGCTGAACAGGGTGAGCAGAAGCCAGATGAATGAGGTGTCAGTGCCATCAGAAAGTAATCAAACCAAGATGTGAGTCGTCTGTGTTGGGTTTTTATCTAGGCCTGAACATTCTTTGGAAATGCTACTTTCACACGCTTCTGACTTGTTGGCGTCTGCGCCTGATAGAGCTGTGCTGGTGCTTCATCAGTTTATCAACAGCAAACTCTCTGAGAAAGACCCTAATCTTCCTCAGCCATCTCTCTCACAACGAGCAGCCATCAGCAACAGTGTCATCATCTCCTCTATTTCTCTCCTTCACTCTTTCCTTCAAACAACCGTCAACTGTCTGAGTAGCCAAGCCCTTAGAACCGTTTGAGATAGGGCTGGGCGGCATGACAGCATAAAAAGTGTCAACCGGTAGAGATTTTTTGGCACTGTAGATGTGCAGGACTGCTTAATGTACATTCTCTTCACAGTGACAACAAACATGGAGTAATGTGAAAATAAGGATTAGGACTGAAGGATTAATCATTCTGGTGCATGCAAAGCACAGTTTAGTTAGTTGAATTTATATAGTCATGGTCAGAATTATTGGCACCCTTGGTAAATATGAACAAAGAAGCCTATGAAAATATAAAAAAAATATAAAGGACAAAGATGTTGATACATTCTCCTCTTCAGTTTCCAATAGGGTTCAGGTCAGGGGACTGGGATGGACATGGCAGAACTGGTGTTTTTTTGGCTAACGTGACCTGCCAGAACCTGCCTTGATTATAGACGCGTGTCCTATTTTCTTACAGCTACTTTCTTTTTTATGAAGCTCAACAATCTTTTGCTGCACATCAGAACTGTATTCTTTGGTTTTACCCATTGTGATGGATGATTAAGGGAATTTGGCGTTTGTGTTAAACTCATATTTATACATTCATAAATATTTACTTCGTCAGTGCAAAAACTTGTAAATATGAAGGGGAATAAACTTCAGATATATTTCACTCATAATAATTAGTATTATGTCCAATGGGCCAATGTGTATTAGAGAAAAACATTTATTTCATAATTTGATTTCCGCTCCACATTGATTAGTTTTACTTCAATGGAAGGTTAGATTTTTGTTATTTTTTCTTAATGAAAGAACAAAAGGATAAACAATGCAGATTTATTTTCACAGCCTTCTTTGATCATATTGCCAAGGGTGCCAAAAATTCTGACCACAATGGTAGTTGTAATATGGTGTACACACGCAAAATTACTTGAATTACTCTACCGTGACATAACATTGGTCATACCACCCACCCCTACAGTATGTTGACAGTTTCATACAAAAGCCATCATCACACTAGTCAAAATCTGCCCCTGGTAATTCTCAAGGTGTTCAGTGCCAGTTCTCGCAATATCATCCATTGCACACCTATAACACTCTCCTTTTTCTCTGTTCTCCCTCTTTTATCTTTCCTGTTCTCCTCAAACTGAAGGGCTTACCAGAGAGATGTCTGGCAGGGCATTGCTACGCTCGAGAGACTGTTCCCCGTTGTTCTCTGCCACACCGTCGTTCTGGGAGAGAGAAAAACAAAAGAGAGAAAAACGAGAACAAGAGACTATAAACAAATGAAAAACACAGCTGTGTGTTTATCCCCTAAACAAATGTTCAATTCAAATTGCATTTTGTTGAGGGCCCATTTCACAGAGCGGCATCAAAACAATTGCATTTACAGTCCTACATTTCAATCTCACATCCAGCCTCATTTTCAGTCCAACACTCGTCTCTCACAAACAAACACACATCGCACAGAGAGCAAGAAAAGCCCTGATTTAGCATGTGCGTGTGCTCAGTTGCAATAAGAGAGAGGTGATTTCATGACTTCGGCAGTTCAGTACATTCAGACATGTGATTCACCTCATTAAAACTCCCCTCGACCAAAACAAAAGCCTCATCAATTCCCTTTATTTACTTGCACACCACTTACAAGGCTAATTTGTTTGCTACTTGATCAGCTGAACTTTGTATGCGTTTTGGTTGTCATTCTTGCAATGTTTGTGCTTTTTTTTGCTGTGTATTTGTATATTTCATAATTCACATATAACACCTCTGTATTTAACATTTGAAAACGGTTGAAACTATTTGTAAAAAAGATAATGGAACCGAATTATTTTCACATTTATAGGCCGTGTATTGTGAAATAATAGCAAGACACGTCTTACTATTGAGTTGTCTTCATGAGCTGCACGGAAAAAAATCAACACACAATGCGAACAAATGAGTTGTGAGTTGGTAGTTGTTCAAAAAAGTTAAGGCCAATTCACACAAAATGTTTTTCCATTTCACTGTGCAACTTTTCCATAGTTTTTCAGTGTAAACATGCGATAGACGGACGTGCTTGACCTTTATGCTTGCGTCTCACGTATGACCCGGCATTCTAAAAATGCGGAACTCACGTTAAAAGAAGTTCAACCTTACATTATTTTCGTTACACTTGCGTCTTGCCTTTTTAATAGTCGTCGACCGATATATCGGCAAGGCCGATATTTGCCATTTTTTAAATATCGTCATTGGCCGACTCGTTTTTCTGTTTGGCTGTCAGAAGCTGAACTTTTGAGGACACAGCGCCTCCATTCTCCATCTTATTAGTTCATGGTCTCTGTTTAACAGTCCTATCTAATACGTTATTACTGTATATAGAACTGTTAAACAAAGAAAATAAATGAAAAAAGTACTATAGCATTTGATTTTATATTATTAGTAATAAAAAGGCAAACATTATAATACTTTTCATTTACCGTCAGCATTCAGAAAATACGCTTTTATATAATTGAAACAAATCTTTGAATATTTAATAAACATTTTATTTTCGGACGCTTGATTTCAAACTATGCTGCATTATATTCAGTTGCCCACTCTGTCATATTGATGTCATTTTTACTGTGTGATGTTTGTAAAATTAGTGTTACCAAGACTTTATTTGAAAAAATATGATTCCCAATGTGCACAAACTTACCAGATTACTGAGTGCCTTGGTTACAGTGTTTACTTCCTTTTGATTCATATATTTTTTCAACAATTTCTTTATTTGTGAAAAATACTGTAATAAGATCTCAGAATCAAGAAGTTGAATCAGAATCAAATTCATTTTCAAATGATTCATATCTAATTTATTAAGTAAAATAAATATAAATTATGAATATATCGGCTTTATATCGGCCACCCTGCTCTCTAAGATACCAGCATCGGCCATCAAAAAAATCAATATCGGTCAACCACTAGATTTTACCGTCAAAAACATGTTCAGTGTGAACCGGCCGTTACCATTTTAAATCAGTCTGATGAATCCTTTAATGAAATTAATCCATTACAGGATTTACTGAATAAGTAACTAACTCATTTACTGAATATAAAATAATAAATTTCTAAATAAATAAATAAAATAACTTACAAATCCCAAACTTCTGAATGATATTTGAGTGACCTGTGCAACTATTAGCCAATGATATCAAACCACTTTTGACCCATATGACAAATCTGGCTGGACGCAGTCATTCATTTCTTCTTCAAGCTAAAACAGACAGAAGAGCACACTCAGAGAGCACAGACACTGTACTGTGCTGGCTCAGGTCCTTCACCTTCCCACAGTCCCCTACTGTGCTCCACTAGAGCATAAATCAGGATGCTCTCTGCGAGACTTTTTGCTTTTTTTTTTTTTTTTGTCTGGGGGGGCTTATCTGCTGTGACAGCTCTGCATATGGCTGATGAGGTGCGGTACCAGGATGAGAGTCCCAGAGCGAACGTTTCGTCTGTGGTGCTCCGCAGGGCTGCGGTGTGGGCCGCCGCTGCTTCTTGTAATTACTGGAGCCAGAGCTGGCAAGCTTACAACAACACCGATCCACAGAGGAGGGCCACGAACAAAGCTTGCATACAAATATGTTCGCTCATTTCCAAAGTGCACTCACACACTCATACTACATACAGACAAATGACCCATGATGAAGAGGTACAAAGTCACAGCGGACACTTTTTTGATTTGCAACATGCATGCACTTACTGTGTGTCTGATCACTGCAACCCACACATATACACACAGACAGACATCAGACGTGAGGGACTTTCAGAGGGATCAATCCATGCAGAGAATGAAGAATGTGTTTCTTGTATGTGTGCGTGAGTATTCAAAAGAAACCAAAGATAGAAAAAGCAAACTCATTCTTTAATATGTGTGTGTGTTTGCAAAAGAGACAAACCCAACCCCAAAACGCACGTACTATATACTACTATATGCATGTACGTTTGTGATCATGCATGTTTACATACCCTTACAAAATGTTACCATAGTAACCATATTTTCCACTAAGATTTTATAGGTATTAAAAAAAGAAACTATAATTTGAGTGTCGCTGAATCAATTCTAGGGTGTTGTGGATCGTTGCTAGGGAGTTAATAAGGTCTAACAAGCTCTAAGTATATATTTTTTAGCGCAATTTTCCACCGGACAAAATTGCGATTAACAACTCATGATTTCTGTTCTGTTCTGTCTGTGCACACCAATCTTGCACTTCTATCTACTCCTCAACCAGACCACCTAGAGACTTCGGGTTTTCGGCATTATGTTAAGGAAGGTCTAATCTCGGGAACGCACAAAAAAAATCCAGGAAAAGATTTTGGATTTCCTGGAAATTCTAGAAAAAATTCAGTTTTTTGCAAATTTCTCGGCAACCATAATAGCTATCGAGTTGAAACAAATTGCAATCGATAGCTTCTAAAATTTACAATAATATTAGAAAAAAGATTTGATCAAAAATCTTTCCTTTATGCTTCAAAAATTGAATTTTGAGTGTTGTGATCCCATGACGTGAGAAAATTGCGCTAAAACACTCACTGAGTTTTTATTACTTGTTTGTGTTCCTATGTAGTTCTGTTTGGTTGGTTACTTGACAAAAATTATCCCCAACATATTAAGGCTCTATGATATTCTGGTCCCTAAAGATATTGTTCAAGTACCTCCTTCAATGTTAATAATATAAGTGAATTTTTCAACAATTTCATTACTTACGTTTCGCTTTGACATTTAATAGCACACTTCTCAATATTCCGTATCATTCATATTTGCCGAACAAATGATGCAGGAGAAACCGCGCTGAATATTACTACAGTACTTAGTTATGGGGTTACTAATGGTATTTTGTATGGTATTACAGTGGAAACGATGGTTACTATGGTACATTTTGTAAATTTAAGTGAGAGATTGTTTAACCTACCTCCATCATATCTATCAGCCAGAGCAGTCTTTCCTGTTTTATTGAGAGGGATAGGGAATTGGGTGTTAAACTGTTCCTGCAATTTACACTGGGAGTCAGCAGGCTTAAAAATCCGTCACAAAACACTTCTCCATCTGTCACACCAACACTCCTGAGACAAGTACAAATCTAAACAGCTGCACTTTCACAACGAGACGTAGATGAGTTGAGGTGAGACATGCCCAGACAAAGTGAGACAGGAGGACAGACAGGTTTCGAGCGATGGGCATAAAAGCCTGCATCAGAAAGGACAAAAGCTGTTTCCCACAGCAACTTTAGAGCCCTTCATCTTGTATCCTTGTAATCTGCACACGCCTTCTTTGTGCCCAAATTGCCCGGCAATTTTGTGAAGTTTTTTATGTCTGTCACACACATACCCAGACACACACACACACACAAAAACAATGCCATCCACTCATCCCACACAAATACAGACACAGAGCCTTAAACACTTATTGATTATAGATTATAGACAGGCCTACAGACACTAGGTCTTATTCAATAATAATTGCGGCACAAGTGTTCCTGCTTATGTGCGAATAATCTCATTGTAAATGTGGGTGCCTGCTCTTACCCGTGCAGAGCTGAGAGTGGTGTTGGTCATGAAGCTGGCTGAGGAGGAGGCCAGCGTATCAGGGTACGAGACCATGGAGAAGGAGTCCTGAAATCCAGCTCCACCCCCTTGCCTTGCCTTCAGGGCTTCGATCTCTCGTTTCAGAACCAGCCCGTCAAATCTCTCCACATCCTGAGGGGTCACGAGCCCCCTCACCTCTGACAGCAGAGAGAACTGCAAATACACACACGTACAGAGCTGTGAATGTGACCGGGCTCGTGTTGATTGTTTTAATCTCAGGTGTTTTACAATCTTCATAAATGTGAATGTAATATGAGGTTATACTTGTTGTAAATCACCAGACAACGATGGCCCATAATACTGTTAATGTCAGTATTATGTGTTTTATTAATAATAATTAATTCAGCCAATACAAGTCTTTAATAAAAAAAGATTGCGTATTAAATAAAAAAAATATAAGTCTTTTATTTGATCAAAAATATGGTAAAGACATAAGTATTGTAATATATTATTACAATTTAGCATAACTATTTTCTGATATAATACAGTACTGTGCAAAAGTCTTAGGCATTTTGTTACTACAATATAACTATAATAACATGGTATTATCTAGCATTATCAGCATAAAAAAACTTGCAAAGATTCATAAAACGTGTAGTTTTATCACACCATATAATAATACCATATTATTGTAAAAATAATTAAAACAATAGTAAATAAAGTTAAAAAAAAAAAAAATAATAATAATAATAATAAATTCTACTAAATCACTAATAATAATTTATTATAATGATTCTGGTAAAAACTATGACCATTATTTATTATTATTTTTTGTGAAAGGTAAACATGGTTCCAAAAATTAAGTCAAGAGCAAAACTGTTGGTGGCATATTATTATTATTAATTATTATGAATATGTTAAGTCCGAACAAGATCACATGCATGTTTTTTGATGAGCATGATGCCAAGTGCTCGATTCCCAGTGAATGCGTTAACCGATAAAAAATATACAGTACAGTATACCTTAAATACTATGCAAGTCGTTTTGGATGAAATTGTCTGCCAGATGCATAAATGTAAAAGTAAATGTCTCCACCTTGGCATGTGTATTGAAGAGCTCAAAGAGGGCCATGACGAGCTGCTCAACACCGATGTGTCCATCACGGTACTCTTGGATGTAGTAACCCATGGTCTGCCTCTCTGGTTCGGTCAGCAGATGTCTCGCCTGTTCCTCCAGCATAGCCCTGCTCTGGTTCACCAAACTGGACAGAGTCACCTGAGATCCCGCCACACCTTTATAAAAGCCACCCTGAGGAGAGGGAAAGTGAAAAGTGTGAAAAGAAGAAATGCAAATATTTTAAGAGCAGACTAATATTAATATTAATATTAAACTTCAGACACCTGTCGGTAGCCCACTGAGTCTCAAAGCACACACTTTAAATCTTCCATCATTATTTTTTTTTAAATGAGAACATGACTTCATTGCTACTACCATAAATCACATCTCCATAACCCTTCTCCCTATTTTCTCTCTCTCTCTCAGGTTTCAGCCTCTCTTCTCGAGAGCAGCTTTCCCTTTAATTAGTCTCCTAATCAAAAAGCACTGCTCCAGAGTCAACATGATCATCGATCTGTGTTACGCTCAGCTTAGGAATGGCATGCTCTCCAGCCAAAGGATGAAACCACAACACTTTTGCAAACCAATCTGGAAAACTAGATAACCAAACTAACTTGCTCACTACATACTTACCTATTCAGGATTGGACAGACCAATTGATTAGTTTGATGTTAATTTTGGGTCAATTAGAGGCATATCACATGCCTTAAAATCATTTGATCTAGTTATGTCTGCTTGAACAGTCTATTGACGGTTTTGTTGGGTGGAGAGGTATGTTTGTTGGCTGTCTGGTTTGCAGATGCGGTCGAGCAGCACTAGTGTCTGTTATCAAACCGTCTAAAGCCACAAGGATTTAAACTCATTACAGACAGAAACAGTGGGTGAGGTGAGTGAATGCTGATAATGCCTGAACTATTCTTGCCCTTGTTCTTTTCTTTCTCTTTAGAACAATGTGTGAGCTCGATGAGAGTATAGATGAGCTCTTTTGTAGAGCACTCCAACAGGAACTTATGCATTTTGGTTGCATCGACAGACCATTTATTTTCACAGTATTTCTGAGGAAAACTCCCTGACCGGTTTGACCATGAGGCTAATGTCCTATACTGGACATTGAGGAATAGCTAGTCTAGAAAGTTGCTTGCAAACGCATGGAAGAGACAGAAAAAGAATGAGATTAAGAACAAAATTGGCAAAGTGAACAAATAGATAGAAAATTATTAAATATAATTTGATTTGTTTTAGAAAGTTCCACAATGCACTTGGCTAAATAAAAAAATAATAATATTCTGTCCTGACCTAATATATTACTGTCACCAGGGCCAGAGTCCAAGAGAGTAACTTAAGACTATGATGTATGTGATCCATTTACTTTATTTCCTTTTTCTCTTCGTTTTATTCTGAAAATCCATGGATTTCAGATAGATTCCCTCGGTTAGAAACTCTTGAGGTTGCTTTACATTTGAACTCTAATTCATCCTCACCTGGAGTACAAACTGTTTCTGATAAACTCCTTAGATTTACTTCTGCAGCAGAGATAAATACTGATCCCTCAGATCAGTGTTGGAGTGCAACTAACTTAAAAAGCGACGCAACTAACTTTACTAAATCTTAATTTTTTTCATACTATATATAAACACACAGTATATAGATAAATATTAAGGGCGATAAGATTTTTCATGTTTTTAAAATAATTATCTTATGTGCACCAAGGCTGCATTTATTTCTTTAAAAAAATAAAACTGTAATATTATTACAATTTAAAATAACATTTTAATATATTTTAAAATGTAATTAATTCCTGTGATGAATTTCAGCATAATTACACCTTCATAGTCTTCAGTGTCACATGATCCATCAGGAATTATTCTAATATGCTGATTTTGTGTTCAAGAGACATTTCTTATAATTATCAACGTTGAAACCATTTGTGCTGCCTAATATTTTTGTGGGAACTGTAATGCGTTTTTTCAGGGTTCTTTGTTGAATGGAAAGTTCAAAAGAACAATGTCTGATATAAATTTTTTTTTTTTTTTTTTGTAAATTCTTTACTGTCACTTTTGACCAATTTCTTTTTTTTTTTAACCTTTGAACAGTAGTTTATATATCTATAACACTTCCTCAGATGAGAACACAAGTGTCTTTGTCTAGTTTGATGATGAGAGGTTCAAAATCTCTTTCCTCCAGAGCATTCTGGGATATTAGCATCACTGCTCAATTACAAAAAAGCAAAAGTTGTGGAGAATGTCTCTAACAAAAGATGATCAATAAAACTAGCAAGAGAAAAATGTGTCTTTATAATTCTTTAAGAATGATAGCGACCAAGACGGGATCGATCATGCGGCATCTCTGGTGTTACAACCTCCATGAATACCCATTATGACATAACTCGACTGACAGCATCTTTAATCACGGGAACACATAATTGCTGATCAATATCATAATTTTAAGACAGCACAATCAGGCCAAGAGTATTGTCTGCCGGAACTTTGCAGCATTGTGTGACAGAAACTCCAGCCGTGTCCCCACACATCACAGCCCAGTGAATTTGAATAGGGCCTGAATGAGATCATTTATCCCCAGATTGAGCGTTATCTTAAATGAACTGGAGATAACTCAGCTGTAAAAAAGGGCAGAAAGGCACTTTCTCTTAAATCAAATAGACCACAAATATAAAAATGAGAAAATAAAGTGTCATAGGGGATATGCTTCTGGACTAAAAGGAGGCTTGTCCTTGCAGTGATTGAACAACATGAAGGTCAGGGAAGTGCAGTAAAGGGTTGGGGCCAGGGAGAAATTGTGTCAATAATGTATAATAATCGATACAACCAAAAACTGCACTTAGTTAGATAGACAGACAGATGATTAGATAGATAGATAGATAGATAGATAGATAGATAGACAGATAGACAGACAGACAGACAGACGATAGACAGACAGACAGACAGACAGACAGACAGACAGATGATAGATAGACAGACAGACAGACAGATAGACAGACAGACAGACAGACAGACAGACAGACAGACAGACGATAGACAGACAGACAGACAGACAGACAGACAGACAGACAGATGATAGACAGACAGACAGACAGATAGACAGACAGACAGACAGATGATAGATAGACAGACAGACAGACAGACAGACAGACAGACAGATAGACAGACAGATGATAGATAGACAGACAGACAGACAGATGATTAAGCAATGTGGCATGTGTCTTATCCGCAATGGATAAGACACATGCCTTTGGTGTGAAAGACCCGGGTTCGAATCCACTGTGAGACACCAATGTGTCCCTGAGCAAGACACTTAACCCCTAGTTGCTCCAGAGGCGTGCGACCTCTGACATATATAGCAATTGTAAGTCGCTTTGGATAAAAGCGTCAGCTAAATGAATAAATGTAAATGTAAATGTAATGATTAGATAGATAGATAGATAGATAGATAGACAGATAGACGATAGATAGATACAAATAATTAAAGATAGATATAACAATATAGATAGACAGATAGAACGATAGTTAGAACGGTAGAACAAGATAGATATATAGATAGAACGATAGATAGAACGATATACATAGATAGATAGATAGAACGATAGATAGAACGATATAGAGAGATAGATAAACAAACAGACAGATGATAGATAGATAGATAGAATGAAAGACAGATAGAACAATATAGATAGACAGATAGATAGACAGAACAATAGAACAAGATAGATATATAGATAGAACGATATGGATAGATAGATAGATAGATAGATAGATAGATAGATAGATAGTGTGACGGAATGGCTGCCCCTCCCTTGTAATTAGCGCCACCCCGTCCCTTAACTCTCCACCCTTCGCCAGGTTCCCGACTGGAGTGGGTGTGATTGGAGAGGAGGGGCGCTGAAGAGGAGAATTGGCGGCGGGTAATGAGGCACACCTGAAGATAATGAAGCCTCACCACCGCGCCTCTCCTCGGGAGACCGGTCTCTTCCCTGTGCATGCACACTGGTGTCCTTGTGGGTCCAGGAAGGGAGCGCGGAGGGATTCCCACGCCGATGGAGTTGTGAGACGCCGGACCCGTGGTCCGAACGGAGAACCATGCGTGATTCCGCTGACAGGCTAGGATGCCGGGTTGCTATTCTCCTCAAGTTGTCATGGATAAAGAGGACAAGCCGCGATGCTGAAGCCGCCGCAGCGCGTGCGACCGCCGGACACCGCCCCCTTACCTGGACCCATCCCATTAAAGGACACCAGATCCCTTTTGATTGAACACTTTATTTTCCCCCATTTTTGGAAATTTTATGTTTATTTATGTTAATAAACGCCACTCCGAAGCCTGACACCACTCCCACTGTGTCTGTCGTTTGCTCTTCCCGCCACAATAGATAGATAAAATAAGATAGAATTAAAGATAGAAAGATAGATAGAATGATAGATCAATATAGAAAGACAAACAGACAGACAGAATGATAGTTAGAACGAGATAGATAGGTAGGTAGGTAGATAGAGATAGATAGATAGATAGATAGATAGATAGATAGATAGACATAACGACAGATAGAGATTGATAAATAGATAGATAGACAGCATCCCATATGACATCTGTGTTTTAATTAATTACTTGCTGATATAACTTGAATGTATTATTAAAACTTTTTTTTTAAATTAATTTTATAATTAAATTTTTTCGTCAGATATCACCCATATTAAAATGAAATGAAAGCCAAAAATTGCTGCACAAATGGTAGCTCACGTAGGTCAGAAAAAACATGAGGAGAAGTGTTAGCATAATATAATATCAGCAATCCCAGACATTCGCATTCGGACGGGATTAGATTTCTCAGAGGACCGTTGAGTTTGCCAAAAAACACTATGCAATTTGGCCTGGAATTTTTACTTAGGTTGTGTGAGAAAAACACAGACATGGCAGATTCGGACAGGATTAAAATTTACATGAAGTTACATGAATGATGAATTTCTCTATAACGTCCTCCATGAAAACTAGTCATGTCTGAATAGGGTTTATGGCAGATTACTAAAACTTTAGCATTGTGTGTTAAAGCCATTCTGCTCCATCAAAATGAAGCAAAAACAAATTAATTTCACTCCTCCTGTCACATTACCTCTAACTACTAAAAACATAAGGCCATTGAGCAAGAAATTAAATAATTAGATGATCAAGATGAGTGTCACCTTGGTTAGACGTTAATTAAAATGACAAATGTTTGGGTTCGGGAGCTGCTGTCGGTTACAGCTCTATCTGTCTCATTATCAGTGTTTTAATATGCTAACCGACAACATGGGGAGAATGACTAAGCTTTTCAACAAGGCACAAGATCTCAGTTCTCAGACTATATCACCGTCCCAGCCTGACTACGGCCCATGTCGAAATTGGATCTTCATTTCCTCCCTCTCGAGCTACATTAAGTCCTGCGCTTAGAAGAGCACGTCTCTCTCGAAGAGATGATAGATTTTACAGCTCTTTTTAGAACAGTGGCAGAGCGGAGCAGTCAATAGATGTCCTAAAGGCACACCGGAGATAAGCTCTCTGAGATAAGCAATCTTTCTTATATACAGACCAAACCAAACATAAAAACAACCTGTGAGTGCAGGTGTCAGTAGAAGTTTTCAAACAAATCTCAAAATGGTGACAGTGTTGAAGACGACAATTTGGATGGAGGGAAAATGCACTTTACAGCCATTACAGCTATTTACAATCATTCTTGTTTAAGTAAAAAAATATTTATATTATAATATTATAATTATAATATAGGAATAAGGAATATAATTGTGGCAAGTTAATGCTAATGAGTGTCACCTGCGCGACACACTGGTCTCGAGTCCCACTGAGGAGTTCCGGAAGGATAAAAGGAGGAGTGACAACAGTGAAGGATGAGAGAGGACCAGGCCTGGACTTTATGTTGGTGTTTTGTTTCGGTTTATGCAGCAGTCGTCCGTGAGGGGCTTTAGTTTTGTTTTGTTTTCTTTGGGAAAGTATTTGGGATGTGCTGGAGTAGACTTTACAGAGTGCATCACAACAACATAACATTTATTTCCATCAAGAGGTCCATACATTTTTGGTCAAGATCTTTTGTCGTCAATGCAAGAGTCAAGCTTTCTGTAAAGTCTATTCTAGGGCTGTAATCTCCCAGTCGATTAGTCGATTATTTGGTCGATACGTTCTGGCTCGACCAAAATTCTGATTGGTCGATTTTTTTGCCGCGTTCATTACATCAGTTTTGCCGCGTTCATTTCATCAGGTGGAAAGCACTAATTGCTAATGGGGGTGTTTTCAGAGCACCCCTGTTTCACAGGTAACAGTCTGTCTTCAGAACACCCCCCTTGTTTTCACTTCTTTTGGATTAGCCCAACCCACTGGAGAAGAGCGACAGATTGAAGAAAGTAGGCTACTAGAAGGTTTGCTGAATATTATTTATTTAATTGTGAGAGCGTTTAATTCATAGTCAGTCAGTCCTCTTCTACCATGTCAACAAAGACATCGGCAGTGTGGCAGCATTTTTTTTTAAGTTAATAGTCTATTCGTGTCTCAGCCGCGAAGCTGAGCTCCACAGAGCGGCTGAAATGATAGTCTGTCAGTTATTATAATACATATGACAAAAACAACTAACAGTCTAAATTATGTTGCATATTCCTCAAAAGTTCTTGTGATGATATCACTAGTTGACAACATAGTACTATTTTCATAAATCATAGGCTCTGATATTGCGCAGGTGCACGTGATGCAACGCTGCCAGAGCCGACAGACTTGTGTGTCACACTCATTTCAGTGCAAAATAATTAGGTCAAAAACGATTTAATATACTGCAAAAAGCCTACTAGTTTTTTATGTTTATTTATAATTCATTTAGGCGGACAACAAGGCTACCAAGTACAGCGCACAGTGCGCAGCTAATTAATTTAACGTTTTTTTTCCTAACGTAATTTTTAGTCGAAAATTTCAGGACTTCAGTCGACCAAGATTTTCTTTGGTTGATTACAGCCCTAGTCTATTCCAGCTAGGGCTGCATGATTAATCGAAATGAAACCGCACGTGATTTGGCAAAGGCTGCAATTATTTTAATTTGCAGCTTGTCAGTGCAAAACGGCTGATTGGTAGTAAATGCTGCTCCATCTAAAAACCAGAGGATGCTCAACTGTCATTACGAAGTGAGTTTGGAGTAAAAGCATGTTATTAAATGTTGTCTTTTGTTGGACAAGAGGTTCATAAATGCACTTTTTCAAATGCACGTTATAAGTGACTCAAACTCAGAGTGCTTTCAGATGGAGCAGCGTTTACAGAGGTGACAAACTGCGCATAAAAAAATAATCGCAGCCTTTGTGATTTCAAAATCGCGATAAGCCAAATCGGTTTAAGCGCGATTTCATGCAAATTGAGATTAATCGTGCAGCCCTAATTCCAGCACATCCCAAAGACTTTCAATGAATTTAAGGTCTGGACTCAGATGTGCCAATTCATGTGTGAAAATCATTCTTCATGCTCCCTTCCAACCGGTCTTTTACAATTTGAGCCTGATGAATCTTGACATTGTCATCCTGGAATATGGCCATGATTTGTCTTCCTACAAGGATGTTTAAGAAATGAAAAGCTACACACTCCATCAATTAGGGTTAGAAGAACTGTTATATAACATATAACATGCTAGAAACATAATCATCACTGCATTAATGATCCAATCAAAGAGACCCGTAAGCATTTGCCTATTTAAATCCAAACAGTGACTTTTTATGGTTGGGCAGTGATATATATATATATATATATATACATATATATATATACATATATATATATTCGGCAATTTCACTTGGTGTCAGTAGTGGAATATAAATTCGTGAGCTTAGAATTATAAGGTTCTATCTCCGTTTAGGGTAGGTCTGAGATATTGAGCATCAAAGGTTTTACATCCCAGCTGGCAAAACTGTTATGTAGTATAATCTATTTTATTAATAACTACTAACAAATTTTTTTTTTTTACAAAAATAACACCACACAGCATTAATAAACACCTAATGGATCAGATTATGTCAAAAACTCAATTTCGACCAAAAGTGGAGATAGAACCTTATAATTCTAAGCTTGCGAATTATAAATGCCTTTCACCTTTAGGTGACAGAATTCCCCAAGAGACCCTCCAGTCACCAATATCCTGAAATATTTTCAGAAATGTTAAATCTTTTTTGTGCTTTGTTTACTTGGCTAATGCCGTTGTTCTGAGCCCCCCAAGGGCCACCGTAGTTCTGGTCTTAAAAGGCCAATGTCAATTTGGAGAATTCAATCAGCTTCAAAATGAGGGCCGCTGAAATGGGTTTAAGCGGCAATGAGTTGGCAAGGACGGGCTGGCGTCAAACAACGTAAGCCTCGCTTGGGATATATAGAGATTTCACATCAGGCAAAGTGCCTTACTCAGCGAAGATTCGACAAGGTCACACAGCAAGGAATTTAGGCCTTTAAATAAGCAAAAAAAAACTTCAGCACACAACAGCAGAAAACTTCTGAGGCAGAATAATTATTGCAGAATACTTTGCCAAGTTCTCTCATTTGACCGAGACAGACCGCAGTTTGATTCGTTTCGATTTTGTGAGTGTTGTGAGTGTTAAACTAGGCAGAAAGTGTCAATTACAACCAGACGTGAACTCACTCTTAAATATCTAAATCAGAAATACGTTTGTACAACAGTTTCTTAAAAATAACTAACCAAAACATCGTAATTTTCTGTGTTTGCCCTATTTATGCTTAACTTGCTCCTATGTGACCTACAATTAATCAACGCCTCTCGCCCCCCCCATTGAGCTAGGAGCAATTACTTTCCCAACTATTAAGTGTTTACAGGGAGCTTTAAATGTATACTGATGAAAACATAATGAAGCATTTATGTGATTATCAATTTATACGCTTGGATCGTTCTGCAGACAAACACTGGGAAATCTTCTTAGTGAACTGAAAGACTAAAAAAACTATTTGATGTATAACCACAAAAATATCATTAATATATATATAAATATTCCTGTTAAGCAATGCACGTTTGTTGCAACGTGTGCTTTTTTACTGCAGCTACTAAGACAAAATCAGGTAATTATAATAATAACTGTAATTTGAATGTTATTTCATAGGAAATGCATAACTCACAAGTGTCCACATACAATTACACACTTATGTCTACAGATCCGGAGTGATTTATGGCTGACTGTGCCTTTCTCGCAAAAACTGATGTATGTAACTTATCAATGTCCTCCGAAGCATCGCAGAGCTGTGAGTCTTTGGAATACAAAGTAAGTAGTTTACAGAAAAAGCTCATAGCCCACAGACACTTCATCTAACTGTGTCCTTTAGCCTGTCATTCCCACTGTATGCAATAATCAGCCCATCGTAATAAGTTAGTGTTCATGCACTGCTCGCGCTTTATAGGAATCCATTGTTTTGTGCATAAAACTCGGCTTACAGAGGAGGACCTTGTAAAACCCTGTTCGCCGGATGGGTCACCTTGCTGTTTTTATTCCTCTCCTCACTCTCACCGCCTATTTCTTATGCTGTCTTTTTATTATGTCTTCCATTCTTGCACTCTCTTCTGTCCATATTTTTTCATTCTCCTATTATTAATTCCTGTTATGCAGACAATTTTCATGTCTCTAACATATAGCTTAAATGAAATGTTCAGTCAAAAAGGAAAATTCTGTCATCATTTACTCATCAAGCCGTTTTGGTTACCATTGACTTCCATTGTAAAAACCCCAAAAAACAAGACATTTCTCAAATGATCTTTTATGCTCCACAGAATAAAGAAAATAATACAAGTTTTTGAAGGTGAGTGAATGACGACAGAATTTTCATCTTTTGGTGAAATATCCTTTTAATATACTTGGTAAAATATTATACTAACAATTTTTAAAGATGGAAATCATATTAGTTTGTTTCCATACAATAAAATTCACTAATATGTTTGCCATGTCCCCAGGTTCTATACTAATAACCTGACAATTTAATAAAAGGTGTTCTTCATATTCTGATAAACAATTTATGCATGCCCCCAATATCTCTTTACATTCTGTAAATCTTTTGCAAAACGTTTAATAAATACCTTTAACAAAAGCCAATTCATTTCATCCTCCTCTGGGAAGTGACTTTATTTTTGGTCTAAAAACAACAGCACAATTATAGAAATCAATATGATAATATAACATTTTTAAAAGATGGTTAAATGTCCAAAAAAAAAAAAAAAAAAAAAAAAAAAAACGTATTCTCAATCTGTCACTTGCAATGGCTAGGTTTAGGGCTTTATTTAATCAAGTTACTTTTAATAATAAAGTTTAAGATGACACGCATCTGAAAGTGTGGCATATGCTTTTCTGGAACTACTTTCTTATATTACACAAGCATATTCATTTTCATCAAGTCATAGTTCAAAAGATACTGCATAACAGAAATGACCCTTCTATTTTTTCCTGTTCACTCATATATATTATAATTTAGCTCTATGCCAGTCACACACACACACACACACACACACACACACACACACACACACACACACACACACACACACACACACACACACACAGGGATGGTAAGAATGTTAAGTGCACAAGACTTTTGAGGAAACCAGTCTGAATACAGATCAGCGTGGATACCATATGCCCAGGGGATCAAAGCCTTCTGGCAGCATCTACCTGACACACTCTTTACCCAGACCAAGACGAAAATTTACAGCGATACCACCTTCCTCTTTCATCCCATTCTCTTCCATCTCTTGCCCTTCCTGTGTCTTTCAGTTCTCCTGCTCTCCTCATTACGTATGAGCATCCCCCGTCATCTTTCCTTGTGGCCGCAGTACTGGAACAGGTGCATGATTGCCTAGCAAGAGTGGTTCGGCAATAATGATAGCGACTCTTTCCAAATATGATATGATCTGTAATTCTGACTCATTTTTTCTTTTGATTAGTCTGGCTACAATGGAAAAAAAAAGCACACAAGGACTGGTTCTTTAGATTATCAAAGTAATGCAAATACATGAGTCTGATCTATTATGCAGCTTAATCGCTGGCTGACTCATTTGCATAACGACAATATATATATATATATTCACTATGGAGGACAAAAGGGATATTCTTTGAACATAAATGGACCTGCAGAAAAGATCCTGGAGGCATTTTTGTATTCCTGTTATGCAGTACTTTTTTAACTCTGTAACTTTTTAAGAATGAATATTTATTTTATATAACGTAGGGAAGCGTTCAAAGAGTACACCATACTTTCAGAAATATGTTTTGGTCAAGTTATGGCACTTACCAAGTGTCTTGGTGTGAGTGCGGCAATCCTGAAGGCACTTTTCCAATGTCTATAATTAATAATGCAATGTCTTTGAATTTACTTTATTTAATGGCTCTGCAAAAAAATTACAATTTTAATTAATATAATATAATTAATACGTTTTAATTGAATATTTTATATGCAGTTGAGCACCAGTGGCCGATTTCTGTCTTTTTTATATTAAACTATTTATATTTAAGTAAAGTGGTCTTTATTTAATCTTGACAAACTACATCATTAGAAATGTCAAAGTCTTTCTGACCTCTGTTTTCTTTCTTAATTTTTGTCGGGAGGTATGCAAAATGAAAGTCCATGCCTTTAATATGAATTATGATGTATTACATATATGTTATTTATTATTTATTTTTCTGTAAAGCTGCTTTGAAATGAATTCATTTCAATATACAAATTAATGTGAATTGAATTGAACAGAATTCGTCAAATGATTAAATAAATTTGTTTAAAATTTTGAATCATTTGACAGGCCTAATTAAGACAAATATGATATGGATATGAAAATGTACGGCATAGTAGAAATGACCCTTATGGGTTTTCGCGAGCAAGACTCTATAATGACAATAAAATGGGTACAGTCTGAAGACCACCAGGATTTGCCAAGAGTACTTCAAAAATCACCTTCACGATTTAACTCACTCTTTTAACACTGCTGAAACCAAACAGTTGAGAACATCCTGTTCAAATATAGAAACAAAGTACTCACCTTTCCTGATGCTGATGCTCCCTGGTCCAGAGAGAGGCTGTGAGAGAGAAGTAAATATGGAGAAATCAATAGCAGATATATGCTCTACAGCCTCTTCAAGAATCCACAAATGGATGCAGAATCATACAGAGACTCTGATGCACACCTGCCATGTATGAAACTAATCTAGTTTCTGGTTTTAGATCTAAGGGAAATGGAAATTTGAGGCTTTTAAAATCTCGATTCATCAAAGGATCCTGAACAAAAAATGTATCATGGTTTCCAAAAAACAGTTTTCAACATTGAAAATAATAATAAGAAATGTTTCTTGAGCAGCATATGATTTCTGAAGGATCATGTGACACTGAAGACTGGAGTAACGATGCTGAAATTTAGCATATAAATATATTTCACAATATTTATGTTTTTACTGTATTTTTGATTAAATAAATGCAGCCTTGGTGAGAAAGAAATAAAAAACATTACAAATATTTTTAACAATCCCATGTATTATTATATTATCCACAAAGCTGAATGGTCATTTTCTGTATTGCCAGGTCAAATATGGTTGTATAATGACCACTAAACTATATAATTGACCATTGTGCCAGACACCCGATTTCCAACATAGCTGTGCTAGTTTACATTCACTCTGTAGCCTTTTTGCAGTCAAATCTAGAATAGCAATTTTAAAAAAGTCAATTTGGTCTGTAACAATGATAGGTGCAAACACCTCCCTGTGCCAGTTCTGCCCTTGGCTTTAACTTGAGATAATAAGCCTTTTTATAAAATGCCACCTTGCATTTTTCCCCTGGCATGAGAGCAGAGCAACCGGCTCACTTCATCAGCTAACCTCCATTAAAGAGAAGGTCCAGAGAGCTGGCACAAGACACACCTGAGCTGCTTTATGATCCTGTTAGTGTGCTGCGTGCGCACACACACACACACACACACAGTCTTGAATAATACCATGACCAGACTCCTTACAGTTTACAGTCCACTAAGAGCGAGTGGAAAGATGCTAATATTCAGAACAAAATAATTAAAGCTCAGCTATTGTATAATCTGCTCTTAAAACAATAAATTGAACTAAGCCTGGAAGCGTCACCTCAGTCCTAATTAAATTACTTTGGCTGAAATACAGTACATTTTTTATTTATTAAACAAGAATGTTAAGTCACACCACCAAGACGTGATTCGTGCTATTTAAAAACAAATTAACAAATCAGTAACTATTTGTCAGTATTATTTTGCATATTGCTTAATTTACAAGACAGGGACATGGAAACATGTCTAGAAACACATTATAGCCCAAAGCTTACTCATAAGCCTGTTTTAGAAAAATATGTTAAAAAAAACTATTTCCTCAGGCTTTTCAGTTACGGTACTGCTACTTTTGGTGGCTTCACACTTCTTCCCTGCATGGCGGATGTTGGAAACCATCAAATCTGTCTATAAATGACATGCCAAGACCTTATGAATCTAGTAAGAGACCTTGGATATTTTCCTTTTCATTATTTTTTTTTCACTTCTCCGTTAACACTAGCCAGATAACACACAAAGAGACCAGTGATCTCTTTGCTAAATCTGACAAACTAGATTTAGCAAAGCCCAAATTTTTCTATATTTTTTATCATTATTTTTCAGCCTTTTGGCATGATTCAATATATCTAACTTATTTATTTACTGAAATGACTAGGGTGATTTAAAAATAAAATAAAATAAAAATAAATTGTTCCAGCCAAAATGTTTAAAGCCATACATATGTCAAAAATAAGACGTTAATATTTTCTGTTTAACATGTTAAAAATATTCAAAGCAATTAATGCAGCATCCGTTTTTTCTCTTCGTAAAGTAGCTATGCTAATGTCCCCCCACATTCTTTGGCTAGCTTTACAGTACTTGGTTATGCTTGCTGTGTTCCGCTCACCAGGTCCGCAAAGTGAGAGAGCGTGGCCAACCGAGGATGGTCCACATGTAGGGCTAATCTATAATCAGCCACGCTCACGTGCTTCTCTTTGGGAGGCCGATGAGAGGCTGGTTGCCTGTCTGTCTGCCTTTCTTTTAACCTGTCAGTAATGTGCTTGTCTCAATGATTAAGACACGCAAGTGTAAGTGCGAAAATAAGTGTAAATTCTTGGGATGCTCACATTGTATCAAGAGGATAAATCCCAACATAAGTACTTATTGTGAAAATTACTGTACAAAAAAAAAACTGACAGCTCTCATTCAAACAGAGAAAGCTGATATTGACTAGGGCTGCCCCCTAATAGTCAGCTAAACGTTAATCGACGAGAAGAGGCTTAGTTTGATACTGTTATTTGAGTTAACTCACAATAGCCGCGTTTCCACTGTCGGGCCAGGGCCGGGCCAGGGCTTTAAACGGGCCGTGCCGGGCTAATAGCCTCGGGCCAATAGCACCGGGCATGCGTTTCCACTGTCGGGCCAGAAGCTCCACAGCGCTTCACTAAAACACGCCCGTAACACGCCTCTCTGGGACAACGTCACACTAACCCATCATTTCACCAACAAATGGAAGTTTTATAAGAAAACTAATCAGAAATCACTGGAAACAGCGTTGAAAACAAACACGATAAAAGCGGCCGTTTGCTAGCTTTTTTTTTTGTTTGTTTGTTTAGCAGCTACTTGAATATTTAAAACCCACGCATCGATGTTTTACCACAGGTTTACAATAAAAAGTGATACATTGATCATAATGAATTAATTTATGTAAAAATTGCACATTAGTCACTCAGAAATAAATTACCGTTAGGTCTATTTCACAAAAGAAAGAGGACACACTTACTTTTTCAGTCGCGTCTGTTTCTTTATCTGGTAACTTAGTTACAGGACATATTTACATCACATTTAGAAAAAATTATCATTTCTACAAATATATGCCATACGACCTGAGGAGCTTTAGCACTCTCTCGACTCCCATACAGATATTTTCAGTCAGAGAAACAGAGGAAGCTCCCGAAAATGACAGATAAAATAAAAACATGACTGTGATAGCCTTTAAGATTGGTCTGATTTTTTACTATGCGTATCTTCAAGCGTTTACTATGTTTACTATGGTAACGGCTAGCGCGCATAGTCTTTTGCATCACAAACAGAAGGCATTCAAACATGAACGCGATTTAAATTATTTTATTTTTAAGTCTTAAATGCTGACAGAATCATCCGGCGCTGCCGTCTCCCAATGGTAAACTCTTCCTCTGTTGGTAACCACTCCTCTAGCCCGAGCTGGCCCGCTTTGGCCCAAGGTATTCGACGGGCCAGAAATCCTGGCCGTTGGCCCCGAGTAAGCCCCGATCAAGCCCCGGAAGTGACAGTGGAAACGCGACTGGCCCTGGCACGCACTAGCACGGCCCGGCCCTGGCCCGACAGTGGAAACGCGGCTAATGACAACGTGTCACATAAATGAACTGAAACTCAGCGCTTAGGCTACTTGCCTCGCAGACCTGAGACATACTGTATATCTATAGAAAGCTTGAAATGTCAAACAAACCAATTCAAATAGAAAACAAATACTCTCTGATTATGTAATCCGTGTCTAAAAGTACAACACTGTGGAGATGGCAAGTCAGCATTAGGGCTAGGAATCGAGTTTGATACTTTTTAGGCACCGACCGAATTGCCTCGATACCATAATAAAGTATCAAAAAATGTATTGTCGTTCAGTGCCAAATTTTGATACCCAAGGGGTTAATCTCATCAACGTTAGTGAGCCAATAACAAGCAGCATGATTGGCTGTGGCGAGGCATCAAGGAAAAGACGTTGCTCACACATCAGAGATATTTGACTGATATCTGCCCATTTAGAGGCTATAGTGTGGAAGTGTCCCAACCCCCATAGATGTAAAAGGTGTGGAAAAGAACAAAAGTGTGGCTACATTTCACCAGGCTCGATGCCAACAGAGCACGATGCAATATTTGCAACAAGATAATTGCTGCCAAGACCGGCAACACGACAAAACTGATGAAGCACTTGACAGTGGACGGAATAAACTTACGAGCAGAAAGTTGCTTCGTCTTCGACTGCAAGAATAACTGTATCGTGTCACAAATGAACCAAAAGTCAGCGTATAGGATACTTGCCTCACAGACATGAGAAATAGCCATATAGAAAGCTTGAAATGTCTACTTTTAAACAAACTCAATAAAAATACACCAAATAATCCAAATGAAAGGTGCATTTCACTATACTGCAGAAATGACAAGTCAGCAACGTCAACTTCATCTTTGTAGTCAACACTGACTCAGAAAACACAAGTTTATTAATAAATAATCAAATGTCTCCTTGCAATTTTTTCCTGACACATTCATAATCATTATTAATTATGAATCATTGCGGCAAGTGTGCATACGCTTGAGCGCGGAATAGGCTATATATTACACCTATATATATTAAAGGTTCATTATGGTTTAGTATTAACCCCAGTATATATTTAAGTAATTAAATTAATATAAACGTGCGATTAGTCAACTAATGGCTTAAATGAACGACTAGTCGACTAGAAAATCTTTAGTCGGGGCAGCTCTAATTGATAACAAATGTTTTAACTAGTAATTTTCTTACTTACTGTGAAAATGATTGCACCAAAAATAAACTGACAGCTCTCATTCAAACAGAGAGAGCTGATATTTATTGACAGACAGAAATATCACCAGTGTTGGGGTTAACACATTATAAGTAACGTGAGTTGCGTAATCAGATTACTTTTTTCCAAGTACCTAGTAAAGTAACACATTACTTGCAAATTTACAACAAAATATCTGAATTACTTTTTCAAATAAGTAACGCAAGTTACTTTGTTTTCCCATTTATTGACTGACAGCTCTCCTGTCCACATGTTGAGAGAAATCGAGAGTAAGGTGCAGAGGCGTTGTGTGCGCTCTGTGAATTATTAGTAGTTATATATATATATATAATAACTATATATATAACTATACTATATATATAACTAAATTATATATAGTTCTAGACTAAATGTGAGCATGCATTTACTCATCTCACCTGCACAAAAACAGATTCAGTATTCCTCAAAATGAATAAAAAGAGTGAAATGCAAACACAGAATATTACACAATAATTAAATTAGTTAAATAACACAAATATACTTTTTGTATTTAATCTCGCTTTATTAACCAATATCTTTGCTGCTGACCTTAGGTTATCTGAATTGGATACTAATAGCTTTCTAATCTATTCTCATGACTCCCTTTCTCTCTTTCCTTATTTCCTCACATTCCCATCATGCCTTCACACTCACCCTGTGACACTGCTGCTGGCAGAACTCTCTGTGATCTGCGAGCTTGCGATCCACTTGGTCTCGCCCACTACGGTGCGGGCATGAGGAAGTCGCCCGACATCCTTCACCGTCATCATCAGATGGTGTGAAGACTTCAGCACTCGTACGGCTTCATCGTGTGGGATGCCGAGGAAACTCCGTCCGTTCACCTCAAGGATCTGATCTCCCACCTGTGGAAAAGACAGGGCAGAGACAGGAGAAAGTGGGTGGGCCGGTGGTGGCAGAGCAGGCCGGGAAGTAAAGGGGGGTCGTGATGAGGCCGGAGACGGGGCAGTCTGGACACCGAATATGGTAGAGTGGTGTGGTCAGGCCAAATTTGTGGAACAATAGAGAAGGTTTTGGTGAGATAAACAGAAAGTCAATTATGGTGACTGACTACAAAGAACACATCAATAGAAAAACACATTTTAAATATTCATGCCCACTTTAAAAAGAGAATACAAAAAGAGCACAAGTAAAAAGAAATACATAATGAAGAAATTGCACAAAATATGCCTTCTCCAAAATAATAGCTGTATAGCCTAAATTTCCAAATACAAAAATAAAGACCACAGCTATGCTCTTATTCAACTTAAAAATAATTGTATATGAAAATACAAATGTTTCCTTAATAACATTAGTAATAATACTAATGACAAATGCACATAACAAATATACTACTTCAACTAAAATTAAAATTAAATCCGAAAAATAATAAAAAAATAATTCAAAATATTAATAAATTCTATAATAGTATATAAATTCTATAATAACAATAATACTATTTTTCCAAGGACCCCCAAATATGATGATTTCCTTGCAAGATCCCCTTTCCAAAAATATAAAGCCACTAAATATTTGAATGTAAAAGACATGATATTAAAGGCAATGTTGATTTGAAAATTTAAATAGTGAAATAAAAATGATCTCATGATTTCCAACAAGCCTTAAAGTAGAATGAAAACTGTAATATTGTAAATGTTTTATGGCATTAAACATATTAAATCAATATCTTAATGTGTTAATGTTAAAATATAAATAAATAAATAAATAAATAAATAAATAAATAAATAAATATATTTATATATATCTAAAAATTGACCCCGAATTGCATGTTAAATTTAAATACACAAAATACATGGCATTCCAAAAGCCTTTAACCTAGAAACTGGATTTAAAAACACCGGATAAAAAGAGAGAGAGAGGATTTTCCCTCCTCAATTCAGTCCACCACATGCCACTGAAATCAAAAGATTCAATTTAGATGGCAAGGCATGTAGTCCTGCTTTTACTGTATATTTAATACATCAATCACTTCATTTCTCAGTATTGGATGAGAAACTGAATTGTTGCCAAAAAGCAGAGACATGCTGCAGCTTTAGTTCAGTCCTGAGCTACAGTACAACAGTGTCACATTTCTTCTGTATCGTTCTGACAGTCTCCCAAGCCAATCTCCTCATCTCATCTCATCCATTCATCCTCCCACTCGTTGATCTGCTCTTTATCTTTTCCCCATGCTCCCTCTGCTTGTCACTCATTTATCTCACTCATTGTTTCTTCTTTTGCCAGTCCGACTCTGAGTAAAATATTTCTATTTGTGAAGCTCTTACTGTGTGATTAACTCGTCACAACAGCAAACCGGCTCCGTTTCTCTTTATCTCGCTCTCTTTCTGTTTTCATCACTATCTTCTTCTTTCAGTTTCATTCCAGGTCTCTTTATAGATCAATATCCTTACCGCCCCTCTGCCCGCCCAAAGATGCTTGAGGGTAATTAAAGAGGCTTTGGAGTAATCATGATATTAATAAATTACGGTGTTGTGCAGCTTTGCTTTCCCAAAGAACACAAGAAAGGTATTTGAAATCAATGCGACAGATACAAGCTCTTGCTTTCCCAAGGAAATATCTGATCATTAGCCTCAGGTTTATCTCCCAGTGTTTCTTTTCAGTGTATCACTCCAGAGTGTTCAAACACCATGAGATACCAGATACGGTTATTACAGGAAACACATCAAACCACTGAGGAATGCGAGTGAGGACTGAGTGAGTGAAAAAAAAAGACTTCACCCCAAAATTAAAGTTGTTCCAAACCTGTATGCCTTTCTTTCTTCTGTGAAACACAAAAAGAGAGATTCTAAAGAATGTCCACGCAACTATTTATTTGTTTTTTACAAAAAAACAAGCTATAAAACTCCAAAAAGGACAACAACAAAAACACCTTAAATTCATAGGAATCGCATATATTCAAACTTGACTTCAGAGTCTGTTCCTCTCGCAAAGCAAAAATAAATAAATCTGAAATGAAATAAAAGTAGATGTAATTAAAAATTAAACTAAACTGGGGCCATTTCACAAAGATAGACTTTGACTATGGCTTAGATATAGTAGTCAGACTTCAGATAGACATCTAAATCAGACCGTTGCACAAAGCACTTAAGACTCTGACTATCTTAAGTAGGACTACACTGCAATGCATTCTGGGAAAAATTAAGACACTTTTCAAAACAAAAAACATGGCGGATTGAGTAGGCGCATTCAACCGCTCAATGCAGTTTACCCCAGCGGAAAATATGTGTTTGTTGGAGGAGTATAACAGTTACAAGGACATTTTACTTGGGAAATTTAGCGGAGAATGTAGTAACAAGAAGAAATGTTTAAATTATGAGCCATTTTCCCTTTTCTTTTGGCTGTTTGTAATGTAACTGATTGTTACTGCTGGTTGCCAAGGTAACAGAGACTTAGACCTAAGTTAGCCTGGGGGTAAGGGGTCTAATCTTTATTTTTGTGAAACATTAGACTAGTCTATGAGCAAATTTTAGACTTGTCTAACACTATAGACCGGTCTAAAATAGCTTTGTGAAACCGGCCCCTGAACTTTAAACTGAACTAATAAATGAAGTTGAAATAAAAAAACTATCTATTTAATTTGTATCTTTGTTCTATTGTATTTATATATTTGTGCAATTGCTATCTTATTACTGATGACTGTTTACTTGTCTCTAATAATCTTTGACATTTATATTAGTAGGTTTAGCTGTGGTATCGCAATTTGAAAAGCCTTAGGAATCGAGAATTGTTAAATTCACTGGTATCTAAAATTGTGGGTGTCATTACCTTATTTATTTTTTTACAATAAAAGGATACATGGGTTGAAAACAATAACTATTTTATTCATTTATTATTTTTATTTTTTTGGTGGGGCCAGTAAAAATGTAATCATTAAATTCATTGAATCGAAAATTGAATCGAGAATCGAATCAAATTGAGAGCTTGTGAATCGAAATCAAATCGGGACACCTGTATTGGTGAAATAAAAATAAATTAAAGCTATAAAGACTAAAGCTATAAAATAAAAAAATAAAAATGACAAACACGCATAACAAAATTAAAATTAAAACTAAAATTAAAATTCAAAATAAAAAATAATTACTATATAGAATATAAATAATACTAAAATAACATTGCAATGGATGACTTTTATGATGCCTTAAAGGTCACTGGTTTGATTTCATTGTGGAAAATGTTGATTTTGGTTAACTGTATTAATAATAAAGTTATTTAAACTGAAACATTTAAATTGGAAAAAAGAATCACATGACAGGACTAGACTGAAAAACCTGGAAAGTTTTAGGAAACACAAAAAGCAATTGCAAGACTTTTCATCTAGATTTAATTCAAGAATTTTAATTGAGCACTTTAAATACAGTTTTGCTTTAAAAATGTAATAAACAACATTACATTACATATTAATTACTATTAATTAAATCTAAAATATTATTTAAAATCCATGGTCACGAAAGTTTATCGTTTATCGATATAATAATTATCGTTATTTATGTTTTCAAGCCTTGCAAATTTAAGCATTCAAGCGAAAGAGAACTTGCGTGTGCAGTGTGAGAAGTTTTGTGCGCGCACACCTGAAGCTGCGCCTCTCAGACAGCGAACAAATAATAAAATTAATTCTCTTTCATGCCTCCTTGCGCTTAAACGAACAAATTCACACAGATTTACAATATCTTAAAATGCCCCCTTTTGCGAGTATCCAAGTAAACATAGTTGGTTATGGTTTAAATAAGCAGTAGAGATTGAACGAATGTGTATCATTCATTATATTGGATCCGTGCATTAGTCTTAAAGTGACAGCAGCCTAATATTCCTGCTGCTGTCTGTTTCAATCAAACTACAAAAGACAAAGAAATAGGGCTGGGCGATAATTCGATCTCGATACGGGATCGCGATAATATTCTGAACGATTTCGATAATATGCTTGGGACGTATTATTCGATATCACATGAAAAACTAAGCGCAACAGTATCTGCCGGCTGGGCACGCCCACTTCTCAGCGAGCACCGTGGCTACAGTAAACAGAAGGAGACTGAGAGAGAGGGAAAAAAGTTGTAAAAAGGATTAAAAAAAAATGAGCGAAACTGAAGTTGAGGACAGCGAAAATAATGCCGAATGTGAAGGCGACATCACTACATAACTCGAGACCGAAGACATTGTTGAAAAAAAAGGTAACACGACGTCAATTGTGTGGACGCGTGGTTTGGATATGGCAGACAACTGACAAGCTGAGCCATATAGCATTAATTATCACAGGCGATCCAGATCCGTGATAATTAATGCGATATGGCTCAGCTTGTCAGTTAACTACGTCTCTGTGTTGTAAATGCTGCTCCATCTGAAAGCAGGTGATGGCGATTTACTACTAGCTGCTAATCAAGGAACCGGCTTTACTGACGAGATGTGCCTAACAATGTCATGCGATATATCGCCCAGCCCTTGGTTTACTATGTTTACATATTTGTGCAATTTTGGCTCAGATTTCATTCTACTTATAAAACAGTTCTAGAGATCTACCTTAATCTTACAGGTAGTATTTGTGCCAGGGCCATGTTTACTCTTTTTGTAGGCTAGAGATGTTCACTGTCCAGCCAAAGCAATTTGATGTGATAGTTGTCACAGCTGTTAGTTTATATACAATGTTTCAATAAGTAAAAGTTTGTATTATTGTATAAAGGGAGATGACTCATGTTTGCAATTACAAATGATGTGCACAACCTTTTATTTTTGTATTTTTCAATACCTCCAAATACACTGCTCTCTTGACTAGAAAGATTCATAAATGTGGGAGTGTAATGTGAATCCTTTGGCTGCATGAAGACCTTAACAAAAATATTTTGTGCTCATTATTGAAAGGCATATTCTTTAATTTTTTATGTTATTAAACTTTATTCTAAAGTTTCAGTGAATATCTTGTTTCTTCAAGCTTCAGGATGTCCCTTACACTGGCAGCATCTGCAAAAACTACATATCGTGATAAGAATCGAGATCGATCAATATGGAAAAACATATCGTGATAAAAAAAAATTCCATATCGCCCAGCCCTACAAAGAAATCAATCACTGCTCTTCACTGAATATCGTTTAGTAACTTTAATAAGGATTAACATTTATTTAATTTGTACAGTGAAGATTATATGCAATGTTATTTTATATATTTTATATGCAAAACCACTGTTAGACCTACCTGAAAAACCTTGAAATCACTGATTATTTCATTTGTATCTTTGCTCTATTGTATTTATGGTAACACTTTATTTTACAGTGTCCTTGTTACATATGTTACATGTACTTACCATAGTAATAACAGTAAACTATGCATAATTACATGCAACTAACCCTCAACCAAATCCTAATCCTACCCTAACCCTATAGTAAGTACATGTAGTTAGTTACTTAATATCACTCAGTACTTAAATATATAATTACACTGTAACAATGACACCTTAAAATAAAGTGTTACTGTATTTATTTATTGACCAAAAAAAAAAAAAGTTTTACAGTAAACAGTGTTGCCAGTATATACCTGTTTTTTAACTTCAAGTTTATTACTGTTAAAATACATTTTGTGGGTGTGTTTTTTTATCTTACACTGACTTATCTTCAAAAGACCTTATTTTCTGCAATAATCCAAAAGTAAGTGGAAAAATCATATTGGATTTGTGTCGAGGGAACCGGGTGATGCTAACTTTTGGGTTGGCCCACAGAAATACGTCATCCCTGCACCACTCTATAATCTCTCTCTTTCTTTTAAAAAAATTCCTCCATCTCTTTTCCTTTCATTGCATTTTACATGCATTTTACACTTCTTGCCCTGAAGGAATGGCAACGATTTGTAGCCTCAAAGCAACCTGCAGTCATTCATTTTTCAACGAAAGACATCGATTTCCAACAACATGAGAGACAACTTAATGCAAATGAGCAGCGGGTGATGCTGCGACTACCAATGGGAAAGCATGCAGTCGACTAGAAAGTTGAGCAGTCAACAAGAAACCAACGGCAAAGACTCGAAGGCCTCCAGAGATTTCATCGCTGTCAGTGCAAACGCCCTCGAGAGTGATGAGAAAAATGCTTGGCATTTGGAAAAACGCCTGCCCCGACCACGGCATCCCTGACATTTCTCTCCTTCCCGCTTCTCTATAGTGATGGAGGATGAAGAAGATGATGAAAGAGAAGAAGGATGAGAAACCAGCTTGGCTGCTTGTTTTCCCCAAATCACTCCAATATCCGCACAGCAATCAGGAACAGCGGGCTAATGCACACGGCAATCGCGCTTTGTTACAAATCCAGGTCTGTGAGAGGAATAACATCTGCTCTACGTCAAACATCAGAACACAGTGCATCACTCATTCTTCATTTAGCGAAGTAATTTAGAGGTGACTGCTGTAAGCCAAATACAAGAATATAAATATCTATCTTTACACGTATTCACTTTGTCCCCGTTGTCGTTTTAGGCCTGGTTTCACAGACAGGGCTTAGATTAAGCCAGGATTAGGCCTTAGTTCAATTAGGACATTAAAGTAGCTTTTTTAAATGTGCCTTAGAAAAATACATTACTGGTGTGCATCTTGAGACAAAACAATAGCACTGACACTGACATTTTAAGATATGTCAGTACAAGTTGCTTTCAGTTAAAAGCAAAGCCTTGTCTTTGAAACGTTTGGGACGTGTGTATTGTCACACAGAGGTTGTGTAAGTGCATTTATTCAGCAACCGCAATTGCAAATATAGTCGAGATCCTAGTTTGGATTTATAACAGTTCATCACAAACAGCTAAAGAACACAGACTGACTTAATGACACTTTAATTTAAGCAGAATATCTCAAATGGAGTTTGCTGAACTCCAGCTAACAAGTTTGTCTGTGTTTTCAGATCATTGGCGGAACTTCCGCAGCATTTTAAGCATGAAAGTCTGTAATATTTTGATATACAAAGATAGGTTTTAGTAAAGTTACATTTTAGTCTCGTCTTTTTTCATCAACGATATTGCATGTTGATTTAGTCACAGATATCGTTCAGTGATGTTGGTCTCATCTCATCTTAGTCGTGGCAAAAAAGGTTGTTTTTCATCATAGATTTTGTTAACGAAATGAACACTACACAGAATACATTAAAAAGTCCCAAGTTCTTCACTAGCTTTTGTCGGCTAGAATTATTACATCAAATGCAGCAGACAGGTAAAAATATAGGCTAACTGTAAAAACGGTTTTAACATACTCTGTACTGTTAAAAAAATAACTGTCATAAAATAATGTGTACTTTAAAAAAATGTCATGCTTTTAAGAGCCCTCCAATAAAATTAGTTCTCCTATAAAGCTTGACAAAATTGACTGCAGAATACTTCAGAATACAGTTTAATGACAGTAATATGAAAAATGTAGATTTTTCAATCATCAGATTCACCTGTGAAACACCACCTGTGAAACACACTATTCTTATATATATATATGAACCCGTTCTCATCCCAAGGCGTCATACACTGACGCTTTTGACATTTTGTCTACATCGAACGCACATGGCACCCTTTAGCGTCAATATGAGACGCAGATAGATATGGGCCAGAAGGCGCCTCCTAGCGGTCTAACCCTAACCCTAACCCTACCCCAGACCTAAACCTACCCATAACCGAACAAAGCTCTGTGCGTGTCATATTGACGCTAAAGGGTGCCATGTGCGTTGGATGTAGACGAAATGTCAAAAGCGTCAGTATATGACACCCTAGGATGAGAATGCGTTGATATATATATATATATATATATATATATATATATATATATAAAGAATAGTGTGTAATATCTAATAATTTATCCACATAAGGTTATAAAAACATTTTTAAATAAATTTTTTGTCTTAGTTGAGGTATTCAGAGATATGGACACTAGAATAAGTTTTGAAGAACTTTTGTCTTTCAATCTGTCATGTCATCATTCTTTTATATCCACTGTCTGTCTTTCTCACCCTCCATCTTTCTTTCTGCCATTCTCTGATGACCTGCCATGCTCTGAATACGGACATAGTGGTGCTTAGCCCATCCGGTCATTCATTCATCATTGTACTTAATGAACTTTTTAGACTTATGGCAACACCAAGAGTACTTAAAGTTTGAGTAACACTCACTCACAGTGGCAGGAGCAGCAATACAGACAGATCTGCCCACAGTGCAGATGCTTCTTCATTAAAACGACCATATTTGTCAATCACACAGAGGCGTGACCATTTCAAAGTGGATTACAAATGTGCAAAAGTAGTCACGTTCACAGTCTAAAAGGCTTTTTTTTTAGTCCGGAGGGACTTTTCTTATGATGAGCAGCCTACTTTTTCTGAAAGACTGCCTATCAGTCTGTGGATGTGGCTATGTGCTTCAAGAGTTGAAAACTTGAAAACTGAAAAAGTCCCCAAATATCACAGTAAAAGTGTACGACTCCCCAGGGCGAAAGTTTCCACGCCAAATTACTTTCTTCTAAAACTCCTCAAGGACCAAAGTGAATTGGCTTTATGTGACGCAGGGTGGATAGCTGAATAGAGAAGGAACCGGCCGCTCAATATGACTGATAAAAATCTTGACAGCTTTAAAAAGTATGGGCTATAAAATATTATTAAGGTGAAAAGCACATCGGGCAAAGGTGAGGGGACATCCAACTGCAGATCATAGATATTCAAGCAATTTGCAAGTACAAGACAGCACTGTATAAAAGCCTCTGAGGTCCTGCAATTATTTTCAAGGAAACTGGCAGGGCAATGTTATATGATTTTAACTTAAAGATCAGCTTCAAGATTTTTTTTTAGATATTGTCAAAGAATTTACTTGACAGTAAAATAAATAAATAAATAAATAAATAAAATGCAATGGATTCTAAGACATAGATTGCTTTTAAAACTTAAACTTATAAAAATAAAATAAAATATATATTTTAAAGAATTTCAAAGAATTTTATTAAATGTACTTGACAGTTTAAAAAATGATGCATTTTATCTAGAATTGAATGATAGATTCTAAAACATAAAAAGTAAAAATTATGAGAACCTATGAGAGATTGAGAGATATGAGAAACCAGAGAAAGAAACAGGGACAGATTTATGAATGAATGAAAAATAACTTGTAACTGTGTTGACAATATCAGCTAATGGAGCAATGGCTCTTCAAAATGCTGAGTTTCACTAAAAACTGTGTTAAATGAAGTCCTAAAAAGCCTTTATCCTTTTTTATGGGTTTTAGTAATATGGGCCCGGTTCCCCGATAACGCTCACTTTTAGCACGCTAAGAAGACTCGAAAGATATAAGTTCCTAAGTGTGTTCCCCGAACCATACCTTAGGAAGCTGCTTAAGATATACCTTCTTACGTGCGACGTTACCCGGCGCTGTCCGTGGCGATGGTGCTGAATTGGTTGATATCGATGGCTCGAGAATCAATTATTCTCTCGTGCAGGGGCTGTTTATGTGAGAAAGGGGTGTTCTTTATAAAAGAAGCACTTCAGAAATAGTTGAAATTGCATTTATTAGGACTCATGGGATATTATAAAAAATAATCCAAACTATAATAGCCTATAATAGCCTAGCCTACATATTTTTAAATTGTATCATATATTGCTGCCATAATAACCATTTCAAATTTGTACGTGCTTTCTTCTCTTTCCCATTTTTGTTCGCTGAGGTGGAGCTGCGATGAAATATTGTTCTTGGAAATACTTTCCAGCATTTCAGTAATAAAAGTGTAGGCCTACATCTCGGTGCTCGGCAGTGAGCAAAAAGGGTTTAAACAGTGGATTTTGAATCTCTTCTTGTAAACTCAGAGATGTGGATTCAGACGGCAATTAAATTACCATGACCTGTTTGTCAAAAAACAGTAGGTACTAATTTGACCAGGGATTTTTACCTAGTGGGTGAGAAAAAACACTGATATTATGGATTCGGACGGCACTAAAATCACAGACTCACCCCTATAAATGTTTAAAATACCATGAGAAACAATATTAGCGTCCGAATAGGACTTAACTGACAGTAGCCTATGCTTTCACTGGCCTTTAAAAGCGCTTTTTAATTAAATTAATAATATTGTATAATAATATAATTAAAAATCTAAATCGTATAGACCTGCAACAGTGATAAGGTAAAGCTAAGAGTGGTCCAGACCAACCTTACGAAAGTGTGACTTACAGAAGATATACTTAGCGTACGAACGTGTCGGGAATCGTGCCATAACGTTAAGAGAGAGGTTAAGGAATAGGTTAAGAACTACTTAGCGATAAGAACGTTTTGGGGAACCGGGCCCAGACCATTTCACACTGATTAACTGAAAAACAACCTTTTTTTTCCACGACTAAGATGAAGACGAGACCAACATCACTGAACGATATCTGTGACTATATCAACATGCAATATCGTTGATAAAAAAAGTCGAGACCAAAATGTAACTTTTCTAAAACCTCTCTTTGTTTTTGTTGACTTATATTACAGACAGTTTTTAAGCTTTCATGCTTTCGGTTGCCAGATTTTACGATTTTTAATCCCCCAATCAGAGCTTTTCTGTTAAATGATACATTTTCTGCCCTGTGTTTTAATATTTGTAATCTGGCAACCATGCGCACGCGCTGTTTCTACACTGCTCCAGCTCTTCTGAGGTCAGTAGGGGTTTTGTGCTCTGAAACACTGAGGACCAGAGACGCGCAAGCCCATTATTCCATCCAATTCAAACTCCATGAGCTGTATCTACCTCAAAGACCTCAAACTAAACCACAGGGTTTGAGATAAAGATAAATGCAAGGAGTGATATAGGAAAACAGATGATGTTTGCAAACAAGTGCTGATGTTGCCTGTGGAAGAATGCGTTACTGCGGTCATAATCATTTCAGAGATAAGACTTAATTCATCCATCACCACTATCCTGAGTGTACGATAAGCACATTCCTCTATGGCAGCGTGGAATAAACAACATTGGACCCCACTGTCTTTCATTGTACGATACAGACAAAGTACCGTAGAGACGTTTTTCAAAATATCTTATTTTGAGTTCCACAGAATATAGAAATGCATGCAGGTTGGACATTTTTCAGTAGCTCTTTTCAAAATTTAACAAGCTACATCTTTCAACAAAGTATGGGTGTCACAAAATGCTATGCTGCTGTTGTTAATGTCACACTGTATTGTAAACGCAGTGAGCTGAAGCAATAATCAAACGCTCTCATTGACTATTCCTCTGTCTGATATGTTACAGTGGGGAGTGTTTCATTTTCAGTGAAACAGTTCATTTGGACATGAGCCTGTTCAAGAAAACAATTCACGGATGATTTTTTTTTTTTATTGCCATATATTCAGTGAAATACCGCTGTGCATTACCCAATGTGGTAACACTTTACAATAAGGTCCTATTAGTTTAAGTTTTCCCTTTATGCTTTTTCGAATAATACCATTCATGCAGGGTAATATAGCTGTTTGTGAATGTAAAAGGTCTGCAAAGGCCTGAAAGAGTTTGGTTCGTGTTGTCGACATTATTCATCTTTGTTAAAGTTAGTTAATAAAAAGACAGCTGTTCTTGTTAAATCAGCTTGTGTCTATTAAATAATCATTTAATTAACATAAACTTTTGATTTTAATAATACATTAGTATTAGTAAAGTATTAGTAAAGTATTATTAGTAAATGTTGGAATAAACATTATCTAAGATTAATAAACTCTTAATGAATGTTAACTATAATGTAGTTAAAGGCACAGTATGTAATTTTTGCAGCTAGAGATTGCATTTAAAAACAACAATAAAGGCCCTTTCACACCGGATGCGTAACGGAAAAGCGAAACGAAAAAGCAAATAGTTTGTGTGCGAATAGTTCGCGTCAAAACCATTCAGATCAGCCGCGATGCGAATTTGCGACGTCTGTGACATTCAGAGAGCTTCAACATTCCAAAACTATTGCGCCGACAGTTGAGAAAACATGGACACTTCATCATCATCATCCAGTGAAGACGAGCTTTTCATTTTCTTTAAAAGACAGAAAAGAAGGTTTTGGGTGCACCCAATATTAAAGAACAGAGAGTCTGAAGGGGAGTATGCTAATGTGCACAGTTTTTTTGCGTCTTCAACTAAACACTATGTCACTTCAATGTCACTACACATTACATGTAACACACGAAGTAAGTAAGTTCAAATCATTTGACTAGAAACTGTATATCACACAAAGAATGTATAGTAATAGTATACTAAAAGCAGCCCTAAATTTGTTACATGTTCAAACACGGTCTCTCTATCTTTGACGATAATAGTGTTAGCTTTCTATCCCAAATGTAGTTTAGCCTGCTAGCCTACACAGCACAGGACTATACAACGACTAAAACTATCACACAACATACTCACAGTATGTAGTTGGTTGGCAATGCTACGCCACACATTGTCTTTCAAATCGTTGTCCTTGTAGTATGTGATTGGCTGAAGCCTTTTCTGTCGGCGCAAAAGTTTTTAAAAAAATCGACATCGAAGCGGAAAAAAATAAAAGTCGTTTTTTCGCCGCAGCACATTCGCGTTCGGTGTGGAAGCACTCATTACACAAACAGCTGATCAAAAAATAAAACCATCGCGCGAATGATTCGTGCGTCAAATTCGCGTCCAGTGTGAAAGGGCCTTAAAGGTGTAGCTTGATGATGCTGTTAAAGAGCGTGGAATGATGGGAGTTGTTGTCTTCACCTCCACAGCCCATGGAAATCAATCCGACGGGACTCACAAATAATGTTCATGAATGAACAGTGAACAGTTAAAATTGCAAATTTCTCTGGATTTGGAAACATTTGGGATAATGTAAGTACACAAGTCAACAAAATATATAACACTGTGCTAGTGGATATTCTAATGCAAAAATCTTACACATTGTGCCTTTAACTAATGTTAACAAATGGAACTTTATTGTAAAATGTTACCCTGTGTTTTTATAAATTAGGGTGTTTCTACTTTAATTAGCAAACTAATTTAGGACTTTTTAGTGAACTGAATCAAAAGATTTAAGTCACTGGCAAAACCGTAAAATAAACACTTATTGTAATAATAAATTTGATGAATCATCTGATAATTATTCTGATATACAGTATATTTATAAAGACACTGTTCCAATGTAGTAGTTTCAATGTAGTTTTGTTTTGTAGCTAACTACATTCAAAAGAATTTGATTGATTGAAGTTAAATCTTGAGTAGCTTCCCCAACACTGGAAAACAGAAAGCATTTTAACATCAAAATCTGTCTCTGCTATGCAGCATGCCATCAAACGACACATATTGGCAAAGTCAATTTGTGATTTCTGAGTCGAAAGTCTCAAAACTGGAAATTTGATCCAAGTCGGAAATTGAACGGAACACAGCATTAATATTTATAAAGTCCAGTAATTCCAAAATGGATAACTTCCTCCTCCTCCTGCTTTGAACAAATAGGGATTTGTTGGCAATACCAATTTATACTTCTTTTCTGGCAGGATATATATATATGGATAAGCTGCACATATTGAAAGCAACCTCTCTACAGACCTCCAGGCCTTACATCCATCTCATGGGACCTGTTGGGAAATAGATGGCTCATCCACCTGGTTCCATTGATCTGTGCATTTGTGTTTTTCTGTTTGTGTGTGTCTATATCGGGGTGTCGGGTCAGGGGTTCATCTGCTGCTAACACTATAATAACACAATCACTCTGAGTGTCGGGTTATTTGGATGAAAGCTATTTTCTCACTCTGAAGTGGTGGCTCAAACTCGAGGGCTTACCTGCCAATTTTACAGCGAAAGTTCATAGCGACCACAGCTGTAAAACTATACAAAAAGGACAAAATAACACCCTAAAAAAACACTATAAAAATAGTCCATGTTGCACACACAGTGCTTCACTTTTCATATTGATGCATGGAAATTAGCCGTGTAAAGATTCTTCAAAAGTTCTCCTTTTGTGTTTCAAAGAAAAGCATAACAGTCTACAGGTATAGGGTGAATAAATGATCAAAGAATCTTAATTTTTGGGTAAACTATTTCATCAGCGTTCAAAAGTCTGGGGTTGGTAAGATTTTTTTATGTTTTGATAGAAGTCTCTTATGCTCACCAATATTGTCCCCTTATGCTGCATTTATTTGTGAAATATTATTACAATTTAAAATGACAGTTTTCCATTTTAATATATTTTAAAATGTAATTTATTCCTGTGATGGCAATGCTGAATTACTCCAGTCTTCAGTGTCACATGATCCTTCAGAAATCATTCTAATATTCTGATTTACTACTCAAGAAACATTTTTAATTTTGTATCAATGTTGAAACCAGTTGTGTTGCTTACTATTTCTGTGGAAACTGTAATACATTTTTACAGGATTCTTTGATGAATAGAACGTACAAACGAAATATAAATTGTTTAAATGTCTTTACTGTCACTTTTGATCAAAATAATGCCTCTGCTGCAGAATAAAAGTATTAATTTCTTTCAAATCTTACTGACCCCAAATATTTGAACAGTACTGTATGTCAAGTCAAGTCAAGTCAAGTATATTTGTATAGCGCTTTTCACAATACAGATTGTATCAAAGCAGCTTCACAGTATTAAATTAAAATAATACAACAAGGTTTGTTTCTAGTGGAATTTATTGATTGATAAAATCAAATTAAATATCCCCAGAATATCCCCAGTATGTGTTTATCATAAATATGCCATGGTTTTTTTCACATACAGTACTGTGCAAAAATCTTAGGCATGTAAATCTTACTGGATTATTACAATTAATGGCTGATGGTTACAATTAATTAACTGACTTAAAACCTTTTTTTTTTTGAGGGGGGGGGGGGGGGGGGGGGGGGTATTAACAGGCCTAAGACTTTTTCTCAGTACTGTATGTGACATGATAAATGCTGCTGTTTTCATGTTTGTGTCCGCTGCTGCCCAGAAATCCATCTCACATCTCTCTTCTGAACAGACATAAGGCCTGAAGATAAAACATCCAGCACTCTCTCTCTCTCTCTCTCTCTCTCTCTCTCCACAGAGCGTATCTGGATCGCCCTCCCTTTAAACTGCCTTCTCCTCTCAATCCCATCATGAATCTAAAGGCCAGGCACAAAGCGAACTGCCAGATTGAAAAGAGCTTAAAACTTTCTCTAACACCACATAATAATGATATTCACCACAAATTGTGGTAAAAATGAATAAAGGGAATAAACGCAGGATGTCTGGGCCTATTATGAAACAGGGGAATAGCTGGAGAAAAATCACACGCAGTTCACAGTGAACTCTGATAATTATTTTTTCATCTTTCATGCACAAAGACACTTGACGGAATTGCTCTACTGAAAGTAGGTAGAGTAAAACCAGCTGGACACTTTATGCCGGAATAAACAAACATGTTTTATCAATCAACAAACCGTCGGGTTTATGGGGTGCCTGTTGGATAGTGGGCAAAGGAAGAACGGTACATCTTGGTTGGGATTTTTCACTGACTTGTATTGTTTTTACACTGAGCTAATGATATATTCTAACCACTAACCTTACCCCTAATCCAAACCATCATAGAAAGCTTTTTTGCATTTTCACAAATACATTGTGAAGTCTGTTTACTAAGCTGCTTTCCTCATGGGCCCCACTGGCTGCTGCTCACAAATGTAGGTAAACCCTGATAAAAGACTAAAAGCTTAAATATTTGGAAAGAGAAAATCAACTTGATAATTAACATGTCAGAGTTGTGGATCAATTAATGCATGAAATGAAAAAGAAAGATAGACTACGGGAGTGTGAAATACTCTCAACAGTGAGACAGTTAGTGGTCACGGTAAAACAAAATTAAGGGAAAAAAATGCTACAAAAATAGATCAAATGAAAGGATGTGGGTAAAATAGGCATAAATTGTACCTTCAGTCCTCCACACTCCGCTGCAGACCCTTTGTCTACACCTGTAATGTAGATACCCAGAGAGTATTCAGCCCCTCCGCGGATCATGAGACCCAGAGAACGGCCGTCATCCAGCACCAAATTTACCTGTGAAGAGGAAGGAATTGTAAATCAAATTAATACATTTCACACTTAAAATTCATTTTGAACAATATAAACTACTGTTCAAAAGTTTGGAGTCGGTAAGATTTTTTTGTTTTATTTTTTTACTTAATACAACAATAAATTGATCAAAAGTGTCATTTTTAATGTTTCAGAATATTTCCATAAATATATGTATCTCAGATTTCACTAAAATATTAAACTGCACAACTGTTTTAAAAATGGAAAATAGTACAAAATGTTTCTTGAGCACCAAAATTAGCATATTAGAAAGATTTTTGAAGGATCACGTGACACTGAAGACTGAAGTAATGGCTAATCATTTGCCATTATTTCCTGTGCTTCCTTTCTGTTGTCAAGGTTTCTAGCACGTTTATCATTGGTTATCATGGTTATTTATTGTTTAATTGATTTCACACACCTGTTCCTCGTTTTGAGCCTTTGTTAGTTTTATATATAATGCGCTCTCAGTTTCATTCACCCACTGTCTGGTGTTAGCTTATGCACACAGTTTCGTTTACCTTCATTTGTGGATTTCGCTCAGTTGATTTATTTAATAAAGTAACTGCTGCATTTAGATCCGCTTCACCTGCCTCATCTTCAGCCCGAAACGTTACAGTTTGTGCTCTGTTCCTTTAAAACGAATGCACATGTTTGACATTGTATCTAATGCAATAACAATCAGACATTTTGAAGAGTCCTATAAGTTCCAAATACATTACACAGGCTGCTTTACACACCCAAACAAATCTCTGAAATGTGGCATTGACACTGAGGTGTGACAAGGAAATTAATATATTTCTCAAACACAATGTGTTGTTACAATTCACCTCTCAAACCTAGAGCACCCATTACTGTGCCTTACAACTATAATTCTCGACTATAACAACCCATGTGCCATAGCAAATGGCAGATCTGCTGAACCAGCAGAAGGACTAATGTGACTCCCATGACCTCTTAACAAAAGCAACAATAGTGCTGTGATTAGAATGCATCACAGAATCCCAGCAGAGCCAATCAAAGGGGGTCACCGGAGCGCATGTGCGCTCTGGGAGATCAATGCAGAAGCGTGTCGTCTCTTCCAAACACCAGAACCCACCAAAAGCATCTGTCGCTCACTAGCACGCTGCTTAAAGGTTAGTACTAGCCATCCCTGAAAGGTCAAGGTGGTGTAGGGCCATACTGTGTCATTGTTCATAATGCCACACATTTATAAATGTCTCTCCCATGAATGGCTCCTTATATTTATGTTTTATTTTTCTTTAGAAGCGTGCTAGAGGCTAAATAGAGTTTGGCTTCCAACAGAGCTTTCGACGCAACTTTTGTATCAGTACCTAGGAATTTGTTAGAATTACCCTGCAAATTGCTTCACCGTGATGTGAGACGCGAGCAAGCAGGGTAGTAAATCAGGGCGGACCGATAGAGATTTCTGCTGCGCTGTGCAGTACTGATGAAGCCGCGCGCCACGCTAGCGCTCTCGCTTCCAACGGCCGCAGGGCCCGAGAAAGAGCGCGCGCTCTCCAATAGCCTTGGAAGATTTACACCTGGATGAACAGCTCATAAAACTCTCCCTATAATCACATTTAACAAATTCTGGCACACAGGTGAGAGTATAAGAAAATACAGGGGTGAGGAATAGTGCTAGGGTAAATTTGGGCTGCAAACAGAAAACGGTTCTCATTTAAAATGAGCCAAAATGGACAATGTTCAGTGATTGATTGCTTAATTTATTCGACAAACAGTGTGTGTTCACAGTTCCTTAGGCATATAATGCTGTGAAAACAAAATCATTTTTTTCCCTCACCCTTCATTGATTTATTTATTTAATTCAGAGTTTAAAATTCATAACAGGGCACCTGCATTCAACTGCAGATGTCTTAGTTTTGTTCAGGTCTGATGGAGACTGAGTAACTGCGGAACAGACTCTCTTGTATTTGCTGCCACTTAATGTTTCATACATATTCAATAATTGTCTGATAAAAAGACATCTAGCCCCAAACACTAATCCACCGGTTTGGATTTGCCCCAACAGACGGCATTGTTCTAAATGGAAATGCATCGGCGTAAAGGGTTTATCAGCAGAGTACACATTGTGTATGTTTACCAGAAAGACTTCTGTAAAATGCAAATCAAACACACAGCCACACATACACGCACACACATACTCCTGGTTCTTAACTCAATCAAATCAAAGTAGCACAAAACGCCTATCAGAAGTACCAAGAAAATCATCCCAGGTGAACCACATCAGGGCTAGTTTATAAATCCCCTTCTTAAAGTGCCACTGCCCATTAGTTATGGGAGATGACCACAGATAGTTTAGCCCAGAGATATGCATGCGTGACAGCAGATAAATTATGACTTATAGAAAAGGGCAGCGGTCCAATGGCACTTCAGCATCATTGGGGTTGTCATCAGCTGGCACAAATAAGATAAAGAGCTTTGGTTTACAGAAATAGTAGCATAAACAGCATTTCATGAAAGACAAGGCAAATTCTTCATTCGCTCCTCTCTTGCACACCAGTGAAAACTCATTTCTGCACTCAACCTATACAGGAGCAGAGCACTTAAAATGACATCCATTTATTGAAGCTGGTGAGCTGTAAACAACGTAGCTTTAGCATTGAGTTTCTGAAGGCTCTTGCACATGCAAATGATCAGAAGTTCTCCATCCATACTGTATTTGAACAACTATGTAACTGTCGCCCACACCTTTACTTTATGAACAAGAAACTTTCACCTAACAAACTGTTTACATGGACAAATACACTACTGCTCAAAAGTTTGGGGTCAGTAAGTTTTTGTTTAGGGGGACGCAGAAGCGCTTGCCCAAAAAGGTGCGTACTGAATTGAGTTCTCTGTCACGTGCTCTTGCGCTTGAATGGACATATTCACACACAATTATGACAAAAATGGCCATATTGGCAAGTATCCTAGTAAACATAGCCAGTTATGTCTTAAGTGAACGTAAACAGTTGAGAAATAATGCACATGTGTAAGGACCGGTTCACACAGGACGCGTTTTTGCTTTTAAAAGCACGAGATGCAAGTCAATGGAACGAATACAACCACAAGGTCTAGGTTTACTTGTCTTAAACAATATTTGAAATTTATATGAGGTTACATGGATCAAAAACACAGAAAACAATAACTAGGTCTATTTTATTTTATTTATTTATTACACTTTTGGTGGTGGGGCAAGTAAAACTTTTAACAATTGGCCCGGAAAATAATTCTTAGTGGTGAGCCCTGACTTCTTTCAAAAACATGAAACCATGAAATTATCATAAAGATCCCAAACTTTTAAACAGTAGCATATATTATTGTTAGCCCGTTTATCGGTCCAATGGCGGTTTTTCCAATAATATGGGTGAAGGTCTTTGCACGTTACTGTTTCTCCTTACGCAACACAACAAGATTAAATGAAATACATTTTCTCATATGTATTACCTCGTTATTTCATCTGACTCCATAAATGAAAAAGGTTTTAATGATATATCTGAGCATCATTAAAAGTGAGCGAATGTTTGATTATTCTTTTTAACTCTTTAAGTATATTTTACCCCGTTCCAGATTAGGAAACTATGTCGCTCAGAGGTCCTCACGTTTCCTGTTTTTAACTCGGGTCTCACGATCACAATCTCGTCAGTTTTTATCATTAAACAGAGATAATTGCTATATACCTGAGATCGGTCACATTCACGTTTACACAATCAAAGATACTTTGGTGTAGCCATCATGGAAATGCATACACTTGAATTTAATTTAAACGTTTACTTCAGTAGAGGTATGGCCACTATTACAGATATAAGTCGACCAACATTACTTCTCTTATATTAGCTTTGGATTGGCCATGCCGGGGTTTCCCACATACACTTTTCTAAAGTAACATTAAATTAAAACAGAGGTAAGACACCCAAATTTAGATTGGCCAAGCAGCATTTGCTGTTCTAAACGGAAATTCCCGTCTTGTCTTTGCAAACCAAGTACACTTGAATTGATGCCAAATATTAGTTGTCACTAATCTGACGCAAAACTTGCGGGACCATACAAATCCGTTTAATCTACTTGGGAAAACAATTGGAGAGTCAGTCAGAAAATGTCTCATGCCAATTTCATAATCAATTACAAAACATCAAATGCTCTGGAATAAAGAGAAAAGATGCGTGATGCTGAGAGTACATGATGTACTGAGAGTCTCGGCTACTCTCAGCATCACGGGCCAATTTGAGCTACAAATCGCCCTGAGCCTTCTTCAGCATCTCCCTAAATACTCAGACCAAGGCAGAAACCTCTTTTCAAATGTAAACACGAGTTCACAGTAAGAATTTGCATTAATCACCGTCCCAGACTTACTGGGAACAGAAGTTGATTTACATGGGGGCACACCCACAGCAGTTAACAAGATATCTCTAAACTCTTAAACACCTTATTACCTTTTGGTTTACTTCTTTGGGAATGAGAACTTTGTACCAGTCGCACTGAGACATTTCAAATGAAACCAAACATGTATAATATTGTATGATAATTGTTCATATTAAACCATATAGATTTTTGGGTGAATTCAGGTTGGGATGGGTGAAGGGAATGATGTGTAAATTGGGAGGTGATCAACTCAAGTGTGATCGTGTCTCGAATGGGGATGGTAACATAGCAAGAAAGTTCAAATGTTAATTTCCTTTGTTTTCTCGCAGGGTAGCCCAGGAGTCAGGCCCAGGACCTTAACTGGCACCCGCCTTACATTATCTTAATCGGAATTGGGTCATATCCTCATTACATAAGCATAATGTAAACACATTCAACTTGCTATAACTCGATTAAGGACTGCTGTAAATGTGAATCTTCACCTTCTTCTCATCTCCGTCCTGCAGAAGCTGCATGTGGCTGCGGCCCTGACTGTTAGACCTGCGCAGAGTGGCACTGCGATGCTCAGCCAGCAGGTCAGGGGGTGGGGACACACTGCGCCCCTGTGGATCCACCCAGGTGTAGACATGATTTGTGACATAACCACCTGGGATACGGCCCACAGAACGCACCGACATGGAGAGCTTTTTGCTGCCCTTCAGCACCTGTGAGACAGAGAGACAGTGACAGAGAGATGAAGAGGTACAATCAGTCCAGCGTGTCTGCTAAGCGATAAAAGGCAGAAGCAGTTACGGGAATATAAAGATATTCATGAGAAAATGCTAACATTTCCACTCCAAATGATAAAGAGCTCCATCGATATTCGAGCTGCAAACAACAAACACAAGAAGCTACCTGGAAACTGACGCTTACCAATCTACAAGCTACACATCATTTTAAAGCAGTTTAACACTACAAGTTACCAGCTAAAACCGGCTGAATAAATACATTGAAGCTATTTAAGAAGGAAATATCTTAAAAAAAATATATATATATATAGTATCTGATGATATATGAATGAGAGCTGTTTTTATCTGGCACAAAACAAACAATAAGTATCTTTAAGACTTGCAAACGTAAGCAGATTTTGATTCATCCCAGTAAATTGAATCTTTTGATTCAGTTCAGCAATAGGACTCAGATTCAAATAGGGTTCAGTTCAGATTCATTGAATAATATAGACTAAATGCAACTAATAAATCAAAACACCCTAATTAATCTAAAACATAGTGATGAACAATGAACTAAATATTTCATAAAATGCGATGCAGGCAATTGATGAATTGGTGAATAATTTTAGAAGCAGTTCACTTTCATGAATCATTTGAATGAACTAAAATGAATCATGCTACTGGTTAGAAATAACTATATTTTTCAGTATTTTAACTCTTTTTAAATAACATAGCTAAGTTAGCAGTGTTACTCCTTTAACTAGGCTAGTCCCTAACACTGCTAAAACGCAAGGGCAAATCTCTTTTCAGAGACATACAATACAGAGGAACATGGTGCGGAGATGAAAGTCCTATTTGTGGTGTTTGCCTCATTGGTCTCTGATGGTCTGCTATGCTCACCGTCACTCCACAGATCAAGTCTAGTGCAACTGGCACTGCGGGACGCCACAAATTCAGCTGAGTGTGAAATGACACCATTATCTCCTACCACACACACAAACATACACCAAGTCGGCATTAAACACACACATTCCAATGCAACAACTTATAATTGGGCTGAACTCAAAGAACTTCCTGTTCTCAGGGTGGCCTCGCAGTATCTACTTCCCATGCAGCTCAGACTCCCTCGCAATGCACTTCAGAAACGGTTAGGGAGTTTGTGTCTGCAGGCGTGCTCTGTTGCGTATCTCTGACCTAGTTCTGCGGAATGTTTATTGAGTTGCAAAATACAGTAGTCCAGATTTTAAGTGTAACAAAATAAAACTGCTTATACGTGAGTCACTCCCTATGTTGAAAATAAACACCAATGGTGCTTCGTTAATCCCCAGAAATGTTTCAAAGCCCAAAGTTTGGATTTATTTAGGAGTTAATCTGGACCGTAAGCATCTGGTTTCCTTTCTTTCCTGGGCCATGATTTGCCTGGGTTTTTTAAGCGAGTGACAAGTTGTTTTTTGGGGATGCAAAGCAAAGACTAATAAAATGAAGACACATTGGAATGAACAGAAAATAAAAAATATGAGAAAGCGAACAGATGAATGACAGAATACAAATTACTTAAAGGGATACAGTAATTCACCCAAAAATTTAAATTCTGTTTTCTCAACCTCATGTTGTTCCTGTATGATCAAGCCTTTCTTATGTGGAACACAAAAAGGGAAATATTAAAGAACTTGCCAGGATTCTCTTTTCCATGAAATCATAATGAATCCAGACTAACACTTTCAAGTTTGAAAAGGACATGAACTCAAAGGCCCTGTCCCAAATGGAACCCTATGCCCTTGCAATCTTCCTTTGAGTCCACGCTTTCTTGAAGTAATGCCGCTTTGACTGTCTGGTGAAAGTCTCCTGCAGGGCTCACTTCAGTGAGGGCTCGGCAAAACTGCGCATATCGGCCGCAAAGGGGGCGCTCGTGAGCACCCTTCTTAAAGCTAACATGACAAATGGAACACCCTACAGTCTTGCGGACTTAACGGACACGTGCACTCTGCGGCCATTATAAGTCCACAAGACCGCAAATGCATATGAAGTGTGCCATTTGGGACAGGGCCAACATCAACTTTTCATACAAGTATCATAATACACTGCCCGGCCAAAAAAAAAAAAAAACTACGTAGGAAAACACATCATGGCCATATTCCAGGATGACAATGTCAAGATTCATCAGACTCAAAATGTGAAAGAATGGTTGGAAGGGAGCATGAAGAATCATTTTCACACATGAACTGGCACCTCTGAGTCCAGACCTCAAATTCATTGAAAGTCTTTGGGATGTGCTGGAGTAGACTTTACAGAGTGCTTGTCTCTTGCATTGTCAATACAAGATCTTGACCATAAATTGATACACCTCTTGATAGAAATAACATTTCCATCAAGGTGCATCAATTTTATATTATAATTTGATGATTTTGTTTACTTCTTGAAGCTTGCAAGCCTCACTAATTGTAATGCATGAAAAAAACATTACATACATTTAAATGTTAGTATTAATGGATCAAGTGTTGCTGAAAAAGATGCGTCTTCAGCTGTTTCTTGAAAATGGCTACGGACTCAGCAGCTCTGGTTGAGTTAGGCAGGTCATTCCACCAGCAGGGAACTGTCAAGGTGAAGGTCAGTGAAAGTGATTTCGTGCCTCTTTGAGATGTAACAACTAGTACATTCTTTAAAATGCTTCCTGTTATGTTCCACAGAAGAAATAAAGAGATACGGGTATGGAACAACATGAGGGTGAGTAAATGATTTTCCTTTTTGGGTGAACTACTCCTATGGGAGACTACAGGAGAAGATAAAAAACAGCTTTGTCCCTGCTGTGAATACTAACAAATAAAAGAGCGCCTGGCAGCGAGATTCTTAATGCACCATCGCTACTCTAAAGTGCTGACTGTGACACTGTCTGATGGAGTGTGTCAACAAATGAGTGGAGTAACAGAATACTGTTGGATGAGAGAGAGAGAGAGAGAGAGATGAAGGGATGAAGAAAGACAGCAAGCAGGCATCTTATATGATATGCTACAATGTCACCTTAGGAAAGCCAATAATGCCAATAATGTGGAAAAATGCATTAACAGCCCCAAGCAAGAGCAGAAGGACATGATTAAAGAAAGTTACATGCTGCTGAGAGAGAAGCGAAATGTAGAAGACTTAAACTCAATATAAAACATTTGCAAGCCATTTTACTTCCATAATGTGATGGGAGCAACACAATACAGCAAGGAACTTGCATTAAGAATTCATGTTGACTTTAAAGTCGCATTAAATGGAAGTCTTTTCATCCCTATTGTGACAAATATCCGAGTGAAACGGTTTGAACAAATGTAGGCCGGGACTTGATTTTGTCCATTGGGATTTGATTGGATCATTGTGCTTTTCTTTTACTTCAGATAAATCATCTATAATAAATACTGAAATACTGCATAAAAAAATGCTAATTTTCCATTATGATTTCATGTTGACTTTAAAGGCCATGAACACTTAAAGCTAATTGCTCCAAGTAATTTCACATCTGAGCCTGATGGCCCTACCAATTCACATGAAACCCAGCGCGCACACACACACACACACTGAGCTGCCTGGCATTCTGTTTATTTACTGTCATTTCCAATGGGACCGATAAAGCATCCGAGAGCAGAATGAGAAATCAAGTCATAAATGCCGAATGTTTGAGCATGTGAAGCTCAGTGTGCACTGACCAGCTGGCATGGATACTGAAGCAAACAGAAAACGCATACATAAACAGACAATCTGCGATTGCTGCTTTGAATTAGCATTACAAAAAGGGGCCAATTAGATGATCACAAAGGGTAATTGGGTCTGGTTAGCAGTGCCATGTGCTCAGAATGAGTTTATGAGATTACGCAGACAAGCTCGGAAGGGACGCAGGAGACATTTGCATGTGATTGAGCGATTCAGGATGAAAACCAGGAGGACAATGAATCTAAAAGATTTAAGAATCGCTGTAGTACAATTAGATGGATCCGAGTCAGTTCTTGTGCTCATATATAGCGGATTTTGCGTAGGTGTGTTTATTTTTATTTTTAAAGTAGCTAGTACTGTATGTGTAGGTGTTCATTTGTGAACAGTGGTATTCTGAATGTCATCCCAACAAATATACAGCTCTTTCATACAGTACTGAGTTATGATCTTTGAACAATTTACACTACCATTCAGATTGGTAAGATTTTTAATGAAAAATTTGTAAAAATGTAAAAAATACTCATCAAAAATATAGTAAAATAGTAGTAATATTGTGAAATATTATTACATTTTAAAAGAACTGTTTTCAATTTGAATAAGTTTTAAAATGTAATTTATTTTTGTGATGGCAGAGCTAAATTTTTAGCAACCATTACACCAGTCTTCAGTGTCACATGAAAATCATTATAATATGCTAATCAACATTGAAAACAGTTGTGAAGCTTAGTAATTTTGTGCAAACCATAATCATTTTCTTCAATATTTTTTTGGAAATAGAAATATTTTGCAACATTGTTTTTACTGTCACTTTTGATAATTTTAGAGCAATCAACTGTATTGTATTATTCTCACAACCCCCCCAATTTTTTTTTTAACCCACACTTTTGAAAGATACAGTGTATCTTGAAGATTAATTTCAAGTAACTGTCAGATGTTTCTCCTAAAAGAATAAAAAGGTAGATTTAAATGGTTAATTCACCTAAAAATTACAATGATGTCAATAATTACTCGCTTGTTACGTTGTAAACACAGTGCACGGCTTACGGGTTCTACATCAGAACGTCGGCTCAGTATTGGCCGACTTCTGCATCAGCGTCACACGCATGTGTCTTGGTGCTCACGTGAACAACGTCAGAGACTGACACGGAAGAGAAGAAATAGTTGAATAAACTCATTACTTTTGTTTTTTGCGCTCAAAAAGTATTCTCATTGCTTCATAACATTAAGGTTGAACCACTGTAGTCACATGGACTATTTTTACGATGTCTTTACTACCTTTCTGGACTTTGAAGGTGGCAATTACGTTTCAGTCTATGGTGGGGTCAGAAAGCTCTCGAATTTCATCAAAAATATCGACACGAGGGTGAGTAATTAATGACAGAATTCTCATTTTTGGGTGAAACAACCCTTTAAATTTGATCAATTTACAGCTCTAAAACTAATATGAATAGCACAGCTGAGATAATTAGGTTTCAAGAGAATTTGATGAGAAATGTTTAAGTTCAAATTGAAATCTATAACTTTTGATTGCAGATTTGGCACATGCGAGATTGCTATGATGTTTCGAAGGACAAAAAAAAAAAAAAAAATTCTGAGAAGTCTTCCCATTAAAAGTTTCCATTTGCTCTCCATTTAATCTCCTTTTCAAATGTTTTTCACACTACTTATCTGAGAGTTAAGGCCACTTTTAACCCTGGGTAAAGCAAAGTTGTTTGAGCTTGTATCAATGAGCTTTTTATCCAAAAAACATGGTGTGCATCGTAAGACAAAACAATGGTACTGACATATTTTAAGATGTGTAAGTGCAAGTTGCTTTTAGTTAAGACCGCTCAAACATGCATGTCTCAAGTACACTTGAGCCTTGTCTGTGAAACGGGCTTTTCACACTGTGCTTAACCCCAGGTTATCATAATTCTAAACCACAATTTTAACCCCGGGTAGAGGAACATTTCACAATTGTAATTTAGAACCACTTTTTACCCGGGGTTATAAAATCCTGCTCCAGAGCAGGGTTTAGAACCACCTTTGCTGTGTTTACCCCACATTGCAGTGCTAATCTTGAGTAGTGTGAAATGTCTGCGGTGTTAGAATGTTACCAACAGCACACCTTTTGTCACGGACAGAATTTAACATTTTCCTCTTCAAACGTTGAAATGAGCCATGGCGTGCATGTCGTTTCAGCGTTTGAAGAGGAAAATGTCAAATGGTGATAAAAACATCAATTGGAGTGAAGAAGAGAATATTCAGTTCTTACCCTTATATATGAAAAAGTCCATTTAGGAAAAACTTGATAGTACAGTCAGCAATATATAATACAAGGATGCACAATGCTAGAGCCTTAAATGTAAACAGGTTGCATGCGCCATTCGTCCAATCAGTGCTGACATTAACATTAACCCAGGGTGTACAGTGCAAAACGTCAGTTTATGAATATCCAGGATTAATTGCAGTGTGAAATGTGATAACTCATGATTCCATTTACCTGTGGTTTAGAATAACCCAGGATTAAAGGTGCAGTAAGTAATACTGACAGCTAGCAGTTGAAATTAGTACTGAAGTCCAAATTCAAAATACTGGAGAGTTGTTACCCCCGCCCCCTCCTCCTCCTCAGACTCGGCGCTCACGCAGGTTGCCAAATTGAGGACATGGAACAGGAACAAGCGCAGATGACAATGGATGGCAACAAGCCTTACATTGCAATTTGATGAGTTTATTTATCCGTGTTTAATGGACAGATGGATGCTGAGGCTTTTTAGGTTGGGTAGAATCTGCGATCTCTGACCCAGTTTGATGCATTGATGGATGAAATAAGCTGTGTTTTCCTCCAACTGGCAACCCAGGGATGTCAAAATACTAATGGATAAATTGGCAGTGGGCGAAATCGCACAGACCAAAACAAAAACAGACATTCCAACACTGAACGCAACGCACATTTCGAATTAGAATAACTCGCTGTAGCAATGTTTTTCAAAGAAACAAGTATGTGAACATAGTATGTGATAAATATCTGCAAACATATTATGGTATTTTTATGACTTAGCTAAGTCAAAAAAAAAAAAAAAAAAAAATACATACAGCACCTTGTATCAGTGATTTCAGGCCCCCCCCCAAAAATGATCACATTCATCTAATCTTTCCTAATGATCCGCTAGCTGCCCGCGTATACAGTAAAGACAATAAAGTATAAACAAAACAATGCAACCTCATTAGATATTCAAGCACTTTCTACATCCGCAGAAACGTTTACATTGTAGTGTCTGAGTGGAAGCCATTAAAAATGTACAAAAATGATGACAAACATATTAACTGGAGCATCTAAAACAGGTTACATGATTGCTGCAAGCTGTACTTCAGCCTAATGTTAAAAAAAAAAGTAATATGCCAAGTAACCTTTGTGTTCCTTTATTAAAGCGCTATGCTCAAATTGCAGGGAATTTTTACATTGGAAGTGCGTTCTATGACAAGTAGGCAATACCATAAAAGAAGATGATGATACCATACCATACCATAATATTGATACTAAAGAGGTCTCATTTTCGATGGGAAATAATAAAGTAAGATACAAAGCTAGCCTGGATGCCAGCCAAACTTAGCCCCGCCCACAACATTTGAGGTCGGGAAGTTCGGTCTGGACTTGATCCGTTGTGGAGCAACTATGCTCGAACCAGAGCTGGTCGGACCAATCAAATTGTCAGGGCGGGCTTTATACGATGAGGGACAGATGATCAACAGTAACGTAATCATCCACGTCACCAAAGAGCGCTTGGGTTGAATTCGTTTACAACAAAGATGACTGCTGCTGGAGAATTGAGATGTGTAGATTCAGCCATCGCGTCTGTTATAGAAGATATCAACAGCGCATTCATTTTAAAAGAGGAATAGAGAACCGCGATCAAGGTATTTGTCGATAGGAAATATGAATGAAGAACATATGTCACTTACTCCGTTGCTCTGATTGGTTGTAGGTCTATCCAATTGAGTGCAGAGGCATTTTCTTTCCTGGTTCGGTTGAAACACACCCCATAATCACAGCCCAATGGAGCAGTATCAGACTCATTTTCTGACTAGAATCTGAGTATGACGACGTCAGGCTAATACAGAGCACTACCTGGTCACAAAATGCACCTGATTCTCTCTATTTTTGCCTCCATATACTGACCATCCACCTGTGACTGCCATGACACATGTTCCCCTTAGGCGTTACTGCATAAGCAAAATCTCATCTGTCAAAGAAATAACAAAACAAATTCTTATTTAGTCCCTTTAATGAGAGACCCTGAGACCAAACACAACAAAGTGAAATTTTAATTAAAGTTTGTCACTGAAGGATATTGAAATACGCTCAAAATTAAGATGTAAAATGGCAGATTTTGTCAGATATGTCAGCTGGAGAAAGACATGTGTTTAAAGCAGTGAGGTCTGATATAGTTTGACAGCTCTGGACAACACTGACATCTTTCAACAGTTCTGTCCAGAGCTGTGGCATCTTATGCTGAAGGGATCGATCAGACTAAAACAAGCAGCTACAGCAAACATTTCTCGCTCTCTCTACACTTCTTTCCATTTATCAGCTTTCCCTGCTTTCCAACTTCTTGTCTCATCTCTCATTCTTATTTATGAGTTATATAGTAGGGGTCGCCACCACATGGGATGAAGAGGGATGTAAAAGGAAAGAGAGGAGGAGTGAGAGAGAGCGCTTGACTTAAGGGCAGATTTTGTGCTTGAATCAGGGGGGAGATTAAGAGAGATTTTTCACTCTTTGACTGAAACATGAGAGAATACTTTAAGAGGTTTTGCGAACAACAAAAACAGACAAAGCATGGTAGGACATACAAATATAGTACAGACAAACAACAATATCATCTCTCCGGGATTGTTGAAGGCGTCTATGTCAGGGAGAATTGTTTCAGTTAAATCAAAGCTGACAGGAGACCGGATAAACATACTAATGCTCTCCTCAAAATGCAAAAACAGCTCGAATCAGACACATCAAATGCATGCAAATACTGTACAAAGCCTGTCAAAGCACAACATTGCAAAAAAAAAAAAATCATTTCTTAACCAGTATTTTTGTCTCGTTTTCCACTGAAAACCATCTAAATATCCTTAAAACAAGATCAGTTTACTGGGGAAGCAAAACTGCAAAAGATATAGAGACTTGACAAACCTGATGACTAATGTCTTGAGAATTGAGATTGAAGAACTACTTTATATGCTGAAGAACCAGTACAGTTGAATGTAGCATCCCTAGAGAGATTCATACTTGGTTCAGGTGACTTTCTGTGCTGTATGTTACTGTTGCACCATCTCCTGTAATCAACTTCACCCAGCCTCCACTAGCGCTGTCACACTAAAGGTGATCTGCTCTCCCCAACAGACCGTAGCATGGCTACTTGTTCCTACATATAAGAGCAAATGATTTAGAGACCCACAAACCAACACATCTACAAGAATACATATACGGTATAACCTTTATATGACATTATCAAAGCACATAAAACACCATGCATTCATATGATCATTTGTTTTGTGCGAGATACGCAATCATCCTTCCCCCTAGCTCAGTTTCAGATCAAAAATGCATAACAAGAAAAGACAGTAATTACAACAGGGGGATGTAGTCCTGTTGGGCGAACTCCAATAAGATTTAGTCTCCGAGATCTTATTATTGTGTTGGCAAACGATGCCACCGGCAGCGCTCGCCGGTGCTGTATTATACATGTGGTTATGGAATGATATCTGATTTTCTCTCTGCCTGGAAGTGAGGGAAAGATGAAGAAATTGAGAAAGAAATAAATTGAAAAAATATCCATAACCTGTTCTCCATTTGCTCCCAGACCTCCCGGTTTGTATTTGCTTTGCTGAGGTGAATGGTATCAGAATAGAAAAATGGCCCATAATTTGGGGTAAATTATGCCTTTAACAGTGAAGTCTGTAATTGTCCTCATTTCTGCACATCACCTCATTTCACAAAGAGTCTGAAAACGACTCGTTCGAAGATTAAGTCTCTCTAATCCTCGTCTTTCCGAGAGCTACTCTGGTCAAATTGCTCAGACTGTTGTGATTGGTCGACCGCTTGCAGCACATGCCGGAAATGAAACGCCACGTTCCATAACTGAATTTCAGCTCCGGGGGCTTCCTAAATCCTCAGCAATTGTACACACTGTAAAGACAGTGACAAAGGCATACATTTTAACCATATCAATTTGATAAATAAAAAATTATAATAATAAAAAAGGATTTTATACATGATAAATCACACTTTTAAAATCATGCAACTGTACATCTTATATCCACGTTTTCCAAGACCACGACAACTAGTTCTTCAACGAGAAAAAAAACAAAAAAACAGTTAAGGTGGTAATTTAAGGTGGACTTTTAGTTGTTATCGTTTATTTTAATGCTTGTTTTGTATAATTTTAAATCATTTTAAGTCATCTTGAGGCCCCTGGTTGAAAGTCACTGGTGTAGAGACTACAAGTAAGCCATTTGTAGGCCAATTTCCCTGAAAAGGGAAACACTGTTATTATGGTTCTATCAAAACATTTGGTTTTGTTTAGTGGCTTAACCAATGGTGTGAATTTTTCCCGGGACTATGTTTAATCATTATTATTTATCACAATCCTATATATCTCACAAAAATATAACTCAAAATAGAAGATACCGCTCTTTTAAGTCAACAACAGCTTGACAGCTTTCCACAGTTCAGTTCACCTCTCTGTTCCACAGCCCCCACTGCACAGGCTACCTCAGTTCATTATTTGTGCTCTGCTTGTGCTGGCAAGATAGAGTGACCCAAGGACTATACCGCAAGTTTGTGTAAATGGCTAGCTGGGAAGAGCTGTTGACCCTGAGCTCAAAACCATCCATCTCCTCTACCGGGACTGGAGAGGGAACACAGAGGCATGAAACTCTTTCTTTATTATGTAAAAAGTGTAGTTAATCACTCTTTCTCCTAATAAGATGAGGAGCGGAGGAGAAGAGAGCGGAACAGCAGTGATTTTGATAACGCTTAAATCACAGCAATAGCACGAATCAGACTGCCTTTGTTTATGATCGCTGCCTTGAGCAGCCAAACACCACTGAAAGTTAAAAAAAGAAGCTTCTCAAGGGCCCATTGTGCTCTCAGAGGAGAATCAATCCATACATACTACTCAGTTGCCTTTTTCGCACGTTTTTCACTATATAGTAGGGAAGTATTTGATTTCAGACGTAGCATCTGTTTACAACTGTGACCAAAACAAGAAGGAAGACAAGAAGAAGAAGGACAAGATGAAGAATAATAAGATGGACAAGAAGGAGGACACGAAGAAGAAGGAGGAGGAGAAGGAGAATAATAAGAATGACAAGAAGAAGAAGCAGGAGGAGGACAAGAAGAAGAACAAGACTACGCAGAAAAAGTAGTAGTAGAAGGACAAGAAGAACAAGATCAAGTAGTGATAATGACTCTTATTAACTCAGTTTGACAAAACAATAATAAAAACGACTATTATTAATTATTAATAATATAAACTACTGTGTGATATTAGGGGTGTGTAGGGGTGCACACACGCTTGCTTGCATGCATACACACACCTTCGCATGCACACGCTCACACGCTGTAAATGTTAAAATAGTGGGTGCTTTTTTTATTACTAGCTTTTGTGTTTTGCCTCCCTCCGCCTCCGAATGACCTAATCGATAATGGTCTATTACTGCATCGATGCAGTATCGTCCACATCCGCATATATGTATATATACAGTATATATATACTGTATATATAGATTATATACAGAAAATTCACCATGTTTTGTCCCTGTCAACTTCTCTTTCTTTTTCTTTTCTTATATTTGTTGAATTGTGATGCTGTTCTTTAATGCATTGAACGATGACCTGAATTTCAGCATCTTCTGAGGGAGGTGTATGAATTCAGAGTGTGTTTGTGTATCAGGACAGAGATGAAGTGTTGCCTGTGGATCTACACTGCCACGGGCTGCTTTCTCTGGTACATTCAGTGGTCACCTGTGCGTAAAATTAACTCCACCACCTGGGTCTCCACCAGAAGGGATGCTTCCCTACAAAACACACACAAAAGTAACATGACCCGACACAATGATGCAAACAGTGGCCTTGCAGTGGTGTCAGGCAGGTCTATTTTGTTGTTTGGTCTCTATGGTGAGATTTCAGCATACTCACTACATTATGATTAAATTCTCAGATGGGGTTAGCATGGTCTAGTTAGCCCCTGCTGGTTAATGCCATTACTACTATACATCTGGCATCTTTCTCCATTGACAGCCATTCAGAATTAGTTGTGTATTCTGACAAAATATATTTCAAATGTTTTATACATTATATACACATATGTTTTGCAAACAAAATGTATTTAACTAAAATGTATTTAAATTGCAAATTTAAAGTGCCCCTATTATGCTATTTCAAAGGATCCTAATTTAGTTTTTTAGTCTCCTACAATAGGTTTACAGGCATCCAAGGTAAATGCAATATACATTGCACATCACCACATTTCTCTAAGAGTCTGAAAACGATTAGTTTGAAGATTCGGTCTCTCTAAACCACTCCTTACCGTGACTCTACTCTGCTCTGCTCTGATTGGTCATACGGCCCAGTCGATTGTGATTGGTCAACGGCACTTTAAAGGGGTCATATGATGTGATTTCTTGTATTCCTTTTTCTTTAGTGTGCTATCTGTTAGTGCAAGTATAAGATCTGCAGAGTTACAAAGCTCAAAGTGTCAAACCTAAAGAGATATTCTTCATAAAGTTAAGGCTCAGCCACGCCTTCCTAAAACGCTTTGTTCAAACACGCCCCCACAAATCTACGTCAGTGTGTGGGGGCGGAGTTTCATAACACCACCCACTGTTGCCACCGGTGTTACGAGATTTTCGGTTTCTGAGATTTTCAGTGGGCGGAGTCGACATGAATATTCATGAGTTTCCCGGGCATGCGCGTGGAACTGAGAATTTTAGTTCGCTCTTCGTTTCTCAGTAGGTTTAATGCATTATTTAAAAAAAATACATTCAGCGCAAACTTAAACTACAATTGTTTATCGTTTCGTAAAGTTCATAATGTTTTTATTAGTTTGCACGTTTTTTGTAGGAGTCCCTGAATGCAGACATTCACTTTGTGTAATGTTAGGATAAAGCAGCAAACTTCAACTCGTTGTGCTTTTCCTTTGTCCCTTGCAATGCTTCAAAACTGTGTCTTTTGTTGTCATTTATTGAATGTCACTGTCTGTAACAACTGAAATAAACTTGTATAAATCTGTAATTTTATTTTGTAACACAATATACTGCTATGATGATCCATATGATCTGTTTAACCCTATTCGGAGCCATACTATTAAGCTTTCTCCATGTTCTCTGGTTGTAAACTGTCTGCTATTGTAAAAGTCATAATGCTGATGCTTTCCATTTCCAATCTTTTTTTTCTTCTTTTTTTTTTTTCAAATGTAAATTATCACAAGGTTTAAGGTTACACTTTTACTGAAACCAAAAATTCCAGAACACCTGAATGATTAGCCTATATGTAGCCTGATTTCCAATAGAAGAGCAGATATAGAATATTCTTAAGTACATTAACCAATTAACATTTAATTTATCTATTGCTATGTTCTTCTATAACCTTATGAAGCTTTAAAACTGTGTCATCACTGGAAATGACCAAAATAACGTCCACCACCATATCAGTGTCCTAATAAACTATTTGCACCCACACTTACATTTCTTTGTCATCTGTTCTTTGACCGTGACAAAAGACAGTACAAGTCATTATAATCAGTAATTATGTCCCCAATTAAATAAATCCTTACCAATCTGATATGATCTGGTCCAGTCGCGCTGGCAAAGATGATCGATCAGCTTGGTCATCTGCATTTTCCGGTTCAGATTCGGGCTCGAATTGATAAGGTAGTACAACATTATCACCTGTCATTATTGGTCTGGGAGCTGATGTTCCAAATATGATAAGGGTCGTGGCATTTCCATCACACGCTTAAGGAATTTGGGCCAATCGCAAGCACTGGATCGCTGGCCAATCAGAGCACACCGCGCTTTTCTTTTTTTTCTTTTTTTATTGAACAGATATAACCGCAAATACATAGTTAAATCTCAAAACACACCGCGCTTTTCAGAACGATAAGCTTTGTAAACATCGATGCGTTTCATAAAGGCGTGGCATAGGCTATGTGTAAAATTTGACTTTTTTCAAATCTAAAACCGTGTAAACAAACTGCATTAAACCAAATACACAAAATAATGTTTTTTTTCTAGAACCATCATATGACCGCCCCTTAAGGCCTCATTATGCTTCTGCGTCAACTCCTACGGCGTCTTGGCCGTATTATGGTTCTGCGTCGGGTTGCGTTGCATCGCGGTGCATTTCACCGCCAGAACCCTAGGGGGGTGTGTGGTTTGCGAATCTCTTTGCTAGTTTGTTTTGGTTCCGTGCGCCGGTTCCGCTTTTTCATTTCCGACAATGGCGAGCGAAAGAGAGAGAGTGTTGTTGCAGCTGGAGCTAATCGACGTTGAACAATAAATTATTTTATTGCAAATGTTTAATCGCAGAAGAAAAAGAAGACGTCAGCGAAGGTGGTCTGTACGACCAGTGCACGAAGACAGTGGCGGTATAGCGGGAGGGGGAAACCGGAAAAGCTACACTCCGGAAATGATGTCTAATCTGACCAATCACGGCCCTTGCGGTCTGCGTCGCCTCGACGCGTAGTTAAAAATTTTTGGAGGTGCACATCGAGCTACGGCGGAGGGGTCGGAGAGGGGTTCGCGGCGACGCAGAGGGGTCTGCGGGGGTACGCCGTCGATTCGACGCAGAAGCATAAAACAGGCTTTAATCTGCACGTTTCCACCCACGTGCCGCCATTTGGTTTTCGCAAGCGACAACAGTGTAACCAGTTCTAATAGTCCAGTCATTTTATGAAAAAAGGTTGAACAAATTGCAACAGAAGCAAACTCAACTGATTTTGTATCCTCAATATGTCCTGAGTAAGGAAAAAAAAGTCCCGAAGAAACCTTTACGCTCGTGCGGACGCGTCGAGTATAAAACCACACCGCCAAGCGAAATGGGGTCTTGCGCACCCAACGCGCACGACCGCCCACACCGCATTGACGTCATTTTTGCCGTGCGCACCTTTGCAGCCTATGACGTAGCTATGGCATGAGTTCAACGCAGAAGTATAAATTGGGCTTTAACCTGGCTTAACGCAATGGCAAAAGTTCGAGCAAAGCATGCAAACTGTTCTGTCGTTGCTGCACAGACGAGCACAGAACACTATTTGACCAAAAAAAAGTCACAGCTGTCTTATAAAGACCTCAGGGAACTTCTCAACTTGTGTAAAAGATAAGCATGACGGTACATGCCAGTCGATTAGATGAATCAATGTAACTCCACAACAACTACATATATGTATCCACTAACCATTCATAAACGTCCAGGTGCAGTCTAAAAGTTACAATCTCTTCCTAAGTCTCTCTGTAAGGCTGCACTCCGCAGCCGCTACGGGTTATTTTTGAGATTTGACTGAAATTCGCATTTGTTATTGCTGGGGTATCCGAAGCTCGTGTAAAGGATCGGCCGTCTTCTGAGCGGGGTGGAGCAGCAGCTCATTTGCATTTAAAGGGACACACACAAAAACGGCGAGATTTTGGTCACACCCAAAAAGGGGCAACTTTGACAAGTTATGATAAATGATCTGGGGGGTATTTTGAGCTGAAATTTCGCAAACACATTCAGGGGACACCATAGATTCATAATACATCTTGTGAAAAGTTGCATAATATGTCACCTTTAGATTATTACAAGCAATGTAGTTCATCAGAAGAGGAATGGCTGCCAAGCAACACACAGACTCAGTGGCGCAGAAATACTCATGTAATCCGGTCACGTGTATGTTTGAACTTTGAAGAGTAATTTACAATGGCTTCGAACATGGCTCAACCAATCATAACCAAGGACCGGAACTATACGTTTTATAACAGATGTTTTATCAGTGTGATAAAAGGATAGCTTTGTCCAGAAATTGTAGACCTCTTTGGTTAAATCATACCTTTAATTTTTATATATATATATATGAGAAACAAGAAAGAACATCATTATGCATTGTCGGACCCTGGGGGACAAGCCATGCTAACTGTTGTTTCCTTGAATATCTGTAAGAGTCTAATAACAGCCTTAAATGTCAAAAAGAAGCCGTACTGAATGAAAGTGGCTTTTTCCAACGACTTCCTAGAAAAGACTAGGACTCCATGAGGTGCATGTGTTGAATCCAGCGGCGTTGACTTCTCCGAAACCCTCATTTCATTTTTGAACACATTGTGCTTTGTGGGATGTGTTTATGTGAGAAATCAGGCTGTAATTGTGTTTCTAGCCCTGATTTCTGTCTCCTGGAGTGTTATTTCCTTTTCTGTGGGTTCAGCCAGTTAGGTTGAGCACATAAAGATGGGCTGACTGTCCGAATCACTTCATTAGTGGCTTGTCAGTGTCACTTGTGGCCTTTTCAACCGGGTCCAATTATGGTCCACCCACCAGCTCGAGAGAGGAAGGAGCCGCCGTGCTTGAGTCATGCGCGGCCGCGTTAGCGCAGGGAATCAAATCACACATGGCAAATGGCAGCCAAATTTAATTACACAAGAGATAATCTGCTAGATATCTGCCCGCCGTTCAGACACACTTCAATACATATGTCCACCTACTGTACAGGTGCAGACAGGATGCAACAATCCTTATGCAAAACTGAAGTGGACTAATTCAACTGTGTAAGAGGCAATTTAGTCAAGTTAGTCAAGTCCAAATACACACCAGTGAAAATCCTTTTCTTAATCTGTAGTTTTATCTTCTCCAGTAAAAATCTCTAAATATCCTTAAAACACAGCTTTAGTGAGAAGCAAATCTGTATATGATATTAAGACTTTCAGAGAATACACAATTAATCTTAGGCTATATACAGTCATGGTCAGAATTATTGGCACCCTTGGTAAATATGATCAAAGAAGGCTGTGAAAATAAATCTGCATTGATTATCCTTTTGATCCTTCCTTCAAATATTTTACAAAAATCGAACCTTTCATTGAAGTGAAAATAATGAATGTGAGTGTGTGTGTGTGTGTGTGTGTGTGGGGGGGTGGGGTGGGGGCACAATTATATATATATACCCCTAGAAATTCTTATAAGTAAAATATATCTGAAGTATATTCTCATTCATATTTACAGTTTTTAGCACACCAACAAGGATCATGAAATCTGTTTCACAAGAGTATAAATATGAGGAAACACAAAGGCCAATATCCTCAATCATCCATCACAATGAGTAAAATCAAAGCATATAGTTCTGATGTGCAGCAAAAGATTGTTGGGCTTCACTTGATTGGGATTGATGGGCTTGGGATTGATGTCCTGGACGTCTTGTTCAGATACATGGCATCATAGATTCTATAAAATATCAACAAATTTTAACCTGAACGCCTCTGCTAGAAATCTTCTAATGGGCCGTGGTTTGATCTTCCATCAGGACAATAATCTAAAACAAACAACAAAATCAACACAAAAATGGGTCACTGAGCACAAAATGAAGCTTCTGCCATGACCACCCCAGTCCCCTAACCTAAACCCTATTGAAAACCGAAGAGGAGAGTGTATCAACATGGACTTGGGAATGTAAAGGATCTGGAGAGATTCTGTATGGAGGAATGGTCTCTGATCTTTTGTCAGACTTAGAGCTGTTATCTTGGCAAAAGGAGGTAACAAGAAATATTGATTAAAAGGGGACCATTAATTGTGGTCAGTGTGGATTAGAGAAAAACATTTATTTCATAATGAGATTTTCCCTCCATCTTCAATTCTTTTGACTTCAAGGAAAGGTTAGTTAATTTTTAAATAAAAGATGAAAAAGAATTAACAATGCTGATATTTTTTCACGGGCTTCTTTGTTCATTGTTAATTCTGACCAGGATTATGTGTGTATGTGTGTGTGTGTATTTTCCTTGAAGAATCCTGAAAAGAAAAAACTATCACAGTTTCTACAAAAATATGAAGCAGCGCAACTGTTTTCAACATTGGTAATAATAAGAAATGTTTCTTGAGCACCAAATCAGCATATGAGAATGATTTCTGAAGGATCATGTGACACTGAAGACTGTAATGTAGTAATGGCTGTTTAATATACATTATATATTGACTACAATATATAACTAAACAATTTAATCTTGCAGCAATATATGCAACAGTATGTGGGAGTACAGTAAGAGTTGCTTATTTGTTGTTTTCAATGGAACTAGAATCCTGTGTAACACACACTTAAAAACATCCTAAGACATCGCAAAGGTAATAGAAAAGTCGAGGTGAGATATCTTCCACATAATCTAGCTAACACTGCAATCTCACCCAGCAACACTAACTGAAGCAAAAACATTTCCAAAACAGCTGTGGGCTGGACTGACCGACCACCGATCAATTTCCTTCACATCAAGCTCCTCGCAAAGATGAAAAAGAAAATAAGAGTAAGAAAGAGAAAAACAAAGAGAAAAAGGGGAAAGAGATGGACTAGCTTGTTGACCCAGCTCTTCAATTACAAGCTCCCTTCCCCAGTGGTGCTTTAATTTTACGTTCAATACTGTGGCGTTGCACTGCATGTCTCGTCGGGTCTGTCTGGGTGATAAGACAGAGTCCCGCTTATCAATTCAGCCATCACACACACACACACACATCAGCCTCATCCAATCAACCTCACTGAATTCATTGCCAAAAGCTTAAGCTCTCCTCAAACAGAGATACAGTGGGGTTTACTGGATAATTTCCACTCTCCACTTACTCCTTAACTCTCTGTTTACCTAATCTTAACCCTCACCCTCAGGGTTGTGACTAGTACTCAACAATCTGATAAAGACTGTACAGAAGGCTATAGTGGGTTTGTGTTTGGCCAATAGATGTTAAAGTAATGAGAGCCTGCACTAGGCTAATCTAGAAACGGCAGGACAAAGACATGGACTACTTGTAGAAAAATGAAAGGGAGAAAATTCAAAGCTCAATACAGAAGCTGCAAGAAAGTAAATTTGACCTTAATTAAAAAGTTAAAAGAGACAATTCACTTTTATTCTAGAATATACACCAGCTGGACCATCTGGAAAAAATTGCATGTTTTTAAAAGTAATTAAAACCAAATTAAGTGAAATTTATGACACCATTTTTACATAGATTTGATAATGTCTTATTCAAGTAGATAGGAGCTACACTTAGAAAATACTATAACTGCCTGTGAGCCATGCAAAGATGGCCAGAGTGACTTGTTTAAAAGAGTTATCTTTTGATTCCGTTCACCAAAAGGATTCATTTAAATGTGTTACATTTAAGGCACTTTCCACTGCGTGGTACGACTCGGCATGACTCGGCTCGCTTTACTTTGGCTTGGTTTGCTTTTCCGCTGCAGTTTAGTATAAAATAGAAAAAGCCACCGCTCATCCGTCAAGAAAGTATTTAGTGAGGTGCTGCTAAACTAAATCATCATTAAAAAATTTAAAAATACAGCAGCCGCACACTCAAACACTGTGCAAGATCAATTTATTAGCAAGCTTTCGGTCTTGCAACCTTCTTCAGGCATTTAGTTGCAGTTTAGTACCGCTTCAAAGTGGGTGAGATTATACAATGATCGTTATAGTTGTGCTGCCTCTACTGCCGTGACATCATCGTAAACACTGGATCCACTCCTCACCAACAACGAGAGGAACGTCTGCACTTCGTCTACTGACCATGATACAGCCATTTCTTTTTTCAAGTTGCGTGAGACGGTCGTTTAAAGCAAGTCGTTTAAAAAACAAATGATACTGCGGTGGCTGTTGCTGACTATTTAAATCTAGCGGGTTTGGTGTCTCGTGTCGCAAATCCAATGACGCTGGTAGTGACGATTCTCTCTGACCAATCAGTGATCTGGAGTGTGCATACATCACATTGATACATCAAATTTTAGTATCAGTACGGCTCGCTTGAAACCTCAACCAAGGTGGTACTAAAAACCTACCAGGCACTACCAGGTACACAGTGGAACCCCCTGTATCAAGCCGTACCATGCAGAGGAAAAGTGCCAACACAGAGTGGAAAACAGCTCTAAACATCAGCATTTATCTGATTAACATCAACAGAACAACATAATTTCGCTTGGGTTCATTGACATTTCCAAACACACCGATTCCCTAAAATTAATTGAACTACAGTACTGTGCAAAAGTCTTATAGGCATGTTAATATGCCTGCTAATTCTGTTTCTTCATGTAATCACAGACGGACTCGATGATGGTGAGATCAGATCATACCGGCTGTTGTCAGATTCCTTGTGCATACACAAATCTCACTGGATTATTACAATTAATGGCAAAAAGAATGTTTGGAAATGTAAACTGATATTTCCCACTGACACACTACAGCAAAATATATAAATAACGGATTTAAAACCATTTTGGGGGGGGGGCGGGGGGGATATTAACATGCCTAAGACTTTTGCACAGTACTGTATATGAAAACGATAGTTTAGGAGAGTGTGCTTGATTGTTGCATCCATCAGTAACACTTTATTTTAGTGTGTCTGTTAACCATGTTACATGCACTTACTTATGCATAATTACATGCAACTAACCCTAAACCAGGTAGCACTTTATTTTACAGTCCTGTTCCCCATGTACATGTAATTATTACAGCAATTACAATAACTAGGTAATAACTAGGTACTAACCATGAACCTACACCTAAACCTTACCCCTGTAGTTACCTTATTACCCAGTATTTTCTTAGGGAATGTATGTACATGTACTGTAAAATAAAGAGCAACCCCAAACTCTAATCCTAAGCCTAACCCTCAGTGCATGTTGTTAATTAATATTACTCAGAGTCAGTACTTAAAATTACACTGTAACAAGGACATCTTAAAATAAAGTCTAACCCATCTGTTACATCCCCCCCTGTATGGGGTAGAGGAGGGGGAACAGTTATAAAATAATTTCCAGTTTCCAGCAGTTTTCAATAAACAGCTGTTTTAGTCAACTAAATCTACTAACGGACTCCCTCTCTAACTATAAACAGGCGTAAAAATACATAAAAGATAATTGGCGGCCACCTCCCTACAGCTTCCTTAAATTGAAATCGTTACATAAAGAAAGAAACACAAGAAAATGCAACACGCCCTGCACTCATTAAATAAATATCAATTTACAATCAGTGCCACAAATCTTCCTTGCAATAGTATCACATGCTAAAATACCTTACACAGTACACAAACACAAGGATAATTTATCAAATGCCTTGGAACAGCAAGAGAGACGCCGGGGGGAAACTCCAGCCTCACATCTCTGCAGTAACTCCAAACTGGACAGTTTTTATATCAGAGCACATGGCCACAGGCGCTAATCTGAAGGAGGGAGGCGCTCAAGCGTTGATTAGCTGCAGGTGCTACTTCTCACGCTAGCAGAGCAGAGTGCAAAACAGACAAGCAAGTATGCACAAAACATTTACAAAAATAAGCTCTGGAACGTAACACATACATCTGCTGTGCTGAAAAGCTGTGTGGGCAACATAACGTAACATTAAAAACAGCAGTGCAGTTTTTTTTCCACATTAGAGCTCATTGGAAAAATCTGTAAAATGAGATTAGGAAATATTAAAAAAAAAATATTCACACTGAATCAACATAATTGATGTTTAATCCACGGTTATGCTTAGCTGGATGTGGACCAATGAGATTTCATGGTGGGTGGGACCATCACACAATGATATGAAATAATAAAAAAGTGTCATCTCAGAATTCAAACAATACATGCCAACAGAAGATCAGCAACATGATTGGTCACATTGCACAGAAATGACTGGTTGCACTGTAGTGAAAAAGCACACTAATAAAACACAGCTCTGCTATAAGTATGAAGCAAGCAATATTATAACCGCAGAAGAGCAGCCACTGGCCTCTACAACAAAATTAATCAATAACCATTTACGGGAGAATTTTTGTTCTTGTTTCGTCTTCGCTAATGCAAGCCACTTTCTAAGGACGAAGGACGGGTCAATATTTCCAACCCCACGATTTCACTCGCCCAAGAAAACAAAAAAACAGGAACTTCCCTGCAAAGTCTGATTTCCTAATTCCTATTTACAAATAATGAAACCACAAACACAGCAGCATTGATTAACTTCATAACTGCACCTAAAAGTGACATGACGAGCCACGCAAGCATTCAATGAGTTTTGTTCCTCTACATTCGGCAGGCTCGTTCATTAAGCATAAAGCCTATGAGGAAGTCATTAGGTAATGACTGGACTATGAGAGACCAATAAACAAGGCTTGTACAATAGGCCCCTGCAGAGAGAGACTTAACAGCAATTTATGTTGAGGACATCAAGAGACCGATAATCTTTTTATAGCATCCATTCTTTCAGCTTAATCCATTACTAAATACACTGGTGGCTTGCACACACACAAGAGGACAGAAAAAAAGGTAAGTGTTCTTTCACACTCAGTCAAGTACTAGTGATACAAAATTGAGAGTCAGATTTCACTATACAGTATAATAAAGCTTATACAACAGTGAGTTTTGGTCCTGTAATCTAATAGGAAAAATTGTGTTACAAGTCAAGTTTCCATAGTACAAAAAAAAGATTTTACATGGAATTTTTTTTTAGCTGCTCATAATTACTGGTAAAAGAAATATATAGCCAATTACATATTGAAAAATGTAGAAAAAATTATTAATTTCTTGTTCTGCAATGCCGTGAAGTCCTAAGCGAATCAACCTTTTGATTCAAGGCATTTCTATCAACCGTGTTACAGCAATGTTTATTTTCATTTCTCCGACCTAAAATGGAATTTCAGAAGCCATGCTAGTTATACGTAACTTTGAATGTCACTGCATGGTTTACGGCTTGATTACAGTGTATAAAAACATTTTGGAGTGCTGCATGCAAGAGCGATGTCTGCTGTATTCCATTAAAGGAGGATGCTTTTGCTAATGCATGATATTAGAAGTCACTTCTACCCTGCACTGTCGCCCACTCCATCCTATAGAGAGCCTGAGAGTGCATAATTACAAAGGAGCAATGGTATAAAATAAGCACTCCTGGATTGACAGACATGAAGGTGGGTGGGTGGATGGACGGATGGACTGACAGAAGAAGGAATGGATGCATGTAGAAGTGAGACAGATAAAACAACAGACAGACAGATCGATAGAATAAAATACAGACAGAAAGACAGACAGACAGACAGATAGATACATAGATAGATAGATAGATAGATAGATAGATAGATAGATAGATAGATAGATAGATAGATAGATAGATAGATAGATAGATAGATAGATAGATAGTAGATATAATGACAGACAGACAGACAGAATTATGAAGAATGATAAAATGATAGAAAGATAGAGGGCATAGATAAAAAGAAAGAACCATAGATAGAACAATGGATAGAAAGATATAGGTAGAATGAAAGAAAGATGGACAGACAGACAGACAGATAGAATGAGATAGACAGATAGATAGACAGATAGATAGATAGATAGATAGATAGATAGATAGATAGATAGATAGATAGATAGATAGATAGATAGATAGATAGATAGATAGATAGATAGATAGATAGATAGATAGATAGATAGAACGAGACAGATAGATAGATAGATAGAACGAGATAGATAGATAGATAGAACGAGATAGATAGATAGAACGAGACAGATAGATAGATAGATAGAACGAGATAAATAGATAGATAGATAGATAGAACGAGACAGATAGATAGATAGAACGAGATAGATAGATAGATAGAACGAGATAGATAGATAGATAGAACGAGACAGATAGATAGATAGAACGAAATAGATAGGTAGATAGATAGATAGAACGAGACAGATAGATAGATAGAACGAGATAGATAGGTAGATAGATAGATAGAACGAGACAGATAGATAGAACGAGATAGATAGATAGATAGAACGAGACAGATAGATAGATAGATAGATAGAACTAGACAGATAGATAGATAGATAGAACGAGACAGATAGATAGATAGAACAAGATAGATAGGTAGATAGATAGAACGAGACAGATAGATAGATAGATAGATAGATAGAACGAGATAGATAGATAGAACGAGACAGATAGATAGATAGAACGAGATAGATAAATAGATGATAGAACGAGATAGACAGATAGAGAACGAAATAGACAGACAGACAGACAGACAGACAGATAGATAGATAGATAGATAGATAGATAGATAGATAGATAGATAGATAGATAGATAGATAGATAGATAGATAGATAGATAGATAGATAGATAGATAAAAATGATTGGTAGAATGATAGATAAAAATGATTGGTAGAATGATAGATAAAACTAGATAAAACAGACTGAGAACGATACAAAAAATAACTGAAAGAATGAGACAAATAGATAGAATTACAGAGAGACAGATAGACTAATTGAACAACAGACAGATAGATAGATAGATAGATAGATAGATGGATAGATGGATAGATGGATAGATGGATAGATGGATAGATGGATAGATGGATAGATGGATAGATAGATAGATAGATAGATAGACAGACAGACAGACAGACAGACAGACAGACAGACAGACAGACAGATAGATAGATAGATAGATAGACAGACAGACAGACAGACAGACAGACAGACAGACAGACAGACAGATAGATAGATAGATAGATAGATAGACAGACAGACAGACAGACAGACAGACAGACAGACAGACAGACAGATAGATAGATAGATAGATAGATAGATAGATAGATAGAAAAAAGACTGATAGAATGATAGACAAAAATGATTGGTAGAATGATAGATACAACTGTAGATAAAACGAACAGACTGATAGAACGATAAAAAACCTGAAAGAATGAGACAAATAGATAGAATGACAGACAGAGAGACAGATAGATAGACTAATTGAACGACAGACAGACAGACAGACAGACAGACAGATAGATAGAACGAGATAGATAGATAGATAGATATAAAAAAGACTGATAGAATGATAGACAAAAATTATTGAATGATAGATACAACTAGATAAAACGAACAGACTGATAGAACAATAGAAAAAAACAACTGAAAGAATGAGACAAATAGATAGAATGACAGACAGACAGATGGATAGATAGACTAACTGAACGACAGACAGACAGACAGACAGACAGACAGATAGATAGAACAAGATAGATAGATAGATAGATAGATAGATAGATAGATAGATAGATAGATAGATAGATAGATAGAACGAGATAGATAGACAGATAGATAGATAGAACGTGATAGACATATAGAACGAGATAGACAGACAGACAGACAGATAGATAGACTAGTTGGAGAGTAGAGTTAGAAACAGACACTTGATGTGGAGGAAAGGCAGGCTGACACAGGAACAGTGCTTTTCTGTCGTCACAGCTGCTCTACAAGAGCTTCTTGACCCCATGTATGCCTGCACTGTTTTCTGCTTTTTTCCCCTCTTTACTCTCATTCCACTGTTTCTTTCACGTGTTTGATTCTGAAGCCTTACCTTCAGGTGTCAATGTGTAAAACACTACAACAACCGCATTATCTACATGAATGCTGATCTTGGATCCATAAGGAATATTTCAGTTCCGTGTCTATTTTAGCCTGCAAAATCTTTTTTCTTAACTGGTTTGACCTTTTATTAGTTCTCTTAATAAAAGCATAGTTCAAGCAAAAATGAGAATTCTGTCATTATTTACCCAAATCTGTTTGACTTTTCTTTCTTTTGTGGAACATATAAGAATATATTTGAAAAAAGTATGTTGTTGTTGTTTTTTGTCCATATAATGAAAGCCAGTGGGGTCCTGTGTTGTTTTGGACCCCATTTACTTTCACTGTATGGACTAAAACGTTTGAAATATTTGTAAATATTGCAGAAGAAAGTAATGCTTGTAGAATGTATACTTCTTGCATCACACAATTACTTCTAGTTGAAAAAGTGCTGGAAAAGCTACACTGTTAGCAGTATTACAGCTTTTAATTAGTTACATCCTTTATGCAAGTTACTTAATTGGAGTTAATGAGCATTGTTAGAGCGCGTGTGCGCAGGGTTAAGCTGATTACCGCATGGGACATTGTTCTTCCTGTGCATGTCGTGTGCTCCTGCTGTCCAGAGCAGCACTTCTGGGCTTTAAGTTGAAATGCAGCAAAGCCATTAGTTCTACTTAAAAGCCAACACATCTTTTCCTACAAAGGAAACGAGTGGGAGCGGAAGAGCGAGAGTAAAAAAAAGGATAATTGAACAGCCTGATCCCTAGGTTCCACCTAATCCTGTTTAATTAACAAAAAATCCTCCAGCGTTTCATCAAAGCCAGCCAGAAAAGGAGGAGGAATGACAAATCTTGTGATATGTCGTTTTAAAAGCTCCGTCTTTCCTCCGTGTTCTCCTCTGGTTTGGAGGGTCCACCTGCTGTGAGTATTTCTATTGTGGCTCAGAGCTCTTCACGCAGCCAGCCGTGTGACTCAAAGTGCCTCTTAACCCCTCCGTTGCACCTGTCTTCCCAGCATGCACCACTCTGCGGTGTTCAGAGTATCAGAACACATGGGCTCCGCAGCGCAGTGATTGAGCAGCACTGAATGTTCTTTATGGAGAAAAGTTCATGTGTTAGTGTCTCGCCCTCTCTGAACCCCCCTCAGACCGTCAGACCCGGAGTTCGGCTGAATGGATTCTAAAACGGTAAACCTCAACTGTTTAACTCTGGGGGAGTTGTAAAATGAGCATATTTCCGAAAAAAGTGGAGTATCCCTTTAAAAAAATTAACATTACCATTAATTATTAATACAACATTAATGAAACCATAAAGAAAATCAATTATTTATTACATTGTATTGATATTGTTGTGAGCAACTCAAAAAAACAACAACTTCAAAGTGGAAAGTGTTTCATGAATGCTGAATACGAAGGTTCTGCCGCTTTAAGATACGAGTTATAATACAATTCTCAACAAAATAAAAAATATATCGCTTTCAAATGTTTGGGATTGGTGAGATTTCTTAAATGTTTTTTAAAAGTTTCACCAAGGCTGTATTTATTTGATTTAAAAGAAAACACACAGTAAAAACAGTAATATTGTGAAATATCATTATTATTTAAAATAACTATTTTCCATATTTTAAAAAGGTATTTATTCCTGTGATGGAAAGCTGAATTTTCTTTTCAGGATTCTTTGATGAATAGAAACTTTAAAAGAACAACATGTGTCTGAAATAGAAAGCTTTTGTAACATTATAAATGTCACTTTTAATCAATTTAACGGATCCTTCCTGAATAAAAGTATTAACTTCTTTTTTTTTTAAATAATAATAAAAAAAAAAACTTTTGAATGGTAGTGTATAATGTTACAAAATCTTTATATTTCAGATAAATGCTGTTCTTTTGAATTTTCCATTCATTAAAGAATCCTGAAAAAAATGTACACAACTGTTTTCAACATTGATAATAATAATAAATGTTTCTTGGGCAGTAAATCAGTATATTAGAACGATTTCTTGAAAGATCATGTGACACTGAAGAAAGCTGAAAATTCAGCTTTGCCATCACAGGATTAAATTACATTTTAAAATACATTCAAATAGAAAACAGCTATTTTAAATTGTAATAATATTTCACAATTTTGTATTTTACTGTATTTTGGATTGAATAAATGCAGCCTTGTTGAGACTTCTTTTAAAGACATGAAAAATCTTACTGATCCCAAACTTTTGGTGGTGTATTATATAAACAGTAGCCTACTGTACATTTCAATTGCAATTTTTTTTCCTGAAGTCATCTTACAAGCCACAATGCACTACTATAGGCCGTGTTTGACAGCCTTGCGATCTACAAAAGTGGCTTACTGCAGTGCAAACAATTCCCTCTCTCGTGGAGTGTCACTGTTCTATTCTCAAGTTTTGAGCAATAGAGAAAGAGAAGGTTATGCTTCCTCAGCACGTCTCCTACTTCAGGCCCATGTGGGTGGGTTAATGCAGGTCAGAACTAAGGGCGAGATCTATACTTTAAAATCAGCGGTCTTCCTTCTCAACTAGAATGTTGAAAACAGTGAGAGAACATATGAAGTGGTCTAGAGACACGCGAGTTTCAAGTACACGCGAGTCAGATGGACGACTCATCAGTGCACTGCATCCCGCCATGTTTTAAATCTCAGAAATGTGTTAAAAACATAAACTGGCTGAAATGTATCTCAAAAAGCAACTTGTACACAATTATTAGTGAATGAGAGTAGCAACTGTAACATTTGTGTGCTACAATTTTTAGCTAACCCACTTTACGCTATAACAAGTAACCATGTTATGTTCAATTCTGCTACACTCCATTTAGCTGTTTTGAACGCTAGAAAATAAAAAGGTTTGCAAATCTCTGGTCTCCATGTTCCGTCTCATTAATCCCTCTCTCTAATCAGCCGTCCATCTCACTTCCCCTTTATTTCCATCTGATTCATGCTCTAATGTTCTTTCTTAGAGGAGCTTGTGATCCTCCTCATATCTATCTCTCCCTCCATTTTCCTATTGTCTCATCCATCACACCCTCTTATAATGTTCCCGTTGGCCTTGAGGTTGAGGGTTAGGATTGAGGGGCCAGGAAAGCAAGAAGGACAGAGAAAGAAAGCAGTTGCAATCCACAAGGGATTTTTTTCTGGGGAATCTCTCTTCAAGAAATATTGCCTTTAAAATAATGCCAGAAAATGACCAAACCGATTCGTCATCTCCAAAAAGCCAAGCCAATGTTATACGCTGAGGAAGTTTTTTGCTCTTTAAATAACAGTTTCTCCATGTTGAAGCCAATGATGTCGTTTTATTTCGAGCCTCTTGCTTTCTCTTTTTGCCAGCATACTCTCCTCTGTTTGGCGTTTTTTTTTTTTTAAAACGTGTGATTCTCTGGAGATTAAAATTGAGTGTGCTCCATGTCAACCTTTCTCGCTCGTTGTGACAACTAACCTATGTCACGTTACGTTACAATCATTTTGACGGACAGGGTTGTAAAAATTCCTTCATAGTATTAGCCTACCCGTCATTTTAATTTTAATATTTTAATGATAATAAGCCATTTCATAGGCTAGCTGTTTTTGTTCATGAATTTACAGGACAAATAGGCTAGATTATGCATTTATTTATTTATGACAAGAAAGTTGACCACTTTTCTGGTTTCATCATGGATGTTTGTCCAATAAATCGAAATAAGATTTCTGCTTTTGTTATTTTAGAAATGAAACAAAGTCTCAGCTTTCAAATTATGTCAATTTTATCACAAAATTCAAACAATAAATACCGTTTTGGCGCTCTTTAATGTAGCGCGAGAGATAAGCACCCAAGTTCAAGCGGAGCGCGCGTGAACGCGATAATCCCTTCCTCACTACGTTACAGAACGAAAAACATGAATGAACATCAGAAAAATATGTTAAAATATACAGTCCAACTTACCGAAATCCGTATCATGTCTCTCATGTTATCGCTCAATCAGTGTTTCAGCCGCAGAAACAGCTTGTAAACAATGTCATTCGCCATTCGTTGACTATTACAGTATCTATCTCGATAATATCAGCAAGAGCTCACTCGCCACCAAGTGGAGAGGGGTTAGAATTACAGTTACAATCATTTCACCCTCAGTGCAATCTGTCAAAATTACGGACGGCTTTCAGATTTTTCACTGCAAAAATATTCCGTCAATGATGGAAAATTTTCGGTTAACGTGACCTCTGTTTCCACACACCATACACACGTCAAAGTAACCAGAGCAACTTTTCTCTATTTACGCATATGACGAGACACACACAGGTGAGTAATGTAGCCTTCGCAATTTCCCGACAGGTCTAAAACATAAACACTTATAATAGGCTTACTATAAATCAGGGTAAGACAAAAACACTTTTTGGAAGAAGGATTGATGATGTATTGACTTAAATAATATTATAAATTTTGTTGATTTTGAACAAAATAAATTACACTGTGTAGCCTACCTTTAATTGTTCAAATTTCAGTATAAAAATTGACAGTTTGAAAGCTGAGACTTTGTTTCATATCAAAAGTACAAAGCTAATTGTGATTAGTGTATGGTATGTGCGCCAGAAATAATGTTTAGTGAAGCTTTGACTCACACATCAACTGAAAACAGCATAGACATGTTTACCTGTTGAAGCTTATCCATGTTATGCACGAAACAGTCATAATGCCCCATTGGAGAAGCGCTAATTAAACATCACCGTTTCGGTCAATGATTTCGCCCCTCCAAAACTGTTTCAGCCAAAAAAATAATAATAATAATTTTAAAAAAATTCGGTTGCCAAAATGTCAGTGCGTCACTATTTTTGGATACATTTTTGCAGAGCTCAACTTACTGCTTTGATGTTTGTGTTTAAGTATTGTCCCCTTCTGTTCTCTAAAGCATCATTTACACTGGTGGAGTTGTGTTGAGAGCCGTCCACCTGAGTCCTGCCACACAGCTGTTCCCATCTCTCCTGGGAAACATCCTGTCACACAGAAACACTGACACACAGCATGATGGCCATCAGGGACAAGCTAACCATATCCTTCACCTGACATGTAAGTGCTCTCTGTACATACAAAGAGTGTTTACAACAGCACAACCCTTCTTGACATGAAGGCTCCAATCACAAGGAAAAAAATAGTAGAGAGAGATGTCATGTTAGAGAGAACACAGACACAGCCTAAACCATCAGCATGCAAGTTAAAGCCAAAATCACTATTAGATATAAGACCTTGAGTTGAGACCCGACTAGGAGCACCATGAAACAAGCCAAAAAAGTGAAATAAGCCAATAAACAAAACAACGCAGTAGCTCTTTATGTAATTTAATGTTCTATCCTGACCTAATATTTTTAGGAAACCAAGAAAAATTGCAACTGAACTTGACAGCCAGCCAGCTTGACAACAGACACAGCTTTGACATGATAATAAGTCATTTTGTGTTTCTACAATAATGATCAAAAGACTGTTTTTTGGGATGTTGCATTCAAAATTCAATTTGAGATTTTTGCTAAAAAAAAACAAATTATTTATTTTATTAAATTAAATAGCATAATATTTAAACATTATTTAACAACTGGAACTTAAACCTGAAAAACTGACCGAATACGGGTAAAAGACCTCTTGAGCCAAAAGGCAAAAGCATGAGACCATGTCGTGACTGGCATGAGATAATATCTGCAAAAAAAAAAAAAAGCAAGGTTCACATTCCTTCTGCATGACTTTATTACTGCATGCATGTGCCTTGACTCTGTAAACAGCAGGGGAGGGAGGAATAATATACATGGAAATTGAGAGGGACAAATACGATCTGGTGTCTTGCCAGCGTTCCTCAAAGTGCAATTCTTTGCTAAAGTAGATATAATAGAGAGATGTTAAAAACAGATGGCTAACTGCTGCGCTAATGCTTCAGTCCCTGATTCTTTTACTTTTTCAGTAAGAGCAATAAAGGAGATTTTGCTTACTCAGCAGCACCTATGTGGATGGGTTAATGTAGGTCAGAACCAAGGGTAAGATCTACATTAACATCACTGGGCCTCCTGCCCAATGTTGAACAGAGAGGAGAAATGTAAAAGAGGCACAAAACAAAGTTCTCTATAGATGCATTTCAAGAGGACAGTGATATTACTTTGTATTAATTTTCAATGCTTTGAAAGTAAGTTATTTACAGCACTATTATCTACAGCATCTTACAGTATAAGCACAAAAGTCCACACCTAACTCTAACACTAAACATAAGAGGGGTGTAAGCAGATTAGATCTGCATGATTAATTGTTAATTGTTGCAATCTCGATTCAAACACCAATGATCCTAAATGACATCGATTCAGCTTTGTCTGTTAAAACTTTGACAAGTACGAACATTCAAATAAGCATTGCCGCTGCCACTGAGCCAGAGAGAGCAGCTGTCCTGTATAGGTAAAACAGTTGTCTCAACCACACAGTATCATTATTTCTGTCTTACATTCATTCAAATGATCGCAGAAGTACAAGAATACAAGTTTACATATAGGATATAAACACTGATGTCTACAGTAGCGATCAAAATGACAAAGTAATGTGAATCGCCTTTTGAAAGTAACTTCAAATATTGTATCAATTACATCGTTACACCAGTAGGTGGCGACAAGTGAGTGTTAAAAATGTATTTGTTATTTATTCATTATTTGTTCAAAAACGCTGATTTAAACAGTAATGAAACTAAGTGAAGTCTGTATGAGTAAGTCATTGAATCACTAATTCAAACTGATTTTAAAAATAATAATTAAAAATGAAATAAATATATTTTTTAATAGACTTCAGCAATTATAATTTTGCCAGAACCTCTAAATGACATGCTATTTTGTTTAGTTGTCTATTCAGAACCTTGGGAGACTTGTGATTCTCTATTTTAAACCAAAAAATTGTGATTCAGTTTATTCAGAATCCTGCAGCTCTAAAGCAAATCATTAGAAAATGTAGGAATGAGACTGTATGAATTCATTCAAATTAGCCACTAATTTGCAGAAACGTAAAAAAGTTACTAATTGCAACAGGACTATTTCAGATAATGATAATAAACGGAGCAATTCCAAGAGTACCATATAATAGTACCAATAATAATAAAATGACAAACCAATCATTAATGTTACTATGTCATAGTTTTTAATTAATGTATGTAGTTAAATTAGTTAGGCTATATCTATACAGTTTCCAACTTTTGCATATTTTCTTTTTATAAAAAAATATATATATTTGAATGAACAAAAAAGTAAGAAATCTTTTAATATAAAATATTAGCTATGTATAAATTATTTCTACCCAAAATAAAAAATCTTATTTTTGAGCCCTCACACTATCACATCCTTTCATTGCAGTGGCTTTTACACAGATAGGTAACACTCTAAAATCCAGGTGTGGGAATAATTTCCCTTGAAGCAACTTCAAGCAAAGTTTCTTGCTCAAGGGCTCAATAGTGTAATCTTATGGCTCACTTCACCTCTTGCAGAAATCAAACCAACAGTTTGATTACAGGCTCTAAGCTTTAACCTCTCCACCACACCACCCTTGGGAGAAACGAGTGTCATATGATGTAACGATGGCAACAAATAACTAAATGAATCACTGTCCGAAAATACAAAACCTCTTTATAACCACCAGATATGAAACATGTCGGTTTGACTGGATCACTGAATTATCAGCTCTGAGCAGTCTGTATCTGTCAGTAACCCACACCGCTCATGAGGAACATATGAGCATGTTGTCTTCTGATCCTGAGTGGCAGAACAATTATATCACCTATCAAAATCCATGCTCTCTCATTATAGCGCCGTTCAATCATAAATCTCAACAGCCCGCCACCCCCATCCTCCTCTAGCCAGAAAATTCCCCAGATTCTGTTATTTTCCCTGATGCAAGGCCTTTAAGGTACAGCCAGCCTGTGGAGATGAGTGTTCTTGGCAGCGGTCCACTGGGAAAAACTCATCAGCCTGTGTCCATGGTTCGGTATGCAGTGTTTTGCGGGGACAACAAGGTCTGAACTTCTCCAGGATGGGATGAAAGATTTCTACCTCTGACACTGATCTGAAGGTTAGACTTCATAACCACGAACAGAACTCATTTTTTGGGACATTCGCAGAAACATAAATCTCAGGTCGGAATCAATTATCTGGACCCGGAGCAGACTTAAGTCCTTCGGTACGGAGGACCGGATTATTAATCCAGGGGAGTTATAATAAAACATAGCGCCCCTTCATGACCCTGAACACATCGTTGCATAATTAATATCTCCGTATGGCTCTGACCCCGTACCTATTATTCATTTTCTTCATATGAGAGGGGAAAACAGTCAGTTGGGAATTAAATCGAGTCCTTTTGAAGGCACATCCTCAGTAATCTGCCCGAAACATCTTAATTATCTCTCTAAATCTAAATCCTCGGTGACCAAACAATGTGTCATCCCTCCATATCTGAATATATGCGTGCTTTCAAATCTGCCAATTTCCTTTTAATAAGATAACAGACCTGATCCTTCTGGGAGGAGGACAGTTTTAAGTATTTTAAGCACTATTCTATAACAGAGTCCCAGTACGTCAGCAGATTAAAAGGATATATTGCTTAAATCTGACTGAACATTCAATCAAAATGTAACAGTAATTTAGCCAGGAATCAAAATTTGGGATTTTTAGCTATTGCAGAGGTCTTCAAATGGAGTTGCGCCAATAATTGAAAAAATCTAAATAAATTACAAAATGAAAGCCACAGCTGAATTTATTCATCACAATATAATACAAAAATATAAATTTTGAGATTTGCTAAAGATGACATTTAACAGTGTTAAATTCTTAATTCTATAGATAAACAATAACTTCATGACATCAAGTAAATTAAATGTACAAATAGAGAAAAGATAGATACATTAAAAAAAAAAAAAAATGTAATTTAAAAAAAGTAGTACATTACATTTTAGTTTTACATTTTGCTGCTTTTAATTTAGCATTTTTGTTTGATGCACATTTTTACAAAATCAATAAATAAAATAAACATACATGCATACATAATTTACTGTAATTAAAATGTGCATTATAATTAGTTTTAAAATGTACAATTAAAATGTATAATAAAACAATACAATTATTTTAATATTTAATTTAAATGTACAAAAAAAGAAAATTAAACATCAAATATGGACAGATAAAGATAAATGTAAAAAAAATGTAGTTGTAATTTTTAAAAGTAGTACATTACATTTTATTTTTACATACAGTACATACACCATTTACTTAAATTAAAATGTGCATTATAAATACAGTATTAAAATGTACAATTAAAATTTATATTAAAACACTTTGTATTACACAAAATTATATTAGTTTAAAATAAAAGTACTTAAAAATGGTAAAGCAATGTTTGGACAAAAGGTTATTATGTCATTCAACATCGTTGTCTGATAAACGGCATAGAATAGTGCACAAGTACTGTACTCAAACTGGGACGCACCTACAGTCTCCACAATAGTGGTGTGTTGTGATATTTCATTGCTGTTTGTTGACAAACTGGTCACGGAGCTGGTGCCCATGGGCCCAGTCACCCAACCTAGCATGAAAACAAACCATAGAAAGAGAGTGTCAATTAGCAGATGCATCTGGTGCTATAAACCCGTCGAGCAAATCAGAAACGATGTCCGCTGCCAATAAAGTCCAGATCGATAGGCCGAGAGCTGATGATTAATCTGGATGCTGAATGCAAACAGACAAACAACTGGGGCAGATGACAGTGACAGAGGCTGGATGGTACACAGATAAAAGAGAAAAACTACATGAAAGTAACCTTTGTAGGTCAATTACCTCCATCCCTCACATGCAGCGGTGAAAATTGGCAAGTGTAGGGACTAGGCACTCTGGGTAAGAGTGGTTCAAGTTCGTAGAGGAGTCACATGCACATCGACAAAGGCTCAGTGTGAAGTTCACTCAGAGAGTGATGGCCATTTAGTCATTTAATGGGTTTTACCCAGCAGACAGTCTCAGCAGGAAAAGCTCATACTGTTACTTTTGCAGCTATATTCAACAAACACTAAAGACCAGTCATTAGAGAGTCACATGACACTAAAAACCAGATGGAACAAACAAAACAAACCCACATAGTGACGATTCACGTTGTGCTTGCTAATTTCCTGTGCTCTTGCCAGCGATCATGCACACTCGCACAGTAAATTCAGGCCGTGTTCATCTCACACATGATGTAGTTTTGCCCTGGGCGCTGTGTATGCTTCCTAACAAATGTCATTCGGATCAATAAAAATCTTGCATAAAAACTATATACTTAGATGGATGCACCCGAGTTTATGCCTATGCGTGCATTACTGTGTGTGCGTTTGAGTGTGGGGATGTCTGCATAGGCCTATATGGTGTATCCATGTGTGTCCAACCATGCACTTAAAGATGAACAGGGCGTATAATGCAGGGAAACAATGGATTTTGCATTCAAGGCATGTGTGCAGGTAAAACAGTCTAATCAAGTGGAGAAAGAATTGAAAGAGGAGAGAGGGGGTGGGGAAATATTATTTTGGGGATTATACTGTGTGTAGAAATACATTTTTAATACATTAAATATATATTCTATAACAATTCTATTATTCATAAAAAACATTTTTTTAATTTTAATTTTATTTTAATCCTGACATTTGAAATAATAGTCAGAAAAATATTTTATTTAAAGGAAAAATGAAACTTTAGAAAAAAAGAAAGATTGTAAATGTGCATATGTGTTTTTGTTTAGTATTATATTTGACCAACATGCTTTTATGGCTGATATAGGATTATATATGAGTTAAATAAAAATCAAAGCTCTGTAGTTTTTATTGTGCGGGCAAAACATATGCAATGCAGTGATGATTGAGAGATGTACAAATAAACGTTCCTCAAAAGTATATCATATTTTATGCTCACATTTTAACTAGCCTTACACCTTTAACTAGGTTACACCGTGTTACACTGTACACAGATTATATAACTTTTCCACCGCGGCACAACCGCAGGCACCATACTGATAGCGGCTCCCTGATGCCCGAAAATGTTAGGCCTATATACACACACACACACACAGAGTACACGCATTTAAAAGTGAAAAGCGAGCGAGCATAGATTTTTCAGCAGCGTGCTGATCATGCTGATAAATTAGAGGCCTTGGAAATTTGTGCATCAAATATGATACAGCAGGCTTTATAGGATTCAATGAATACAATAATACATCATTAAAAAAATCCATTTATTCCTGCAACAGTACATCCCACACTCTTCTCTTTTCATCTCTCTCTGTCTGACTAACATTAGTGTTGAGACAAGGTGGAGCTTCTTCAATTATTTACCAACAGGAGTCCTTGAAAGAGGTGTCAGCCAATCAGAGGCCAAAGTCAAGAGACCGGCCAATGAGAGAAAGGATCACGTGTATCATCAACACTGCACTGCCTAATGTGGACAAACTGAATATTCTCTGTCATGAGACTATGAGTGGCGAGTCATGCTGTAGATCAAGAGCGTGTGCAACAGATGGTCTGGGTCCAGACAGGACAATGGGACGCAGGGTTTGGGAGGCGGGGGAGGGGCCAGGCTCAACTGTATTAAATGACATACTTTAAGGCTTAAAAGAAGACAGAGGAGATGAAAGGCAAAAACAGGGTGGAGAGCGCTATTAATAATCTACAAGCTTCTACTGCTCAAAATTGCTAATTATATTGCAACCACAAAACACAGACGAACAAGTCACTTGAGCAGATGTTAGTTGTAAACACTTTGTACCCTTATTGTTATGTCTGTTACAATAAACAGTGGTCTACTCAATATGCAAATACAATTTATTAATTCAGATGGCACTTCTGAAACTTACCAGTAGTCCACTGTATGAAGAAACTTTTGAGTATAATGTCACAGTTTACTTTATTTTGCTATCCTCACTTACATATATATATATATATATATACAGCAATGTTACTATGGATAAAAGCATAAATATACATAAATAGGACTGTGATCCAGTTCCGATATCGTAGTAAGGGAAATGGGTCTAAATTCTCAATATTCTCCTGTTTTGTATCCAGACTGTCACGGGATCTTTAAAAATCCTGTTGTCAAGAACAACCGGTTATTTCGATCTACATTATACAAGGATTGTGTAACCAGACTAAAGCTCAAACTCATTTCCTTGTGTGGATTGTGGAGGATTTTATGCTGCATGTTTCTCACTGTGTTAAGTCAAAAAAAAAAGAAAAAAAAAAGTAAACCAAACCTTAAACCCGTCAAGAGTTCTGTGCATTATGGAAGAGAGACTGCCACATCAAGTTGCTCTTTCCCTTCACAGAATATGCAGTGCTTCTGTGTGTGTGAGTGAGTGAATGAATGAATGAGAATGTGAGTGAGAGGTTCATTCATCTAAAATTGCTTTATGTGTAGTTATTTCAAAAGCATAAATGGCTTAGGAGCCATAAAACATCTAGAAAGTATTTTCGCAGGCGAATAACTACAATTATACTGCACTGTGCTTTCACATGCTACAATATCTCAGAATACTCATACTGAATGCAAATACATATCGGAAATTCTACAGCTTCTAACTTTCATTACAAAAGGTTAAATCCATTTGACATACTGATAAAATACCCAGGCCCTTACAACCTTGACGCAACAGGCATGTGATTTCTTTTCACAAACACAAAAGCGACAGATCTGGGATCAGTATATCACAAAGATATCATGTGCTGAGAGAGGCAGGTCTTAAAAATCGCAGAAATGTGGACCAATGATCCGCAGTCAGTCAGTCATATATCAACAGGTCCCCAACAGTGTGTAATGACTGAGCATCAATCCTGCCCTGCCTCAAATTGATGAGGTCTGTCAGAGAAAGCCAGTGTATATTCTCCGCTTTATGGTGGAGCTAAATCAAGATGAAGAATACAACGGACAGTCAGTCACCTGCTCTAAGCCCATGTAATGAACAAGAGATTATTGGAACAGGGGCCAAAACATTTGTGCCGCCTACTCAGTCAGAGACAATTAGCAGAGGGGCTGAGAAATGAAATAAAGCTGATATGCAGCCTTAAATTCAATTTAATGAAGAAAATCCAGTGAATAAGATCATGGAGGAAAGGCTCTCCCTCCCTTCCTCCATTCTCTGATTACCTTGTTTTTCCTTCATTGGGAGAATGGGCAGGAATCTCTTATCCTGGGTTTCTACTTGTGCGTAACTGTCAGAAAAAGTCATGGATTTTTTATGCCAGATTTAGACTTTATTATTCAAAGAAGCAAACCCGAGCAAGCTTCTTGCAAGGAGCGGCTCCAGATTTCTACCCCGTTCTTAATATATACCTATACATCCTTCACACACCCTTAGGCAAAGGTTTTTTAGTTGTTTTTTTTACCATGTGACACACTAGAATAGAATTTCTTGCTGTAAACATACACAGACACCACACAGCTAGATAAATAATAGTGTTCACACAAATAGCTATATTATATTAAATTACTTATTTTCTAAATAATAAAATCTTCTTCATATGCTAACATAAAAATAAAAAAAATTACAGAAAAAAACGTCACCTGCCGTTGCCAAAAATTCACCATAAAAACATTATGTGACAATATTTCATGGATAGCATATTGGTGCCTGTATATTTTACAGCTTATAACTGTATATTTTGGTGTGGGACAGTGGCTCAGTTTGCATGTTTTCCCTGTGTCTGCATGGGTTTCCTCCGGGTGCTCCCGTTTTCCTCCTTTTTGTGTGTGTGTGTGTGTCCCAAGCCATGTAATGGGAAGGGTTGGGGAAAGACGTGGCAAGCAACCTACCCCAGAAAAATCATTGGCAAGAAAATTCATGGACAGTCTCTCGCAGTATGGCTAGATATGGCCATAGAATCACCAAGAGTCAGATACGACTGAAATGGTAATTGATAGATAGATAGAAAAGTAGCCTATATGTTATTAAGTAATATCATTTTAATACCAAGCTTCTTGAACTATGAAAATCATAGCTTTTACTTGCAAAAACATACATTTTTACAGCATTTTACAGTAAAATTACATATGCGTTAAACCATTCACACCGTATACAGTGTCACCTCACCTCACACCACCTAATTTTTTGCCTCTCATTTGCATAAAGTTCAGCAACTTTTTGACTCACTCTCTCACTGCATGCACCACTCTACTGTCAATACCACAATGCCCCAAACGAACCTTCTGCTCAGCTACCGTGAGTAAATTGAACACGCTCACTGCGCTCTGCTAAGCACAAGTGGACAGGTACGGTTAGAGGCACTGGTTATGAGTCTTCTCGCTTGGCTCTAACTGAGATTACAAAGCAGCGTTTGACTGTCAGCTGGTAAACACTGTCTTAATCATCTTTCGGTGTCAGGACAAAGGCGAGAGGCAACCTCCTCTAAGTTTGAGCCATGGCAGCTTGCATGAGAGTCACAACAGCATTAAAATTCAATCAGCTTGACTAACAGGTGCTCTTATATGCGGTCACCCTTGAAGCAGGAGATGAGGAAAGATCATTGATCATATGGGCTATCATAGCAGCACAGTGAACAAACACTGAAGGCCATGCGGATAGACCAACCAATCATGTGATGCCAAAGGGCATCACACGCATTCAATATAGTCTATAAAGATGGTGCGGACAGGTCACCTAGAGCATGTACAATCCATCCTCATCATTGAGTCTGTAGACGCATAGAGAGAGAGAGATGGAGACAGCTCAGACATCTGGACATACAGGAAGAGACATAATGATGTCAGTCCAACTGGAGAGATTCCTCTATCGACCTCATAGGACCAGAAACATCATGGATATAAACTAGTATAATAATACTCGTGTCACGATTCGGTTTGACACAAGATACTGATCTCACCATTACGATACTCTCACTTACTTTGAACACAGCCAAAATAGAGTTAAAATGGAACTTTTTTATATAGTGCTATTAAAGCGAAAAGTGCTTTTAAAATTCTAAATTTGGCATTGCATCAAATTTTGCACAGGATAAAATGGTGACACCAGAATAGAAATGTTCATTTCTATTCTAGAAATATTCATTCAGATAAAAATTATGTTAGATACATATCCCTGAATGCACACATTAAAGAAGTTTTAAACATCTTATTTTATTAAATAACAGGGCTGCACAATTAATCGAATTTCAAATCGAATTACAAAAGGCGCAATTACTAAAAAAAAAAAAAAATCCACTGAAATTATTCTGTGTGCTTAAGATGTTTCTTTATAACATTAGCCTATAATAGAATTAATATTTTACTTTGGTTTGGTTTCTTCAAATAAAAATATGGATATTTGACATTTGAGGCTTAATGCTATAGAAAAGCACTACGTTTTTCAGGAACAGCTTGTTTATTTTGATATAGCCAAACAATATGGCATGCAGTTGCTTCAAACAATGGTATAATGCTATTTAAAACATCATTCAATGTAAATTCTGATAATAGTAATTAATAATCACAATTACAATTTCAAGGTAATAATCAACATTTACGATTTTTGTCCTAATCGTGCAGCCATATTAAATAATGTATTTTATTTTAATTTATGAATAATAATTTTTCATAAATTACCATATTTACCATATTTGATGCACCATTACCATTTCTAACGCTAAATTAAATCTGTCTAAACTTTCATTTTGGGTGAACTATGCAGGAAAGATATTGTCGCAATACTCAAATGATGCCGTGCGTCACATGATGTACACAGTGACAGTGACAAATGTAGTACATCCGAATTGCATTAACACTACACACGTCAAACTATAACATACTTTTGAATGGTCACAAAGCAAGTACTTACTCAAAAAAGTACCCACTTAAAGAGGATTCAGTTTCAGATGGAGCCACTGTGTTACTTTTTCCATGAGTTTTACCAAGTAGCATTGTAACATGCAAATTATTTTAGTGTTTATGTCTGAAAACTTAAAGAAACCACAAAATAAACCAAGAAAGAAAAAGAAGAACAAAACGGATAATGTTCAGGGTTCATTTACAAAGGTCAACAGAGTCTGAGGAAATCCTCACTGTAACTAAAAAAAGATAACTTCTTCCTTCTGCTAGAAAAATGAGAGATAACTTGAGGGAGAGGCAAACTGTGCTGAATTTACCTGCACCTACTGTAGCAAAAACCCAGTCGAATCGCTCTCCGTTCTGGCTGCTTATACAGTTTGTGTCTTCACTCAGGCTATGTCTGCATTACATGAGAACAAGAGCATCAAGACAAGCGGAAGGTCATGTTCAGCCTGGGGAGAGGCCCGTCCATTTACTCATGCAGATCAATATGATTAACTGGGAGGAAGCAGCCTTCCCCCACTGCCAGCTTCTGTTTAAGAAAGGCACCGTGGAAAGAATTTATACCCTGCTGCTCAACTGTGCCAGTTTTCCCCCGGCGAAGGGAAACAATGACACAGAAAGGAGGCAAACTGTTCATGTTCAGTTTCTCTTTCTCTTGGCACACACAACTCTACAGAGATTCGCAAACGTGGGAATATGGAAGAGTCAAACAGGAAAGTATCAGTGGAATGGAGTTCCTAGTCATATGCCAACTTTGAAATATGCTCCGCTCGGGATCTCCACCGTCAGATGCTTCCATGTTTTGTAATTTAGTTAAAAATATAATCACTGTAATAATGAAATCTTTTGAGGTTCCACGCTGGTGGAAGCCTTCGGAGAAACTAAGTCTTAAGACTTTTTGAAGATGACTCAAAGTGTACTAAAGGAACTTCGATATGCAAGTGCATCAAAGCCTTTTCCTTGTTATGATGGCAAATGTTTAGTTTCTTGAATAAACTAATAGGTTCCTCAGAGAACTGCTCTTTTAAAAGTGCGCCTAGAGGTTCTCCAGAGGGTTTCACCACACCAGTGTCTGTGGCAAACTAGTGATCTTGCCACAAACACTATGTTTGTTGGGGACAACTTTTGACAGAATGCAATCTATAATGAATAGCTGGATTCAGCACCATGGACAGCGCCCGTAACAATACATGTGAGGTCCAACATGTAGGATTACTTCCTATTAATTATGATTACAGTTCTATTATAGTTAGTATGTTAAGGGTCAGGCAAAATCAGCTCTTCTTTTGAATGACAACTATAGACCGGCAAGGAAATGCTTTTGCACTGAAACCTGCGTATGACAGCAAGTATTGATACAAAATCGACAAGCCAGTGCAAGTGACAAGCCACAACTACATCTAATCCATACACACTGATCAATAACATCAACATTTGTACAGGCCTTCCTGGATAACACATCTCAATAAAACTCAGCATTTATCATTCTGGTCCTTAAAGGGACACTTTCAGCTGCTTGTCTTGCATTAATAATCAATCAATCAATCAATCAATCAATCAATCAAGGAGGAGTAGTTGCAGTCTGTTTCCCTGTGGTCTAATGACTGGCCAGAAGCTGGTGATCTCAACACAGTTATGATATCTGTGGCCATGTGCATAGGTAATATTGAGGAAAGAAAGAAAAATAGCTCACACATTATACCAACAACAACAGCATAATTGAACCAACAATTTAATTTAACACAATATTTAATCGCATATTTAAAGGATATTTAATCTAATTCACTTAGCCTAAACATTACACAAAATATTAATGAAATAAAATAAATATATCTTACCTTAACTGCCTCTGCGTGCGTGACCCGGTCGAACACTTTGTCGTTAACTTTCATTATCTGGTCTCCTATTCTCAAACCCTCCTTTTCTGCCAGTGAACCCGGTTCCACCAGTGACACATAGATCCCAACTCCATGCTCGGAACCTCCGCGGATGCTAAATCCCAAACCCTCGTTGCTCTTGTGACGCTTGAGGATCACCTGTCGGATCTCTCCAGGGGGCTCCGGTAAGAAATTTCTGCCCAGTAAAGGAATAAGAGTCGCTGTCCCATCGCTGCTGGTGCTGATACTGTCAGGAGATCCGCGCAGAGCGGCTAGAGGCGCGGAAGCAGGCGAGAAATGAGCCCCGTGTGTTGGACTGGAATTAGCAGCCTCGTGGGAGCCCTCCGGGTCACCATTGCGCGCAAGAGCATCAGATTTCAAGTAGAGCCCCTCTGATGTGTACTGATCGAACAGAAGCTGATCCGAGCGCGGGATGACCAGCCGCAGCATGGGCAGGAGCTGACGCTTGCTCGGGACGTTCAGTATAACCTTAAGCGTCTGGACCAGATCGTACACATTGCGCTTGGAGTGGTACACGTTGAGGCAGTGGATGAACTGCTCTCTCTCGAGGTCGCTGAGCAGCAGGTTGAGAGCGTTGTGAAGCTTCTTCACGTTGGCGGACAGAGAACGCGCGCTGGAAGCCACGGAGTTGCCCGAGGAAGAGTTGAGCGACAGGCGCTCCAGGTCTGTGCTCATCCTCGCGCCCTTTGCCTGGTTCACAGAGCCACGCGGAAGCGGAGGGGTCCGGCGAGCATTGCAGTAGCACCGGAGCCGAGTCTACAGGAGCCTGTGGAGCGGCGCATGGCACTGCGATGCCTTGATGTTCACGGTCATACTCAATATTATATCAAACGAGTCACACAGGACCTACAAAACCAAACACATAAATCTAATTAGCAAAAAAAAAAAAAAAAAAAGTTTGGAATTGAAATAAACACTTTCAATTTTAAATGCTACTAGGCTACATTTAAATGTTAAGGCCTATGTAAAAATAAATTAATAATAATTTACTTTAATATTCTAAAAGTTAATACAACGTATATTATGACTTAACTTAGTTACATATTAAATTTATGAGGAACATGAAATAAAATTTGTTTTGTTCTCATGTACATTGGAGTGTTTTACATTACATGTTGTGTTGTTTAGTTGGCTAATGTTTGCTGCATTCATTTAATGTCATGTGTTACCTGGAAGCACTGTGATCTGTCATTGTTATTAATCACAGTTGCTGGAGATAACAACTTGTGGGATTCAACAGTACCCGGTATATTATTGGAACAGTTATTTTACAATGGCAAACAGATTAAATAACTCACGATAGTGTATTTTGGAATATTAATAGCCTTACTGAATGAAATAATGACATACAGTCTACGATTATGAATTTAAAAATATGATCATCAAAATTCATTCCCATCATCACTACATTTCATATTTATAAAAAAAAAATATGAAATTCAGATTTCACGGTAAAAACAGAACTGTAAAATAATTTTAAAAAGCCCTATATTCGAGCGCAAAGTGCACCTTCCCAATAACGGTGGCAGAAAGCTGCGCGCTCCGGTGCGTCTTGTGCTCGTGAAAAGGGGTCAAGTGGCCAGTGCGTCTTCTCCAATATCTCTGTCGTCAACAGCGAATCCCTCATGAAGGAGTTCAGGATCTTTGCCCAGAAATCCAAAGCTTTACAACGACCACAATCATACGAATGCGTTCCCGTTGATTAGTTTTTAAAGTAGAGCACCGGATCAGCGTTCAGTTCTAATCCACTCGTCCCTGTATTTGGAGGATATGACACCCAAACTAAAATGCAGAGTTGTTTTCCTTTGGCACGCTCAAATCAGAAAGTTGAAACGCGCTTTAGTCCCTTGGAAAGTGCGCTGGATGAATTCCACAGACAAATAAATCAAACAGGTTGGAAAGTTATTTGTTGCGTTAGCGCGCAAAGAAAGAAAGTAAAACGGCACGGACTCGACTGTGTCTCCGTCTAGCCTTCAGCTGTCGGAGGGGATCGACTGAACTGGCTCTCTTCAGCGAGTCCCTACACAGGAAATGACGCAGCTTATGTGGTGCGCGTAAGTTGCTTAGTAACCAACAACACACGAGTCATGCCCATGGTCATGCCGGGTGCGCGCAGGACTTGCAAATGACCATCTGCTTATTTTAAGAGCAGTGTCATTGACCGTATTCAGAGCAGCGCCATGACAGGTATGAAAGCGAGGCTGTGAGGAATAGACTTACCCTGTTTTAAATGGCATCCGCTGTAAAAAAAATAAAAATAAAAATAATAATATTTTTAAAGTATAATTTTCCACAGCTCATTGTCTGTTTTTTTTTTTTCTTTTGTATTTTTTTGTATTTGTCTACTGAAATTTCTTGGAAAGATACTTTTGCAGTGTTTCGTCAGCAGAAAAATCCCAAAACACATTAAATAACCCATTGAAGAGATGTAGCCTATGTCTATCCCCCAGAGCCTCGCTTTCATTCCTAAAAATATGACATAGCTGCTGTGTGATCTATTTATTATCATTGAAATATTTTTTTATTCATATTTTGATATTATTTTAATTTTAGTAATTTTGTTGTGCACATTTATATAATACTTTTTTGATTGATTATTCATTTGGACTAGTTTAATTAAGTTTTATGTCTTGCTGATAAAATGACTATTTATTTTTGTTTCAGTTTATTTTAGTACATCAAGTTTAACTAAATGAAAATGTTGCCCTGGCAGATAGCTGAAATAAAATAGGCTAAGTTTATTAATACTTTTTATGGTTTTAGTTTTAGTTAACTATAATAATCCTGTTTAAGAGTCATTTGAAAGCAAACTATCATTAATCCTGGACAGCATAAACATAAATAGCTTTTTACTCAAAGATCATTAAAATCCTATTAAATAGCATTGCTGTAACTCCATCAGAAATGCAAAAGTTGTCGCAAAAAAAAAAAAAAACTCTTTATTTGAGTCAATAACAACTATAACAATCGTTGATTAGGATTTGATGATGCAATTAATTAACCAAAATGTTTAGTTAAAGCAGAAACACATAACCTACTAGTTAATAAAGAAACCAGGTTAATACTCTAAAGTGTATATGGCCCTCAAGGGTTTTAGATGCATCCCTCAATCATGTTTTACCCCTCTATAAACATTTACAGCTCTGACCACATTAGTACGGTTCACATTACGGGAGTACACGATAGAAAGCCTTTAAATCAAAACCTTTTACAGCATTTCAGAACTGATCCCATAAACCAGCAAGCTGAAATCCTGCCACAAATCTGAGTCAGCATTTCACACATAAAAAGCCAAATGGGTTTCTGGCCGGCACTGGCACAGGTGTCGATGTTGAGGCACGTCAAAAGATGACAGCTGGATATACCGTCAGAATCTCAACTCACCTGAGCTTTGGCCACACGATTCCCAAAGAATCGCTCTAATCAGTTCCCAATCCACCTGTATTGGATAATGAGGTGTCTAGTCATTTTCTCAGAGCTTAGCAACACACACAGGTCAGAGAGGGAGTGACAGAGTGACAGTGAGTGATTGATGGGCGTAATTAATGCAGTTACTGAGTATAAGCGACAAGATGGCAAGGTAAACACGATTATTATGCCGTGCCTCCGATATGGACATAGACAGAGTAACAATGAGCTGAATTCCAGCCTGGTAGGCACGGGAAGAAAGATCTAATTAACTCTCCCTATCCTCCTGCCTGCATCAGCACTGCTAATGACTTTGTCTATCTGTTTGATTTTCAATTTATAGTGCCGACTACAGCACCTTATTGCACATGCCAAAGCTGAAAAATGTCCTGAGGAATAAAGCACAATTACAATAACTCTATAGTCAGTTTGACAGGGAACTAATGAGGGGCATGTGCACAAGAAAATGCACTGGTGATGATGTGAATTTGTTTATATAGTCGAACTAAGGAGTTTTGTCTCTGCACCGGCTGACTGTATTAATCTCTGTTTTGAGAAAAAGCAGCTAAGTACTTTATGTAATAGGCTTTGGAAAGAGTGACTCAGAGCAACCTGGAGGTACCGGTGAAGAGCGTGAATGGATTCGGCCTTAAAGAACATTTGTTCCATTGGCGGTGACTGTTTTAAATCAAATTCTCAATTTAGGTAGTTACTATAGGTGTATGAATGTGTGTATACATATTGTATTCATTTGTTTTAATCATGCACTGTATGTCCCATGTGTTTTATTGTGTGGTATACAATGTGGTTGTACAGTGTTGTCTGATGTATGTTTTTTATGCCAGTGTTAAAGGGGTCATATAATGCCATTTTTGTACAAGCTAATATGATTCTTTAGGGTCTAAATTAAAAGTTTGTAATATACTTTAATTAAAAATTCTCATTAGTATTGTAAGAAAACACTCATTTTACCTGGTCAAAAACAACTCTGTTTTCAACACACCGTTTAAGTGCATGTGTCTTTAAATGATAATGAGCTTTGCTCACCCCGCCCCTCTGTTCTGTGCATACACCGTTTGAAATAACACAATAACCATAACGCGTTGTTCATTATAAACGTGGGATTATGAATTATATTGAGAACGTCGTACATAGAAAACATGCCGTAATGTACCCTGAGTGTAAACAGCCGCAAAGCGATTTGCAAAGATTAATATAAATATTCATATAAAGGTTAATAAAACGTTACACTCACTTCTTCTTCTGGAGGTGCAGCAGGAACACGAATAGTTGGTACCGATCCTTTTTTCAGGAGCAGCTTCTTAGCAAAACCAGCTTTATACTGACCCTTGAGCAGTCTGGTGTGTGAAATGATTCGCGCAAACATGAAAGCATTGACGTTGATCGTGGGGAATATTCCTTCGAAAACAAAACTCAGCCACTGCGTCTTCAGCGGTTCGGATTTAGGAACATCACAACAGTCACAACAAATGACTGATGTGTTCGTTATTGCACCCAAGAACAGAACACCACAATCGCTTAGACGCCATTCTGCTCATAGACAGTGCTCCAGCGTATCAACAATGACGCGCGGACTATGATGACAGACAGCTCGCTCACGAGCGAGGGCGGGTCTGTGTTGAAACGCTGCTGTCAATCAACAATCGTGGGAGGGGCGTCCGACCGTGTGACGTCACTAGGTCGAACGGCTTGATTTGAGATGGGGGGGAAACATATAAGGAGATAAAAAAAAAAAAACACTGGATGATTTTTATCATTTTATGATGGTTGTGTACAGGCACTGCCAACACACATTTCAGTACAATCAACTTGTAAAAGTGCATGTACCATTATATGACCCCTTTAAAGATGAATTTCTGTCCAGTAAATCTGAACGGACAATAAAGTCAAACAAACAAACAAACAGCTCTGACACAGACACTATTCAAGATCGCAGAGAGTCAGTTTTTGTGTTCATGCCTAATAAACAACTGCATGTTTCATCTAGTTCTTGATCAAGTGGATAATGGGAATTACCCCAGTCACCTTTTTCTCTACTCACCCTAATTTATTTGTCAATTTATCAGCCACTTAGCCATAAAACTATGTTAACTTAGGGTTAACTACGTTAAAGGTTGTATAAGCGATTTCAGGCCCAAACATAAATGATCCCATTAATCTTTCCTAATGATCCGCTAGCTGCCCGTCCCATAAGCAGGTCGTCAAAAAAATGCGTCTCTGTAGGCAGCCTAGGCTCTGAGATCTGCACACAAAAACAATTGGTTTCACCAACCACTCAAAACCAAAATAAATAGTGTTCCAATCAATCACCACCAGGGGTGGGTGTTGTGAGGTTTTGCGCTCGTGCACGGCTGCCTATGACGGCAGCATGCGAAAACCTCACAACACCCACCCCTGTCGGTGATTGATTGGAACACTATTTATTTTGGTCATTTATGTTTGGGCCTGAAATTGCCGATACAACCTTTAACTTGCTCGACAACGATGTACTAAAAATGAAACAGTTTTTCCTTTGCTTTTTTCGCGTACAGACGACAATGTTGCCTAAACATTCACATGGATCTGTGAAAATAACAAAAAATGTTGTATTATTCATGCCAGACCAGTAGTTGGCGATATCACTTTGTAAAGTAACTCTACACACTTATAGATTAAACACATAATAGGCATGCACATGACATCATTGTTTTCACAAATTCATGTTTTTGTAGAAGATAATCGTTTTCGACAACTTGCACTTTGAAACCTGTTTTCAAAAGTTTGCATTTTCAGGCCAGTCAAAATGCCGTTGTCGTGTAAATGAACGGTCAAAACACATAAAAGTGTTCTGTTTTTAGTTGAAAACGGTGTCGTGTAAACGGCCCCTTAGTTGATAACCCATTAATAGGCCAACAGGAACCATTTGATTTGGAACCAAGATGTCCGAGTTTGGCTGGTTAGTGTCAGACCCTGCTTGTAGATATTGGAACTACACACAAAAGTTCAGAATACAAACTGTTAAATTGTAAGAGCCTTAAAGGGCAGGTCTAAAAATAGGGAAGCGTTTGAGATAAGGACTTGAAATAAGTTTGCTGTAAATATATATCTGTGATATGTGCCTCCCAGCAAGCAATTTTGCGTTTAAAAGACGTCTAATAGCTGTCCAAACACAGACCTGACATCTTGGCTAAAACAAGGCAAACTTTGGGCTGTCAGTGAAAATTGTATACACGTCTAACCATATTCCAAGAATAGACTAGTCACATAGAACATGAACATGTCAAAGAAATGAAACCAAAAACCTTGTAATAACTGTTGACTTTGCTTACATGATGGAATATCATACATCTCGCAAGTTATTTTGGCAATAACGACATGTAACCAAATTTAAGGTTATTTTGGCTAGAAGTGTGTTACTTATACTTGGACTATATCGGGTCTATAGTTAACCTAGACGGTGAAATGACGGCTATTGTTTGCTGGTTCTCTATATGGATCTCATTTGTCTGCCAGTCCCTCACTTGCTCAAGCATCTCAGGTAATGTCATTGAATTACAAGGGCAATTTGCCTCCAGTGGCAGATCTTGGAAACCGGTGGGGTCGGAGAAGGAACGTGAAAGTCCCTGCTTTTATTGCTAACGTAAATTAGTCCGCATTCCTTGGCCTTATAGAGAGATGGATGGGTTCAATTAACTGATCTATTTCTTTGGCACTGTCTCTCATTTTCAACTATAATATATTTGTCCTCTAGGCAGTTTAGGATAAACGGGGTGCTTTTTGATATAAAGTGTTAAAAGTCAATATCTTAAAATACTGCATCAGTCAGTGTAGAGTACAGTACAATTAATTTGAGAGGTGTAGTTGAAACCCCTTTTCAAGGACAAGAGTGTATATTGTGCAGTGAGTCCACAAAAATACTATTTTCAACCAGTAAAAATCCTTAAAACAAAATGCATATTAAGACTTTTCAAAGAATGCATGTGCATTTGTATAATTCCATTTAGGTGAAGGTTATGTTCAATTTAGAGAGGTTTATGCTTTAAATAAATAAAAATCAAATCCAGGGTTTTAGAAGTAGTCATAGTTGGGTGAATATCTGAACGGAAACTACAACAAATATAATTTTTGTCTTTTCATTTGCTCCAATAGCAAAAAAAATAAAAAATAAAATCCATGATAGCGTTCTATGACTTCAAAAAAGATATTGAGAGATTGATTATAATGGTCAAAAGAGAGAGAATTTGCCAAATTTCCCAAGAATACTAACACTTTTTTTTTCTTTTTTTTTAATGACAAGGTCATATAACACAAAGTATAGTGTTGTAATTGTACATTAAATTATTTAAAATGCATCATTACAGTCTGTGAAAAGGGTCCAACTTTTTTTATTCTTAAAATAAATTATAATAAATATAATATAAAAAATTATAAATTAAAGAAAAATAATTTTTTATTCTTAAAATAAGTCAATAAAAATAATACAGTAAGTCCTGCCTTAACAAGCAGTCTAACAGCTTGTGCATTTATCATTTTGAACTGTACTCAGTGTGCCCTGCAATATTTTTCTTAACATAATTTTTCTTACCCCTTATATTTATCGTTTGTTATTTACTGTCGTATCTGGAGTGACCTGCCACTGCTAGCATCATTCGCTTTGTTATACGTTGCACCTTGACTATGTTATATTTCATTGTCATTACGCATGACTTTCTTATTCATCCATTTTCTTTACGTGGCCTGACATGGAGCTTCAGGAAAATGCTCAGTCCATAAAACACAAAGGCTGTCTGTGGGTGACCTATAGAAAAAAAACATAACAAAACAAACAACAGCATACTCCCATTTTATATTATGAATGCTCCTATTTATAACAAGCACAAAGCTTTCATTTCATCTCGCCTTGAAGTGAATACTTGCAGGGAAGCGATTTCACATTATGGGTCGAATATAATATGCCACGAAGACTCTTCATTTGTATTGATCTAACAGTTTGTGGTAACAAATACCATTAAAGCTTTAATGACAAGAATTGATTGCTTCTTCTGTCTTCACTTTTGTTCAGAAAAACTGTAATCAGCTCTCTTTGATGGCTTTAAACCACCACCATATTGTGGGACATAAACATTATCGCTTTGTAATACAAATGATCAGCAGCGCAAAAATGGCAGTTCTCCAACACCGTGTCCTCAGTGGAGGGTTATATGGGAACTCTGCATGTCTAATTCTCAGTAGCGAAAAGCAATTTACAGCAAAAACAGCCAAATGGCCAAGGATGACTTTTCCAACCTGCTTTTAACACCCATCCAGCATCCACTTTTTCTCTTCCACACCCTTGACCTTTAGTCCCTCATTCTGACTGTCTGTACCATTTCTGTCCCCATTAAACTGAGTGGCACATCTCCCAAAGGGCATTAAGGGTTTTAAACATCACGTTACAGTAAGTCCAGTCCTCACAAATCCAGGTCTGCGGCATCAAACGACCAATGACAATATCTCTGATACGTATGGAACTGCAATCCATCTGCATTGCTTTAACTTTAGTTTGAATCTACCCAGATCAGCCATGTCTTTTTATTTGATTTTGTGAATGTTAAGAGGTAGCACATACCCAGCCATTTCCCGTCTCTATGTTTCCAGTGCGTATCATAATAGCAAACGTCAGCAGGGACCAGAACCTTTAAGTTCTTCAGTGGTGCTCCATTAGCGTGGGTTGGACTTTCGTACATACTGTATACATATGTCAAGAGCCTGTGTGAGTATTTATACATGCACAGTGTTATTTACAGCTGCAGGGCCGCTGCCTGCACTTATGAATCTTTGCCGTCCCAGACGCTGGCTCTCAGGCAAACAGCTATCAGCTGTACTCAACCTCTCCCCTTTGGTTTTCAAGTGACCTTTGCTTTGCCTCCTTTTAAAAAGCAGTCACTGAAATAGCAAATAGGCAAGATGCTTCATTTAGAACTTGCCTCATGGCATGAAATTAATAGGGACAAGGAAACAACTTGTTGGAATGCAGTAACAGCACGTATTAAGGCTTTTTGTTATGCAGAAGGCAACAAATAATGAGTCCCGTGTGAAAATTAGTTCACTTTGCAATCAGGCATGCGTGCACTCAAAGCTCCATATGCACCTTTAGCAAGGGAATACTATGTCTGTGGAGGTATGAGTCAAAGGCCCCTTGAAAAATAACTGCATATGTGTGAATGTGGCACATTCATAATCATAAATGCATGAAATATTATTTTGTACATCATGAAAATGTGCTTTCAACATACTTATCATGCTAATCAGGCTCTACTAGAGGGACAACTAAAACAATAAAAAATATTATTATCAATCAATTTTAATTAATGTGCATAACTCACATTCATATTATTTTCTTCTTTCATGTGTGGTACCAGCAAAGATGAATAAATTGAAATCCTTCTCCTCTCCCTCCTTCCTCAACTCTAACAGCTGACAACTTTGCCAGACGCTTCACAAATAAAACAACAACCATCAGTGGCCTATTCTCTGCATCACAAACTGACAAAAGCATCTTAACAGCAATCACACACATTCTCCCCTCCTTCTCTTCACTCTCAGAGGCAGAAGTATCCAAACTCATCCTTTACAATCACCCTACTAACAGCCCACTTGATCCTATCCCCGTCATCCCCTTCAAGCCATTTCTTCTTCAGCTGGTACCTTTCCCACAGCGTTTAAGCAGGCTCGGTTAACCCCTTTATAAACCCACTCTAAATCCAGCACTTTTAGAAAACTACATACCGCTATTCCTTCTTCCATTCAACCAAGTCTACCTTTCTCACAGATCAACCTCCTGACCTGGAAAACAACCAGTCTGGCTTTAAGAGCGGCCACTCAACCGAGACTGCTTTGCTCTCGATTATTGAAGCTCTGACTGGCAAGAGTAGCTTCCAAATCATCAGCGGTCATCTTGCTGGATCAGTCTGCTGCTTTTTACAGGGTCAACCACCAGATTCTCCTGTCAACCCTCATGACAATGCGAGCATCTCAGGAACTGCACTCCAGTGGTTCAAGTTTTCAGGGTCCTTCAGTGTGTTTTGGAGGGGAGAGCTACTGGGGTGCCTCATGGCTCAGTGCTTGGACCACTTCTTTTCTCCATCTATATGAAATCACTAAGATCTGTCATTCAGAAACATGGCATTTCCTGTCACTGCTATGCTGATGACGCACAACTCTACCTCTCATTCCAGCCAGATGCTCCGACGGTAGCTGCTCGCATCCCAGTGTACCCGACAGACAAATTTTAGACAGGATGAAGGACCAGCACCTATAACTCAACCTTGCAAAGATAGACTGCTTGTGACCTCGGCCAACCCAACACTTCATCACAACTTCTCCATTCAGCTAGGATCATCATCCATAACTCCTTCCAGGACAGCCAGGAACCTTGAGAATCTGAGATCACCTGTGTGTAAGAATAAAATCATCAGAAAAAAGATACAATCTTTTATTTTGACAAGGTACTGTGGGTTGATCAATATTAATTTACACATCAGCCTTCGCCTCCCCAGAAAATTCTCTCACTGCTCCAGACAGAGTGTGTGACAATTTTGCAAACACAGTAAAGGCAAAATTCTTGATATTTGGAGCAAAAGTGCAAACCATGTTTCAAATATCATTCACAGCCCAGACGTTTAATCAGGCGCTGAATTTATCAGCAAGACAGTCTTATAGCCAAACAAAGCGCACAGAGCATACTGATGCTGCTCTTTGTATTGTCTGAGCCGCTCTAATCTGATGCTGAACTTCCCTTTTTATCATGGATGTCATTCCGCATCACCTGTCTTTGTTTTATGGGTCTGGTTGGAGCTCTTTTTAAAGAGCGAATGGCGTGGGCGTACCACGCACCTGTCAGCTCATTTTAGTGCGCGGCGCGCACTCTCCAGCTCGACCGAGAGCTGCTGTGTTTATCCTTAGCTTATTATTGTCAGTCCGACAGGCCGTCCCTGCGGAGCTGCTGTCAGACCACCGGGGACCGTGTGTGACGCATACCGCCCACGCTCTAAAGGCCCTCTTCAGACAAACCTTAATCTAACTGTACCTGCACCAGGAGGAGGCAGTCGGAGCTTCACGACATGAGTGAACTGATTTAAAAATAATTTCCACGGTCCTCCTTATATGAAAGGAACATCTCTCTCTGTCTTTACTGTCAGTCTGCGATTCTAATTCTGCCCTGCCTTCCATTTACCTTGAAATCTGAAAGCCCCTCATCCCTCTGTCTGCAGGATTCACATTTCAGTATCCGAAACCCTTTTAGTCTCATGTTATGAGTCCTAGTTCATCATGGTAATGTGTTAAGAGTCATAAAGTAGAAAAAAAAGTGGTTATGAAATCGAAGAAACTTTTGTTTAATGTACCTCCAAAGGAAACTGGGTCAGACTTCAGAAGAACCATAACATCATGTGTAATGATCCCGAGAAAATTCAGGTTAGCTTAAACGTAACAAACCAAATATTTAACAATTATGCGTTATTAATGAAAATTTCAAATGGGGTCACGTAAATGGACATTTATGAATTAACCACTCTGCCAGGAGGCATTTTAATTATTTGACAAACTTCTGAATAACAAAGAATTTTAGGATATCACTGGATTTCATCTGTTTCAAGTTTCATAAATATGCATGTATTAATGCATGTTTTACTTTCTTTTTTTCTTTCTTTTTTTTTGAGCCAGAGGCAAATAACAGATGCATGTTACATCAACACTTCTTGTTTTTATTCTTCCACAACAATTTTAAATTGTTTTAAATTGTTAAAACATCAATTTTCAAAGTCTGTTGAAGCTAGGCTATATATTTTTTTATATTATTATTATTATTTTTGTATCTGTCTAGAATCACACTGTCACACCTGATTCCATTTATCAATCATGCAGACTTAAATACGCTGTAAACTTTACTTCCAGGCCACCAATCCATCTACTCCTCCCCTGACGTTTAAAAAGGATCCTTCAAAGTTCAGCTCTTTAGCCCAGGGCTTTCAGGCAGTTTTGCAAGCTCTCACTAATGCATCCCTAGTTTTCACCCTCAGCTCCACACGGATTTCCCAATTCACAAGCCAGCTGGAATACTGGTGGAATTTTGTGTTTACCCCCTAACCAAGCCCTAGGGTCTGTTTAACACCCTCTTATTAGACCCAAACGGCTTTAAAACTCTGGCTGAAAGTGAGCAACTGAGCATTTTATCACTTTAATGAGTACATTTAGCTGTCACTATTAAGGGACAGATCATGAATGCCAAAGAATTCCCTTTCCCAGTGAAGTGCCTGTGTTCCACTTCCATGACAGAATACAACAGTCAGATTATGAAAAAAAAAAAAAAAGTCTCCATAGAGAAATTGATTATCAATATCAATAAACCTCTGTTGGTTTGATTTGTGATTAAACAAGATGTTATCATATCATAAAGGTGCAAAATAAAACTATAAATTATACTAATATAATTCTGTATGTATAATATTATTTTAAAAACTAAATAATATTTAAAGATTTACCGCAATATATTTTATTGTTGTAAAATGTATTTAAAACACATTAACAAATTAAATGTTTAATTTCAATAACTATTTATATGTTTTTTTTTATACAATGCTTAGAATCAGTGATTATAATTCAATACTTTTATGATTTGATTGCATAATTTTTCACGCTTTATTTTTGTTTGTGATCAAATCAATGACATTAACAGCAAATCACACAAACAAGATCAAATCAAGCAGGTTTAAGACCTTTTAAGGATAAAAAGACGCCAACTGTGTTAGAAAAAAAAGAAGAAAAGAACCAATTAAAGTTCCAGCATTCAATCTTAAAACAAATGTCATATTCCTTTAATTTGGTGCCCTTTTCTCGGTGGAGCCAACAGAGGACATGATGTTTGAAGAGGCAGGAACAGTCCTGATGAGACGAGAAGCAATTATACAGCGCTTTCTCAACGCTCGAGAGGTAGCAGCCGCGGGCCTGTCACACTTCACCGTCATGCAGAAAATTGGCCATGCTCAAGCTGTAAACTCTGGGAACAAATTTAACCGTATCAGGTCAGGTATTCCTCAGGTGTGGTCCAGCTATTCTATGGCCAAACAAGTGGATATGCTTGAGTTGTAGTTCTCGAGCTCTGCTCTAGGATATAGACACAAACGTTTGCTCTCTCAACCAAACGTTTGTGTTCAACTATTCAATGAACATTTTCCAACTTTAGAAAGCACAACAAAATTTTCAAACACAATTAAGAAAATTGATATGTAATAAAGTAAAGTAATATAAAGTAATATGTTTTTTCCAGACCAAGGACCAAAAACAAAGGATCCAAAACCAACTCATCAAAGATATTACTCATTTCGGAAACTATCTTGGCCCGATATACTTTTAACTGATTGCATGACCAAAGACAGTGCGAATTTATTAACTTCAAACTTTAACCATTGATCTTGAATTTAGAACTATATTTAATGTCAGAATGATAATTGATATGTAGAAGAATGTCTGGAAGAGTAAAACAATGTAGTCATAAGCAGTTAAAAATTCAATAATAATCACTTTTTTCAGTTTTTAATCAGTGTTCTTTTCCACAAAAAATCCTTTAAATATATCCTTAAAACAAAATCATTTTAACTGAGACGCAGAAACCCTGCGCATCGAGGGCGCATATTGGCCGCAAAGGGGGATCTCGCGAGCACCCTTCTGAACCTAAAATGACAAAGGGGACACCCTACTGTCACAGTTACGTTCAGTTAGTTTCTGTTTTCATGGACTTTTAGTTTGTTATTTTCAGTCACATGTGTTCCTTTGTTCAGTTTCCCGCCACTCTTTAGTTGTCATGGAGATTCATTTAATCTGCACAGGTGTTAATCATCATTACCCATGTTTGCTTTGTATTTAGGTTGCAGTCTTTTCGGTTCCCAGTAGTCCGGTCAAATGCATTTACAGACTTACAATGGCAACCGTGTGCATGTCCGTTAAAGGGTTAGTTCACCCAAAAATGAAATCACTTACCCTCATGTTGTTGCACACCTGACTTTCGTTCATCTTCAGAACACGAATGAAGATTTTTATATTAAGTGGCTTTAAGTAGTATGTTCTTACATCGAAAAATAAGCACAATGTACTTATTGTGTTCATGTTGTATTGTAAAACACTTTTGCTGCTGTTGAGGTGTGATACGGGTAAGGTTAGGGACAGGTGTGGTGGTATGGGTAGGTTTAAGGGTGGGTTAACCGTGTAATTACAAAATATAAGTACAATGTAAAAACATGGATGTACACAATAAGTCCATTGTATCAAATTATTAATTTCAATGTAAGTACATAGTACTTAAAGGACTTCAACCCGACAGTCAAAGCAGCAGTCTACGTCATAAAAGTGCAGACTCAGAGGAAGGTCGCGAGGGTTTAGGGATCCATTTGGGACAGGGTCACTAATGCAACTCAACCAGGCCTTGCCTCCCCTTTTTTTTTGCATATACCTTGGGTGAGAATTATTTAAATGAGGGATATCAACTATAATAATCAAGGCAATTCAGGGCGTTAAGGGAATCACTCCCTTTGGGGTGGACTTTGTGATTTGCAGACCTTTTCATGCTCAAACAGCAACATTACACACTAAAGAAAGATATACAAAAATACTGATTAAGGACTGGACACAAAGACATTACGTATTGTTCTCTCAGATGGCAGGAAGTTGTGATCTACAGTAAACTAGTTCTGGGCAGTATGTGTTCGAACCTTATTATAAATGCATGACCAAACACGACATTGACATTCTGCGGTCAGGTCAGAGGCGCAGGACTCTCTCACATCGGCAACCAAGAAAGTGCATGACTGAAAACCCTCAAACAGATCAACAACAAAAAATGTTCACAGCGGAAATTGGAAATTCTCACAGTGCGGTGTCTGCCTTGGTTGAGACGGGCATCCGAGTGGGATCAGAGATAAAGTGTGCTCGGCTGAACTACATATCTGAGTGGATGTCAGGCGATGTATTGGTTGCACTGATTTTATGTATACCGACGAACCTCTGCATTTGTTAAAAAGAACACAACTTCTGCTGGATGGTTTTATTTTGTTGAGTTTTTAATGTAGGAATCAGACTATACACAAAAAAAAGTTGACTTTCTTAAACAGTATTTTTATCTTATTTTCCAAAATATCTAAGCATCCTTACTCGAACAAAAACTCACACGAGAAGCAAAATTACAAAATATGTTGACTTGTTTTACAAGAATATATTTTGAATGAACAATTTTGACAAATTGTGTGTTTTGCCTGTTTTAAGCATAAACTTCACTAAATTTTGTTAGATTTATAGGGTAAAAAAAATGCACAAATTTTTTTTTGTTCGATTTAATAGGGTAAGAAAAATAAACACCCCAAGAAATTAATGCATTATCGTTTGCTTATCATGTACATTTAACTTGTTTTAAGGATGTTTAAATATTTTCACTGGACCACAAGACAAAATACTGGATTAAGAAAATGATGTAGCAAAGCAAGTTTTTCAAACACTATTTACAAGAACAACTTTTACAATATTAATTTAAATTTCCACTTCCAGAGGGGCCATTTTACAGGATAGCAGTTTTTCCATAGATTTTAAATTATGAATATGTAATTAGCATAATTTGATTAGCATTAATAAGTATGCATATAATTAAAAACATGAACAAAATGCATAATCACACTAGGCTAGGTAGAGTTCCTTTTTGTTAGGAAATTGTAGAAATATACATTCTCTATAATATTAAATCTCAAAGGTGGCACTTTGCAATTGCATGTGATAAATCTGCGAATTTTCATTTCGCCATCCAAAATAATAACAACAATAATTTGAATAATTAAAGAAAGTAAAGCCTAGCCCAAGATGAATCTCAAACAAATAATTTACTTCCTGTATAGTCTACTTTTTAATCCATTTCATTTTTACACTATACAAATGGTCAACAACCCCCAGAGACCTGCTTGTATCTTACAAAATACATATAATCACAACTTCACCATTATGAAATATAGCTCAGCTGTGCTGGATATTAATACATCTAACACAACCTGACCTTCACAAACCCTCTCATCAGCTCTGTGTCCACTCCGGGCTCCTTCATTTAACATTGGCTGGCGAGCACAAACGGTAATCACAAACCGCTGATTGCAGCAAAGAGACGGGAGAAGCAATCAGAGGGAAATCGCTCATTATCATGCGATCACTCAATTCTGGAAATCCAAAGGCACAAGCGATGCAGATTTTTACGCCGTCTCACTAGAGGCAGCAAGCGGATTGTGACACGGAACAGACATATTGTAATGCAAATGTCAATCACCTTGAAAATGGATTGTTTCAGATGAAGGATTGTTTGACAGCTTCTGAAGGCCTGGATGTTTTGATTGGATGACTTCTGTTTGACCAAAGACACGAGATGAGAAGAGAATCAAACACTCGACGGCGCAAATAAACTCGACGAGCGAAATTATCTCGCAAGAGAAATTACAGAAGCTTGTTTCCACCACTGAATAAAAATTATAAAGGTAGGCTAATTGCGACTTTTTATCTTATAGTTCTCGCAATTGCGAGTTTACGTCTCAGAATTGCGTGATATAAACTCGCTATTGCGAGAAAAGTCAGATTTGCGAGTTTATATTATGCAATTCTGAGAAACAAAGTCTGAATTGCAAGATGTAACTTGTAGGCTACCTGTGAGGGGAAAAAAAAGTCTAAATTGAGATAAAAAGTTGCAATTATCTTTTACAGATTTATTCTGTCATGGAAACAAGCTTCCATAATAAATACAGTTGCAATTGCGATTTTTTTTTGTTGTTGTTAAGAACTGCGAGATATAAACTTGTAATTTCGAGACCCGCTATTCAGATTTTTTTCCCTTAAAAATTAATTTTTAGAATGTAGAATTAACTTCTGGCAATTGTGCATTATAGTGAGCAAAAAAAAAGTCAGCTCACAATTTTGACATTTTCTCGCAATTGCGAGTTTATATCCTGCAGTTCTGACTTTTTTTCCCCTTGAGTTATAAAGTCCAATTCTGAGGAAAGAAATTGAGAGATGTAAATTCACAATTGCGAGAAAAAAAGTCAGAATTGTGAGATAAAAAGTTGCAATTACCTTCAATATTATTGTTATCCAGTGGCGGAAACAACCTTATTATCAGAAAATATAAAGGACCTAAATGAAGGATTTATCATAAGACAGCTAAAATGAAACTTCTGTGATCGTTTATTCACCCTCATGTCATTCCAAACCTGTACGACCTTCTTTCTTGGACCACAAAAGGAGAAATTAATTCAGAATTGACCAGGAAGAAAGAATGTAATTCGGGTTTGGAATGGCATGAGGGTGAATATATGATGACGTTTTCATTTCATTGTTGGGTAAGTGATTCATTCAACTGTTTCAAACCTGTCTACAATAATCTAACATATTGAAACAGATGGCAGTGTGCGGATAGAGATTATGACTGCACTCTAATATGACAAGGACAATTTTGTAGCTTTAATGTCAGAAGTAATCCTGACTGTTGATGAGAATCAGTTTATCCTTCAAGCAATGTTTTCAATTAGTTGTGCTGTGAAATTTGAATGGATGGTAACACTTTACAATAAGGTCTCATTTATTCACATTAGCTAATGCATTAGTGATGGACTAATGTATTATTACAACATTTATTACCCTTTATAAATGTCAGTAAAAATACAATTGTTCATTGTTTCATGCTAGTTCTTAATGCATTGACTAATGTTAGCAGATACAACTTTTGATTTTAAAAGTGTTTTAGTAAATGTAGAAACTAACATTACAGATTAATAAATGCTGCAGAAGTATTGTTCATGGTTTGGTTACGCATTAAATAATGTACAGTGAACATTTGAAAACTTCTTGTAAAGTGTTACCGAATCAATAAATGGACATATATATACACCTTTGATCGCGGTTCAGCTCAATGTAGCATCACAGCATCCAGTGCCGTGCAACAGCTTCAAAAATGTGTAGATAATAACGTAAATCTACAGTGTATAACACAAGCAGGGCTTCGGGCGAAATCCACTACATCAAATCATTAGCGTTTACTGAAGTACGCTCACTTAAGTCAACATAAATAACAGAAAAATACACAATCCCACAGGGCTCCCACATAAATCTCAAGATGATCTGTAAATATGTTCCCTAATGCACCCTGACTCTCACAAAAAAGAAACATTTAGCAATTGACACGCAGTTTCCTTCTGTAACAGCCTGCAAAAATAAAGGCGAGGCACTCCCATCGAGAGCGTCCTTCATATATACGCAGAAATAACAACGTTCACAAAAAAAAAAGTCTTCATTTTACAAAGTGCTTGGCATTTTCACAGTGTGTGATTTCAGCAGTCTGCCTTGTGATTTACGGAGCTCTGACACTAATGTTTCTGTCCCAAATATGGAAGATGAGACATCTACAAACTGTGGCAGCTGCATGGGCTTGTCCAACACTTTGCAGTTGTCCCGTGAGCTCAAAGGTAAGCGAAGTCTTGTAAAGGAGGAAACAATGTTTGAGATGTTTCACCAACCATAATGAGTAACGCCTCCACCAAACCAGGAAATAGTCTCACCACATTTGAATAAAGCTCAAGTGCACAGTTAAAGGTCAATGCATAACCTGCCACCTCAGTTTAGAGCAGAAACATTCCTGCAGAGCAGCTCTGAGGGGTCACTTCCTGTGAAGCCTGCATCATTTCCTGTTGAAACCCAAACGTCTCTGCGAGGGAGGACTGGCGTGATTCTCTCACGAGGCTGAGGGCCATATGGGCAGCGGATGGGCTTCAGTGTTGAACACGTACTTATCCAGACTGAGCAGCTCGGTGTCTTCAGAGAACAGGAGGAAGAGATACTTCAGCGTCTCGCCCAGGAAGAAGCTCTCCATCTTATCTCTGGGTGCGGGGTTCAACGGGTCACGGACGTTACCTATGGAGGTGTAGCCCCCGCTGGGGACCTGAGACAGAAATTGAGTAAAGAAGTCAAGTTTCTTTATTTATTATTGGCACAGCTAGCACACTGTTCAATGGGCAGTGAAAGTGCTGAGACCGATAAATGAAATATATAAAAATTCTGTACTATTTTGTCTTTAAAAAACACCAACACCCACTAAAAGATAGAATCAAGCATCTTAAAAGCTACTAAAAGGGGGGAAATCATTTTGAGATTTGCTCAAGATTACATTTAACAGTGTTATTAATGTTAAATCTTTAAGTGAACATTAGATGATGGACAAGGTAATCTAAATATATAGTACAATCTTGGATCTTCTCTAGTATGGACGGATTCTGATGAATACATTTTTTTTAACATTGTCTGATTTAATAAATTGTGAAAGGAATGGTTGGGAGGGAGCATGAAGAATGATTTCCACACATGAACTGGCACCTCTGAGTCCAGACCTTAAATTCATTGAAAGTCTTTGGGATGTGCTGGAGTAGACTTTCTTGGACTTACATTTTTGGTCAAGATCTTGTATTGACAATGCAAGAGTGAAGTACTCTGTCTGGACTCAGAGGTGCCAATTCATGCGTGAAAATGATTCTTCATGCTCCCTCCCAACCATTGAGCCTGATGAATCTTGACATTGTCATCCTGGAAATATGGCCACGATGTGTCTTCCTACATGGTTGTTTAAGAAATGAAAAGCTACACACTCCATCAATTAGGGTTAGAAGAACTGTTCCCAAACATATAACATGCTAGAAACATAATAATCACTGCAATAATGATCAGATTCAAAGACTCTTAAGCATTGGCCTATTCAGATTTTGGATCCTACAGTATCTTTCTTGTAATGTAAGAAAAACTATCAAATGTGCTATTTACAAAATGATGGAAAAAATGTCATGTCAAATTCAGAGATAATTCTTGCAGGTCTCACTCACTCTGGTGTGCTTGTTGAAACTTTGCAGAATGTCCCAGCCCCAGTCCCTGTATTTGCTGTCATTGGTGAATCTGTACATGTAGAACAGACTCTCTACGGTCTCTGGTCTCAGCAAGTTGTGTCTGTCGGCAGGCTGCACATACATATCGAGAGAGGGGAAACAAAATCTATTAAAAGGGCACCAACTATTATAAAGGTCATCTCATCAGTGCTGAGCGCAGAAACTGTTTTGTTCTTCAGAACAGAAGGATAAACATAAAGACCTTGATTAGACAATCTGAACCCAACACAGCCTCTGCACTGTTTGGGGGTCTATTACCATTTTATTTCTAGACAAAGGAGAGAAAAGGCATTATGGTTTTGTTCCAAAACCTGCAGTTTAAGGCCTTGTCTCCAACCACCAAGGGAGTTTATTGTCAAAAATGAGAGGTGACTGTAGAGGTTAATGAACCTTCACATCGATGTCCCGTCCGCTTTGGTACTGCAGGTTAAAGTGAGCGATCTCTGGGCTCAGGCCCGTCTCCATCTGAGCGTACATCTGATGGCACGTCTCCATCAACTGCAGAGCCAGGTCCATGTGATCAGCGGGCAGGCCGTTGTGAGCGCCGAGAGCCAGCGTGCCAGGAAGAAAACACACCAAGTGATCCTGGATGAGACCGAGAAAAAGCCTACTATATCATATTTGATACACAAAATGACAAAGCCTCTAAATTGATCAGACATGATCAAAAGTTGCTACATACCTTCTGCCCTCTGACTGATAGTTCATACCTTTTTAGTAAGTTTACAATTTAAAAAAACGTTATCCTTCAGGTCGTGGCACATGTGTCTTTTTGCTGTGAAATCTTTACTGATTTTTATAAAGTAAACATAAAAGTAACTTTTATATTGTTAGTGATATTTTAAGATGAACATTTACTAGACTGAAACAACTTAGCTTTACTTGATTATCTTGTTGAAAAAGCATGATTAAATGTATCAAATATGATACACTGCTTTTGAGGAAAGTTTATTTGTACATCTTTCAATCATCATTGTGTTGCATTGCATTGTTTTGCCATTATCAGAATTTTATATAAACATCAGCAACTGCACCAAATTGCATATTTGCATATAGTTTTTTTCCTCCTCTTCCAATGAGCTCCATATTCTCCTACAGTATATCTGTATGATATGTATGACTGTATGAGCCATAAAAACAGATTTATCAAATATGATACTTAAAAAATGTCTGCAAATTTTCTCTCTCTATCTCTTTTTAAAGATTTTGTCTAAAGGTTCAGTAAACTGTTCCATAAAAAAAAAAAAAAAAAAAAAAAAAAGGATTTTACTGACTATATTTCATATGTCAGGCTTTACAGGGTTAAAAAGGTGTATGTGTCACAAAGGTCTCAAATCTCCATTATGCTGGTTTATTTCCATACTCATGAAAAAGCCAATTTCATTAAAACCACTAGATTATAGGAGGTATAGAGGTATAGCTTAGATTACATATATTTATAGAGCAAACACAAAATTAAATAATCAAAATAAAAATTCTGTCACTGTACTCACCCTTATGTTGCTCAAAATCTGTACGCTGTTATTTTTGTCTTGGAAACATTAAAGTAGAATTTTTTGCTATTTCCAATTTTGTGATCCACAGACAAAAAATAACAGCATACATGTTTGGAACAACATGAATTTTCATTTTTGGGTGAACTATCCCTTTAAGAATGACAAATTAAGTTATGACTCTCTCACCATCTTGGGATTGAGACGGCCATTGGACAGCTCCCCAACGAAGGTCAGTTTACTAGGAGAAGTCTGTCTCAAGAGATTCTTTTTGACACCTTCTACAGCCTGAAGATAGTCCTCCAGCAACCTGAAACAATATGCAAACATCACACTACGCATTTGACGTGATTAAGTTCGCCCTCTAGAGACAAAAATAAGCTACTGCATCTTAATTGAGCATTGAGAGCGTCCCAGACTTCAGTTGATGTGATGTGATGTATAAAATCAAACATAGATAGATAGTGAAGGCACCGATCCCACCCCATCAGTGTCTTGGCGAGATAACAGACAGGATTCAGACTCAGAGGTCATTTAAATAGACCACATTCCCCATCATTGACTAGCATATCCATCACCAACCTGGTGGATTTGATATTCCACACCAGACATTTATCAAAACTCATTAACAGTCAGTGTCTACTGAGCCCCAGTGAACACCTTTTTACTGAATTATTCAAAACCGAACCCAATGAAAAAAATACTATCAGCGAGAAGCAAGTGTGTGTGATGTCAACACAGCGGGAGTCTAACGAGACTCAGGTGTGAGCAGTGCATGACAATGATCCGTCAAGCTTAACAGAGACTGAATCGCACTGGCAGAGAGAACAGGAAGACAGAATAACATCCTGTCAAGTGCACAAAATGGCTGATGTCGCATTTCGCCAGGAGCAATGACACCTTGGCACTGTCCCTAATGGTGGTGGACATTTGCGAAACATGCCCATGACAGTCATCATGTTGATACGGTCTTGTGAGTGCTTTTTTACTCATTTTATTGTCAGACAAAAAGTTTAAGTTCAACTAGTTAGAAACGTAACAGCACGCCTCTCCTCAAAAAAGCTACACCATTTAAGGGATCATTTATGTCTGAGATGATTTATGTGCCAATACAAAAAGTCAATAATTATTTCAATGTTATGGTTGATAACTGAAAATGGCTGATATTACAATTCAATACTAATTTGTCTAAATAAATGAAATGAAACTCTAACAAATATAACAACACATGAAATCAATCATTTTAAATGTATCACGAATTCATTTACAGTGTTATAAAATTATTCGATTGCTTAGCGTTAATGAGCGTTAATTGACAGAAGGGGTAATCTAAATGTAATTTTATATATATATATGAAGAGTTCAGATGCAAAAGCCTCTAAGTGCCATCTGAAATGTTCTTCTAGAATGATCATTTTTATCAAGCTTGTATATTTAAGTTCAGTAATTTCACTTAAATGACAATTCATAGGTAATTTTCATTGCCATTTAAGTGAAATTACTATATATATACATACATACATACATATATAAACAGCTACGGTACATTACAGCAAAGGAATAAGGAATACAAATAAAGGAAATGAGCATGCACAATTAAATATACAATATACAATTTTGATAAACAAAAAAAACTATAATAATAATAATATTGTACATCCCCACTTAAATATGAGCAATAGTGATTTTTGCTGGAATTACAGCTAAAAGAATTTTGCATTATTATACCAATATACCATTTTTTTTATATTAAAAGGGTGAGTGTTCAGGAAGCCTATTTGAAAACCGTCTTTATTTCTGTAACTGTTATTTCTGGTGATCCTAGCAGCACACAAATTACACACTTATCACCACTGTTTGTTTTCTACTTCATAGCACAATGTCTTTAAGTGCCTGAGTCCCAAATTTGACATTCAAATAGAAGCATTCACACTTATATAATTTGAGACCTCTTGAAACCAATTCCATCAAGAAATGATGACATCATAATAAAATAATGTAATACTAAATGCACCGAAGTCACCTCCAGGTTTTGAAGAGCAACACAAGTGCCATGTACTTGTATCACTGTCAAGGCTAAGTAGCATGTAGTTACATAACAATTAAACCATGCTCAGTTTTTTTGTTCTTTCCCAGTGCAATTCACTCTATCAGTAACTGACAATGTGAATCAATCATACCACCCCAGACCAGAGGCATAACCTCAGTACATTAGGCTCAGTGAGCATCGCCAATTCTCTGAAACCCATTAGCTAAAAGCACCAGTGGGCTATTGACACCCGGTCTAAGCACTAAATTTATGAACCGTCAGCCAAAGCTGCATTAGTATCTGCTGTTAGTGTAACTCACTCAGTCTCTTTCTTGCCACCCTGTAGCCACTGTTTGAGCAGGTACTCGTAGTAGCTGTCCGCACGGGCCCCCAGCGTAAAGGCCCCTCGCCGAGTGAATTTACCACTGTTTGTGTTGATGAACATGGGCACCAGACCATCACGCTTTCCCTCCAATCTGTGGACCTGTCTGGTCACCTCCTCCACTGCATTCTGAGAACAGAGGGAGATAAAAAATAAAATAAAATAATAATAATAATAAAAAAAGAAAAGAAAAAAATGGTACAAATAACGTACCTGGTACTGCGGGTCCTGTGTGAGTCGGCTGAGCTCTCTGAACTCCAGCTGAATGCTGGTCACCTCTGCGACTGTGCTGTCTGTGGTCCAGCGTGGAGGGTGAGCGGTTCCTTTACCAATGTTCACGTCAGAGTAGGGGATTTTAGATGGCGTTTTGAAAGCAGGCATTAATCTGAAGCCAATGTCTTTCTACAAAAACAGAGACACAACAAGTGTTTTATCTGTGGTCTATTAAAATAGTTATACTCATCTGTGCAAGCCAAAAGCTATAAACCTTTTGAGGCTATACTTTGTCCTTTACTAGGATGATGAAGTATAATGAAGGATATGAAGGATAATGAGGATGATACTAAATTAAATAAGGATATGAAGTACTTACAGCTTTTTCCAGGAAGAGTGTGTCCCCGGACAAGTGGTATGTGCTCAAGAGACCCCCCAAAATACGGATGGTGCTCTCAAAAAGATTCACATCCACATTCTTGGAAAAAGATAATTCTGTCTCGACCCACATCATCGCCTCTGCAAACTCTAATATACAAAGATTTAGAAAGAGAGAGACACATAGAGAGAGGAGAGAGAGAGAGAGAGAGAGAGGGGGGGGGTGTACAAAGTAAAAATTTTCCATCATTCATATTTACATAGCCTTTTTCACTCAATATATTTTTGATTAATGGGTTTATCTTCAAAAATGGGAACTTTAGGCCCCGTGGACTTTCTTTCTTAAAACACACTTTTGACACTCACTAGTTTATTCAATTTGTATGCTAGCAACGTCCAACTGTGGATATGCACAACTGTTCAAAGGTTTTGGGTCAGAATGATATTTAATGTTTTTTATGCTCACCAAGGCTGCATTTATTTGATCAAAAATCCTGTAAAAACACATACTTTAAAATGTAATGTATTACATTAAAACACATGATCCTTCAGAAATCATTCTAATATGCTGATTTGCTGCTCAAGAAACATTTTATATTATTATCAATGAGGAACACTTAATATTTTTGTGGAAACCTTAATACATTTTTGAAGGATTCTTTGATTAATGGAAAGTTCAAAATAACAGTATATATTTAACAACATTTTTTTTTTGTAACAATGTGAAAGTCTTTACTGTCGCTTTTAATCAATGCTGACAATCGGAAATGAAACAAGCAATAGATTTGAAATGTGCATAAATGTGCATATAAGACTCACCGTCTTTCAGGCCAAGGATCCACATGGTGTCTAGCGCATCTATAAGTGTGAGGCCCAGACCGAACCACTCTCCGTGAGTCTTAGATATGGGCTTCAGTTCATCATGACCCCACGCAAAAGCCTTGTAGCCCTTCCACGCGTGCCTGAAAGCCTCCCGCACCGCCTCTACGCGATCCACGGGCTTCACTGTGCCTGTGTATAACAAATAAATCACAGAAAGACATTAAGATGATCACACGTCTGAGACGTTTGGCCTTTGTGCTACAGACGTAACTAATAATTATGGGATGAACTCTGATACCTGGTTCTAAGTTGGTAGCTCCCTCGGCATCAGCCACCGTTCCTTCTTTCCCATGGGCGGTGGACTGAAGCTCCGCCTCGATCATTGCCCCGCGCCAGCTAGGAGTCCAAAAACAACACTGGCATCAATTGTAACATCCAATCCAGAGATTCAGCACCCATAACAGCACTGATTCCTTCCACATGACCCATGATTATAACTGCAATTACACATGAGCAGGAGTCCCACAACAGGACACAGCTGGAGGAAATGAAAGCTCATCACAACTCACTTCAAAAACGCTGCATTACCAGCTCAACTGTTAATAAACTGTTCCCTGAGGCACTATCAGCACACAGGAGTGTTTGTCCTCTGCTCCTGTAATGTATTCTCTGCTCTTTCTAAAGGCAGTGACACACCAAGCCAAGGTAAAAGAACTGGTGACGATAAAAGCTGACTGTGTTGTCACCTCACGTCGGCCAGAAACCTGCGCTTGAACACACCGAAAGGACTACAGGAGACTGTCGACGAGCAGGGTTTTTAGGATTTTAGGCGTTTTTATCATTTTTATGCGTGCTTGCTAAATAAAAGCATTAACTGTTTTAAAAAAATATTATTAAAGAGCGGTAGTGTACTTTTTTTTCATATATTTGTCTACCTTTATATTTAAGGAGGGGGGGTTCCTCGCAAGAGGATCATAATATTGCTGGTCTGTGGCAAAAAAAGTTTGAAAAAATCCAATTAGCAGCGTACATGTTTCGGATGGCATGACGGTGAGTAAATTAACACACAATTAACTATTTCTTAAAGAAATTTGTCATTAATATGTACCCAAATACAGTGGCGGATGAATCTGACAAGCATCAATGTGAAAATGTATTTCATTTAGTGGAGGGGATACAATTCTTAGTAGCTTCCAAGCGTGTGAGTGAGACTAATAACAAATAATTGGCAATAAAACTCAAATTTTAATACCTCTACTTACTCATAAGGTTAAAGCCAACACTAAGCCAACAACAAATAAATATCAATGACTAATACTTTAACCATTTATCATAATTAAAAGTTTGAATGTTTGCTTGAATGTAAAATGTCCAAACCTAATGACTGTTTTTGCTTCTTTCCCTCCGTCGTCTTCTCTCTTGATCTCGGGTTCGGGTTCTTCTCTATCTTTCACCTGCCAATCTGACACATTCCCCCGCTTCTGTAGAGCTGGAGGACCACGCTTGCTAGGGGGCTTCCTCTGCTGATTCAAACCGCCCAACATAAAAAGACAAGAGTAGATAAAGAATCTTAGGATACATTTACACGACAATGATATACTAAAAACGGAAACGTTTTTTCTTTGCATTTTGCGCATACAGATAAACGAAATAAAAACGCTGTATTTTGCATGCCAGGACAGTAGTTGGCAATGTCACTTTGTGAAGAAACACTACGTGCCTATAGACTGAACACATAATACGCATGTGCATAATGTCACCGGTTTCACAAACTCATGAATTACCTTATTAACATAATATTTAAATATTTTATTTATTTTGTATTTAGAAACAATCAAAACATTTTCTATATTTTAATTAATGTTATTTGTAATGGTTTTTTTATTATTATTTAGTAACAATTGTAATTTTTTAATCTTTTTAAATTTACTTTATCAATATAATAATGCTATAATTGATCACATTTATTTATTTAAAAAGCTTTTATTTTGAATTTACACATTTTTTAATTTTAGTTTAAGATTCAAGTTGTTTTGTTGTTGTTTTAGCAGGGGCTGGAAAAATCCTTAAAAATTAGTAGAAAAATTATAAATTAAACAATATAATAAATATACCAAATAACTGAGAAATATTCCTACTAACCATAGCTGGAGGTTTGGGAAGTATTGGAATGCTTGGTCTTTGAAGCTCCGGCAGCACTTCTGGTGGGACGTCCTGGACCCCAGGGACAACTCCTGGTGGGAGCTTTGCGACGAGGCCAGGAGGAATGGGCCTGAGACCTCTGTTTTCCATTTCAACCCAGTCCTCTTTCAACGATCTGTCAGAGAGCCCTAGACAATAAACAAATCTCATGCGAATTATTAATAGCAAACCGTGTGATGTTTAATAAAACTTTTACCCCAGCAGCTAATATAAACGGGCGGAGGCTGCGCCAATCATCTATCTTTTGTGATTTCACCTTTCATATCCTGTGAAATGTCATTAAAGAGGACTGAATAAGTACCTCTCCACTGCTCCGACAGACTGGAATAGGAAAGAATCCCACAGATGAAGAGGAAGGCAAGCAGGAAAAGAATCAGACTGCGCTGAAGCCGAGACAGCTGCTTCCATTTCTGCCAAAGCAAACGCAAACAATACATGGACAATCGGAGGAAAGTGCAGCAATTTTATATTTGATGGATTGACGTGGCAACTGCAACGACCGCCAAATATAGTGCTACAAAAACAAAGCTAAAGGGAAAAAACGACAATATGATTTATCCTGCACTCGCAAATCAAATCTAAAAGACCTTTTCTCTCAGTACAAACGTCACTATAGTTTAATCAACCTAACTAATTAAATCAACATGCATTTCAGATAATGGAAGGCATTAAAGGGACAGTTCACCCAAAAAATGTCCTCACCCACGTGTTGTTCAAACCTGCATGATTTGCTTTTTCTGTGAAACAAAAATTAGATACTAGGGGTGCAACAATATATCGTGTCACAATATATCGCAATACAAAAATGCAACAATATGTATGGTGGATAGTTCACCCAAAATAAAAATTACCCTGTGAGAAAAAATTGAAGTTTTCAGAGTCAGTACTACATTAAACTACAATATATTATGTTGAATATAATGTATAATAATGGGGGAATATTAGTGGGTCCTGATAATGCTTATGTTATAAGTCTTATGTTACCAGTAAAACGTGGCCTACGTTATTTTAAATATATCTAGCCAGTGACAGAGTGCAAGCATATTCGTCTAAAATAATTCAGTATTTTCAGGTTCAGAATCATGAATATATTTATTCTGGTGTTACCATTGTCCAAGCCTATTCATTTACACCCACAATATTATATCAAATTTAGCATTTAATCAACAGTAAAAATGTTCTTAACCTTTTATTATATGTCTTGGAGTATCGCAATAGTATCGTATCGTGAGTTCAGTATCGTGATATGTATCGAATCGTGAAATTAGGGTATCGTTACACCCCTATTAGATACACTACTAAAAGTTTGGGGTCACTTTGAATAAAAGCTGCATTTATTTGATTTAAAATATAGTAACTGTTTTCTATTTTATATATTGTAAAATGTAATTTATTTCTGTGATGATAAAGCTGAATTTTCAACTTTCAACGTCTTCAGCGTCACATGATCCTTCATAAATGATTCTAATTTGCTGCTCAATAAACATTTCTTCTTATTATCAATGTTGAAAAAAAATTAGTTTTGCTTCTTAATATTTGATACATTTTATTCACAATTGTTTGCTGAATAGAAAGTTTGAACAGCATTTATTTGAAATATTGTGTCAATTTAATGCATCTTTGCTGAATAAAAGCTTTAATTGCTGAATTAAAATAAAAACAGTTGTTATAGTCAGTGAGCTGACTGAGGACAATTCATTCACTAACCGAGTTCTTGACTTGAACTTACTGACTTTGTTTGCTTTTTTTGGTGTTCTTATGTTGTTGTTTTTTACATAAAAATAGTGTTGCATGAACAAGAGCCTCAATTTGGGTTCCCAAGAAAAAAATTAAGTAGTTTAGAAAGACTAAATCCTAGCAGAACAGTTTAAATTTTTTTTATGAACTGTTCCTTTAAGCTACATTTTTAAATTAAAAGTTTTGTTTTTTTCAAACCACAAAATTGTGTTTTTGGCTTAGCAGGGTTTCCGGTGATAATTAAGTATATACAAATTAGTAGATTAAATGTCAGGGGGAAAGAAACAAGGGTTTTGACATCCCCGGTGTGGCTAGGACTGAACACAATGACTACAGTGCCAGCATATTCTTCTCAGAATATTAAATAGATGTCAAGATGCTTCGCAGACAGGAAAAAGGCACTCATTTACACAAACAAATAAAGACGAAGAAGCCATCAGCCGTCGAACATCACAGTTAATGAATGAAAAATATATAATGTCCTGCAGAACAAGGGTTTAGATGGCATCTTAAGAATAAAATAGGCAAACACTAACCCTCCAGCAGGACTGTCTCCGGTGCTTGCCGTTGGTGTAGCTGCGGTTGTGTTGGTCTCCCAGCGTCAAAGAGACAAAGTCCTTCCTCTGTGGCGAGTACATCTCTAACACAGCCCACCACTCAAACACACTGAATCAAATAGGCGAGAGAGGGGGAAAAAAAAAGACAAGAATGACACAGATATCAAGTGATTTTCCCACAAATCACAATTCGTTACATGAGCCGAGCACATGAAGGTCTGTTGCTCCTGCCATGCTGATCTTCGCAGCTCCCTGAGGAGAACTGAGGTGTAAAACACAGATCTCTTCACAAGATTGCTTGATACCAGACTAAATCTGAAGTGAAATGAGGCACGAGGTGGCACATCTGATCTGAGAACAACACCATGGGACAGGGCTGTTCACCTCGCTGTCCCAGAGCCATGAGAGCCATGTAAGAGGGGATTAGGAACATTAGCCTAAGTCCATCTGGTTTCTATCATACCAAACCCAGTTTATCGGATAGAATAGATTTAAAAACACTGGCCTGCTAAGATGACACACATATATATGCTGCAGGATGGAGGAAGGTTGAATGCAGACTGTGTCCCAAATGCAAATTACAAGTAAAATCATCTGAGTGTGTCATTTAAGTGTGAAGGTGAACATGAAAGTTCAGTTCTGTTTTGAGACAACGTTCCCACACTTTTTAACCATTTCATTGCATTTCCTGTTGGTTTTGATTACTGGATATGAATGTTCCTTTTACATAGCATGCAAATTAAACAGATTTGCTGATGAATCATTCAAAATGATTTGAGAACTGGTCGACTGATTAACTGATTCGCTCACAGATTGAGTCAAATGACCATTTACCACCATTTTAAATTTTCTAAAATACATAGGCTGCATTCGAAATCACATACTTACTAAAAGTACCGGGATGACCTACTTCTTCCGGTGATATTCTGAAGTGTGCATACATTGGATCCTTTACTTTATCCCATGAGGCCACGGGAGAAGATTTGTGAATGGCAATGTTGGTAGGTCCCATAATAATGACAACATGGCAAATTCATACTATATAGAACATCCTTTTTTAGTGGCCGTGAAGTAATTACTTATTCAAAATAAGTACCTAAACAAAATAATCTGTGATTTTGGACGCAGTATGCACGCTCCGTCGTATGCACACTTAAGAATCTCACCGGAAGTAGTAGGTCATCCGGGTACTTTTTTTGCCTACTCCTTTATGAGTACTGTGAATTCGGACATACTTCTTTTGTCACCTTCTGTTTTTCACCTACTATGTAGTAGGGAAGTATGCAATTTCGGATACAGCCAATAACTGAAGTGTGCATACAACATGGCAAACGTAGTACGTCCAGATTATACTCATATACAGACATTCATAGAACATACTTTATTCAAAATAAGTACCTACTCAAGAGAATATGTGATTTCAGATGCAGACATAGTTTTACAATGTCCTTCCTTGATATTGTTTTTATTTTTAAACCTCTGAATACTTCCTAGGCCAGCCATATTGAATTTTGTCGTAAAATGCAGTCATTTTGTCATAACATTTGGCAGCCTGTTTTGAGGGTACCTGAGATTTGGTTTCGGTCATCTACCCGATTTTTAAATCAAATAGCTTTGCAATACCATATCAATTAGGTGCCAGTGCCCCTATTAAGGATATAAGTGTTTGTATTGCAAGTAATTCTACTTATGACATTTAAATCACTTTTCTTAAAATCATCATCAGTCAAATTAAAAATACTTGAAAATATGTTGTCACGTGCCTGTAGACTACTTGTTATATTTAGGCTATTTCACATTGACCGATTTTCCATTGTACACATCTATGCTGCAAACGCTTTGGCAAAACAAATGCAGTGTTTCTTATTAAAGCACACTGGAATGAAAGAGACATATGCATTCATTTTTTTATCAAGCGTTTAACCCTGCTCAGGTGAGGGACTAACTGGCCTCCAAACGTATCCTTGTTTTACCTTTCTCTTGACAACTTGCTGATCCCGGTAAGAAAGAGGATCTATATGCATGAAGCGGAGGAGGTCACAGCCAAGGCATCCCATCCACTGTGCGTGTAGTATTAGTGAACCCAGTGTGTAGGCTAGGTGACAGCAGGAGTGGCTATCAGATCTCTATCTCTCCTCCATCACGCTGCTCTCATACAAACCGCGCATTACTCGCACAAAACCGCATGCTGATAGACAGTCTAATCGTAATGTATCAATCTGTATAAAAATAAGCATGATCGCTGTTAATCACCAGAAAGCTGTGTTCAGTACAATGTTTATGTGACAGCTCCTACTGTATCACGTGATCCTCATGCACACGCGTCATTCGGTCGGGCTCCGCCCTGTTTTATTAACACGTTCATGACCTTACAACAATCTCCCTTTTCACATGGAGGTTTCACTTCAACAATGAAGGAATCATTTATCAGTTAACATAATTATATTTATGATAACGTGGTTTGTGACCTGAAGTTAAAAAATGATTGAAAATGAAAAATGCTGCTTGATTAATTAAATTGTAAACACAATTAAATACAATAGGCCTACATTTGGAAATTGGAATAATCCTAATAGTGTATAATTATTGCATACGTTATCATATAAATAGAAATGCAGTAATATATTAAATAATTTGTAATATTACTGTACTATATACTAAGTCATTTGATACACTTAAATAAAAGAATTAAATTGACATAAGTACTGTAAATAAGTATATTAATGACTCAGACAAGGGAGATGGTGGTGGAGTGAAATTAAAGGAACACTTTGCTGACCTGTTTTGTTGGACTGATAATACTCCTTCCTCATGATATTCATACAATACTGGATTATGATGTCCTCATGCACACACTGCAAATTTGTGTGTGTGTTTTTTAGCAAGATGAATTCCGACACTTTCCATTGCTTTTCCAGATATTAACACTTTTAAACATTTATGGCAAGTTCAGGTATGCAGTGATTTCCCACTTCATCCCATTCCACACAGATTTTCAGACGTTAGAGACTACATTCAGAAAGGAAATACAGACAAAAGGCGGCACAGCTAGGGCGCCTTGTGCTAAAGCAAATTGTACCTGCTCATGGATCCTCCTGAGGTATAACTGGGCAGCTGCAGTTCAGCTCATTAGCATGCTTTTTGGTTTGAATAGGGAAAAATACAACTTCACAAAATATTTTTTAAGAAACGGGTCGTGTTTCAAACAATGATACAAAACAGTTCGACACGATTTAAATGATACATTATTAATGCATTTTTTATAGCTGATGCTCAAACAGATGACCAGCATGTGATTTCTGATAACACCAAAAATACATAGAAAACACAATATACATTACAAAATATAGGCTAATTGAACAAAATAAAGCACCTGTGCCTAAATTCAATGTGGTTTAAAATGTTATTAGTGATATCTGCTTTAAAGCAATGCTGAATGATTAAATTTGGCTTTGTCTGATTATTCTCAACATTATCCAATATAATTTGTGTATTTTCTTACATTTATGTCATAAGTGCTCCCTGAGACCTACATACAGTAAATGTGAACTAAAGAACACGTCTCTATGACTTTTTGCATGTCTCGTACCCATAATGCACATTAGATCACTGCTTGCAGTTATTTGCTGTGGTTAGTATTATTCTTCTCTTTTTGAAACAACTATTACTGCTGTATCGTAAATCTTAGCACCCATAAATCATCTAACCACATATTTGAACAATATTTAGGCAATATGACACTTTCTGAAATTAAACTATGACATGAACCGAGAAAATGGAAAGGTAGCACAAACCTCATGGGAAGGTTAGCTGTGTCCTCACTGGGACGCTTTGTTTGTATCAGTCCTTAAATCCAAGTTTGACAAAAGTGTCATTTATAAACTCCAAGTATGCACTTATATTGCCTTATAATGCAAAGTCTTAACATGATGCACATGATTAAAGTAGTATACAGCTGAAACTTGGACCATGCAACCACATAGTGGTCACGTCAGAACCCTATCATTACACTTGATGTGATCCAAGCGTCCTCTACAACGTTATTACAAGACCAGCTAGTGATTAAAAAACATTGCTAACTCAAATAAAATTAGTTATAAAACAGTACATCAATTACAAAGCCGTAAGTCCCTGTAAACAAAAAAAGGATATTGTCCATTTTTCTGGCAGCACCGGGAAAGACAGGACCCTTGTGTGGAGTCACTGTCTGAAGGACTTCTGTAGAGTATTTCATTTACCACAAGCCATAGATGCCACATGCTTCTTCAGAGTGTTCTGTTTTCCTCTCTTTGTTGCTTGTATTTAAACACACAGAATGCACCGTTATCATTCAGTACGTCTCTAGCTGAAGCACACAGGGCCGATGGTGAAGCCAAACTCGTGACTGCTGTTGCCAAAGATTCCTATGTCATGTAGAGGAAGCAGGTCCATGTCCTCAAACTGAAACACAGACTCACGCGGACCGGGATCCACTTCCTTTGCAGACTGGTACACAAAACATAAACATAAAGGGTTTACAAATGGTTGTTAAAGGTGAAGAGTGTAAATTCCGCCACAAAATAAACAGTTTCCATTGGTCGGTCAAACAAAGAGTCCCAACTTTTCCACTTTTCCAAAATCTGAGTTGATGAAAAGCTAATAATAAAATAAAAAATTATATAATTTAATATAATTAAATGCAATTATTTAAAATTAAATCACTTAATAAAAAATAAAAAAGATTTTATATAAAAAAGATTAAAAACAATATTTGTTTACCTGCATGTCATGTGTACATTAACAGACATGAGAGAGTCGTGCATATGCGAATAAATTATATATTTTTTTAAATATTAACTTAAAACCCCAGGGGGACTTCAAGTAAATATTGTAGGTCAAAGGGGATCAGCTGACAAAAATCCCTAATGTAAACCAATAGCCAAATAGCGATTTAGGCTTCATTTTAGCAAGCTTACATTCAGGTCAGGCTTTCTACGCCTACTTTTCCCAATCTAATCAATTCTCAAAGGATCAAATCAAAACCAGCCCTACATTTTTGATAATAATAAGATATGCTTCTTGAGCACCAAATCAGTATATTAGAATGATTTCTGAAGGATCATGTGACATTGAAGACTGAAGTAATGATGCTGAAAATGCAGCATTATCATCTTAGGCATAAATTACATTTTTAAATATATTTAAATAGAAAACAGGTATTATTTTCAGTTGTAATAATATTTCACAATATTACTGTTTTTACTGTATTTTTGATCAAATAAATGCAGCCTTGGAGACTTGATAAGTGACTTCTTTCAAAAAAAATAAAAAATTTTTTTTATATAGATAGACACCAAACTTCTGAATATTAGTGTACAGTATAGCAAAATAAGTTGATTCACTACTGCAATGAATGAATCGTGGACAAAATATTCACCTGAGTTGAAAGTAATTGAATAAAAAAAAAAAAAATCACTTTTTTTTTTCATAACTAGTGCCGTTAGACACCACGTACCACGCAATCCTGTAATGTTCCTAAATAGCTCTGCTTCACGGCGTCTGTGAGGAACTGGACCTGTCGCTGTGTCTGGCCCAGTCGGTGTCCAGGGTAACAGGAGTACGTCACTCTCTGCTCTGCTCTGTTGCTCTGGAGTCGTAGGAACCGCAGCTGAACCACACTGAGGGCTGGATACTCAAGCTGACCAAAGATGGACAGATGGGATTTGATGGTAAAATGTAGAACACAGACTGTATACAGTTTACTGTATACAACAACAGGGCTTAAAACTGAACATAAAAAGAGCAAGAATTTTATGGGTAATAAAAACAACATTATTAGAAGCTATTAACCTGGACAATAAATTAATAAATTAGCGTTAAAAGGACAGCTCAATAAATAAAAAAACGGAAAAAAAACCTCTGTCTTCATTTAGTCAGCATCATGTCACTCAAAAAAGTTTATTTTAGTTATTTAAAATTTTAATTTAATTTAATTTCAAGGTTTTTATTTTCCATACAACATAAAGGGAAGGTAACTGGGTCCAAAAAAACACATAAAAGTACCATAAAAGTAAACTATTGACTTAAATATACAAGTCGAGAGTCTGTAAGTCTGCATCAAAAAGGGAGGTAACTGGTTCCAAAAAACACAAAAAGTACCATAAAAGTAACCTTTCTAGAGTCTGTAAGTCTACAAGCTCTGTGATATGAATCTCACAGACTCCCTTCTTGCCGATAACACAAACTTTGACCCAATATGAAGTAAACATTTCCACAGACCAATAGCACTACTTACTTTAAAACCTCCCTCCAGTGAACTTAACCAGTAGAACTTGCTGTTATTCCCTAAGTCATTCAGCCAAGTCCTTATGGGCAGCTGTGGAAATTGAAAGAGCAATAATAAGATTTTGATGTTTTTTGACATCAAAGAGACACAGTACTGAGGTGTTAGGTAGAACATTACGTGTGCATCTCTGGGGTGAAGGCAGGTCTCGGCTCCTGAATCTGAGAAGTTACAGTAGGCCAAAAAAGCATCTAAAGGACTGCCTTGGTTTGGGTCAATGTAGTAGAAACCTGAAACAGTTACAAAAGTAGTTATTTAACAGACTGCTCTATCCAAAACAACTTACAGTATACTTCATAGAACACAGACAAGTCTTTCTTTAGTAGTAATGCAACTGAATTGGATGTCCAAAATAGCATTTTGGACCTAATTTTGGACCTTTTTAGTGCTGTTTATGAAATATTGTATTTATCCTATAGAACACAATTGTAGAAATAGTTTGAATACTAAAAAAAAACAGATGTGTTTTTTGAAGGCCTCATGGCCTACTACATGACTTGTAGAAAAGTCACTCGGGAAAGAATGAGATTTAGCTGAAGCTGCTTGCGGTTGGCATCTGCACTGATACTAAGTTGCTCTTTTGGTTCACATGGCCTTCAACATGTTCTCTTGATAAAAATAATGAGGCAAAATCACTGAATAATCACTTTGTGAGACAATCAAAATATGTTTTTGACTAGTTGGCAGTCGGTCACCCTTACAAAGAGAACAGGCTAGCCAATTAATGAAATAACTGTGGCGAAAGTGTTGGGGGAGATTCCAGGAAGAGAAAAGGGAGGAGAGCACCTGCAATTGAGATCATTAGTTAAAACTGTATAAAAGTGTTTTGAGTTCAGATGTTCTGCAGGAATCTCGGCTATGTTGCTTTGTCCGAAAAAGTCTCATTTTGACTTCTGAACCTCTGCATCAAGAGCATTACTTTTGCAAGATTGAGAAGACTTTTCTCCACGATACTGTCCACTTGTTGAGATAGAACTGAGCGTATGCGTTTAAAAAGTTTTTAAAACACCAAAAACACAACCACAACCAAAAAATACAATTGTAATTCAGAGATTTCTAAAAGACAGCACAAAGGAGAACATGAACAAACAGATAAATGTTTGAAAGAGAGAGGTGGGCTCTGACCGCTGGTGTAGTTGGGATGGCACAGCCACAGCTCCAGACAGGTAGAGGCTGGGTGCTGCTTGCTGCCGTCCGGAGGGGCCACCAGCAGACGGAGGTCATGGTACAGAGAGTCCAGCAGTGTCTGAATCAGAGGGTAATTGGGCTTGTCTGAAATGTACATCAGGTCCTATTGGAGATGAAAAAGTAAGACAAAGAGATTTACTATGCATTTTACTGTATTTTATTCAATGATATCAGCACAAAATACGAGATTACCTTCATTCAAATTTAAAATAAAAACATTATCTACTTCGATAAATGTCTAAATCATGAAAATAAAAAAGATAGATGACTGAAAGCCAAAAAGAAGGTAAAATGGGCCTTGTTCTTACAAAAAAAAAAAAATCTAAATTTATATGTAGACAGAAAATCGCAAAAACCTTGAAATCAGGTTTTTACAAATCCAAATTTCTAGACGGCTTGGAACATCTTGATTGGAAATGCATCTCAGTCTGAATAGTCGTTCAGGATGTATGTAACATCATGCAAAATATGCTAATTTTAGTGCATACAGTGAACTATGTGGCATTTGCTAGTGCCGTGTGAACAAGGCTTTAACAACATGATAATTGGTATTAAATTGTCAGCAAAGTATTTAAGAGAAAAGGGCCATTAAGTTTTTAAACAACTTGCCTTGATCTGAGTCATGGTCAGGTTCACATTATAACCAGGAGGTCCTGGTGGCCCCGGTGGACCCTAAAATAATCAAACAAACATTGAAATAGTTTTTTTTGTCTCTGTTTTTCTGTTTCATGTTGTTAAAAACACCGTAAAGTGTGTCTGGCAACTTACTGGAAAGCCCCTTCTTCCAATGGGGCCAGGAGGCCCCTGAAATCCCTTGAGTCCCTAAAATTAAAATGACAAGAGATATTTAACTAATGTACAAACCTTAACATGGTCAATTTAATACATACTGTAAATAAAGAAATAAATGAATACATTATATAATTATAAAAATAAAAATAACTGTAAAATATTTTTTGTATGTATTTGTATGTTGTTTAATCTGGAACATTGCCTTTTAACCTGATAGATGCTGACTAAAGAAAGCTTTGAAAATTAAATTTCATACCTTGTCTCCAAACAAGCCCTGCAGGGTGGAGGAGATAAAAGAGAAATAAATTATAAATGATCTTCATGCTCATCCGGGAAAAAATAAAAAATAAAATAAAAAATCTGTGGCTGCGATAAAGCACTTCACTGTCCTTGCTTATGTCATTAAAAATGAATTAACCATGCTTTCATATCTTAAAAGGACAGAGCACATGTAAATGCATCTGCAGCAGATGTGTTAATACAAATTAGGCCACGGTTTAAAAGGCACAGTTCGCTATTAGTTTAAATGCTGAAACATTTTTCAAAAAGACATTTACCGGTAGTCCAGGTATTCCAGGTGTCCCTCTAGGCCCAGCAGGACCAATATTGCCCTTTAGGAAAAGTATATGCATTTCATAATTAGTTATGTAGCAGATGCTTTTAACCAAAGCAACTTAAAAATGGAGAAAGAATTGAGACTGCGATATCTAAGATTAATGAACTGTACATGTATCATATTAAAAACTAAGAAAAAACAAAAGAATATATGTGTTCAAGATGTTTTGACTTTTACCTGATCCCCCTTTGGTCCTGGGGGTCCTGGAGGACCAAGAGGCCCCAGACTCCCCTAAAGAGGATAAATAAATACTCTTATAAGAGAACTGAATAGGTTGTACTGCAGAATCATTGGATGTGCTTGTGATACACCATACCTTCAAGCCATCTCTCCCTGGTGGACCAAGAGTTCCCTGATCCCCTTTCTCACCCTATTATGGACAGGTTAAGGAATTAACATTAAGAATGTATTTTTAAGGCACAAAAAGAATCATGTCAGAGTACATTTTTAAAAGCACCTCTGCTCCTTTGACACCATGCTCCCCAGGCTCTCCTTTCACCCCTTGGATTCCCTGTCAAGCATCAAGCATCTTAATATTATCATATTTTATTCATTCCCACAATGTTATTTAATCCAAAAGATGTGACAATTTTGAAATGGACTGTTCTGACCAGGAGTATCAATCTTACCATACTTCCCCCCCATCCAGGAAGTCCTTTCTCTCCTACATCTCCTCTCTCTCCCTATTGGACAAGGAGAGGGAAATACCTAACTTGTCCAATTCAAGCCATGGGTTTCAAAAATTAAGCTTGTCATGTGTTTAAATGCCATGTTGATATAATCTCTGAACTCTGACCTTTTCTCCTCTTGGTCCTCTGGTCCCCCTCAACCCTGCCTTGCCTCTTTTACCCTTTAGATGTCAAACACCAAAAATAAAAGAATAATAATCAGTTTTTCAATCATAATCACCACAATTTTACAAATGTTTGTCCTGCATTATGACATAAATCACATCAGAGTCTAAAATAATCTACATATATTCATGAAAATTTAATCTCACTAAACTTCATTGTCTTTTACTTAGAGATTTGGAAACATTTAATAGAATCTAAGAGCATATCACATCTTACCCTCCGTCCAATGTGACCCATTTTTCCAGGTGCTCCATCTTTCCCCTGAGCTCCCTAAAATGCATCAATAACCAAATTCAAATTTGAAATGAATTTGCAGATAAGAGTCCTGGGAAATCTGTATGCTTAAACACAGCTCTCATATCTGACAGCAAGGACAAAGGCATAGAGGAAGAACTTTTATTTTAGATAGCAGACAGGGATTAAGACAGAGAAAATAACATTGTGACCTTACCTTCTCTCCTTTTATGCCTTCTTTTCCTTCAGGTCCTGGGTTACCCAAACGGCCCTGCAACAACCAAAACTCATTAAGGGCCTGATGATTAAGCAAGCAGAGTTGAAACAAAGGCATAATTAAATTAAGGTGTATCTATTTGTTGTCTCTTTTCTGTAAATGTACACTTTTGTCTCACTGGGCACTGACCTGAGCTCCTGGTAGGCCTGGCGAGCCCCTTGCCCCTTCCTCACCTTGTGGACCCTAAGGTAGTAGATTTGAATTAATATAACTGGGTTAATCAAACACATGTACTGTATTTCTATATACAGCCATGCACAAAATGCCACACCAACTGATTTTAATGTCTGTACCTCCAAACCAAGCAGTCCTGGTGGCCCTTGTATGCCTTGAAGGCCGTCTGACCCCTAAAGGGAAGAGATGGGTTCATTTTTAACATGTAGTAGATTTATTTGCGATCAATTTAAAGAATCAGTTTCCATCTTAGTGGAGTTCATCACAAGCTCACCTCCATCCCTGGTTCTCCTTTATCTCCTGGGTCTCCTTTCTCCGCTTCAGGCCCTGGGAGACCTTTAGGGCCCAAATGACCTTGGGGACCAAATGATCCAACACCACCCTGTGTAGGTCAAGGTATGATCATGAATCAGTTACTCTGAGGTAAAACACATTGATTGCCCCCTGTTGTTCCTAAGAATAGGCTAGGATATGAATATAAACATGAACAAATTATATTTACCTGTGTGCCAGCTTTTCCTGAGTCACCTCGCACGCCTTTGCGACCTGCAATTCCCTAAGGCACAAAGCAAAGATATGAATAACGTAACATAAATAAAACAGCTATTTTTTCGACATTCAAAATGCAATGCAAATAAGATGTTCCATGTTATGAGTTTTGCAGAATATATTAATATAGTAATGTATTTTCATTTAAGTGGATCAGAACCTCAGGTCCAGCATCTCCTGGCTCACCAAGTAAACCATTTGGCCCAGCTTCTCCCTAAAAGAGACACTTAGATTTAGACCATAAAAAGAAATAAAATAATCCAAAGATGCTCTAAGTGAACAATCAAATGTGGTACCTTGCTTCCTGGAGGTCCATCTGGCCCCACCAACCCTGGATGGCCTGGTCCACCCTGAAACACAAGAAAACAGGAACTGTTTATCAGTAACAACCATATCAAACAGGAATATAGGAGTCAATCATTCCCAGGTGAAACAGATCATAGAGTATGATGAACTATAGTAAAATAAGGATACTACACACCTCTACACCTTTCAGACCAGCAGGTCCATTCCCGCCCATGAGGCCTGCCTCACCCTGACATAAAAACAGCAAACGATCAACAAAAATGCAATAAAATTGGACAAAAAAATTATTGACAGATATAGCATTTTACATGGTAAAAGACACATATTTTAGTGTTTTCCATTTAGGAAAAATACCTGCACCTCCATTCAAAAGTTTGAGGTCAATAAGATTTTTTAAAGCTTCTGAAAGATCTCTTGCTTACCAATACATTTATTTGATCAACTGTACATACAACACTAATATTGTGAAATATTATTACATTTTAAAATAACTCATCTACTTTAATATATTTTAAAATGTAATTTCTTTCTGTGATGGTCAGGCTGAATTTTGAGCAGCCAGTTTCACATTATCCTTAAAAAAGTCTAAAAATGTACCGATTTGGTGCTCAAGAAACATTTAATTTATTATTAATGTTGAAAACAGTTTGTGCTGATTAATATTTTAGCATTTACTTGAAATAAATATTTTTTGTAATATTATAAATGTATTTACTGTCACTTTTAATAAAATTAATGAATCCTTGCTGAATAAAAAATACAGATTTCTTTCCAACAGTAGTGTAAATCAAATGATACAATAAACAGAGAAGATACTTAATAAAATAACGTAAGGGTAAATAAAATGTTATGCAAACATAATATGAAATGCTGATTTGCACTCACCAGCAGTCCAATTTGGCCCTTGGCTCCCTTGAGTCCCCTCTCTCCCTGCTCCCCCACGTCTCCCCACGGCCCCTCTAAACCAGTAAATCCTCTCGGCCCTATATCACCCTGAGGGGAAAAAAGAAATATAGTACAACAGCATTTTCCCTTGTGAAATGACACTATAGCTGTAAAAGATGAATGACCTTTTCTCCTTTAGGGCCAGGGTCTCCAGCAACGCCAACTGGACCAGCATCACCCTTCATCAGGAGAAAAACACCAATATTACTCTTTTAAAAGACAGTGAGACTGATCGTATTTGAGACAGATGACTTTAGAGGTAATTTGCACAGTTGTGCCGACATTAAGAAATTAATCTCCACACCTCATTGCCTGCTGGGCCTGGTGGACCCATTGGACCTTTAGCACCTGGAGGGCCAATGTTTCCTTTTGGTCCTTGAAGACCAAGCTTTCCGAAGGGACCTCTGTCCCCCTGCCAGTAGAAATAAATGTTAAAAGATAAAAAAAAAAAAAAAACGACATTAATGTTATTTTTGTCTATAATTTTATTATCTATAATGTTATTTAGTGCATATAATTTCAATTGTCACCTGACCTTATCACCTTTCCTTCCAGGAGTCCCCTCCAAACCCGTCGGACCAGTTGGACCCTACAGAGGTCAGAAAGCTTGCATTATATCTCAGTTGCCACCAATTTATTAAAGCTATAACCATTTAATACTGTCATCGTGATTTTACTCTGGTTCATTAAAAAACCACATGGCTTAATGTTTTAGTTTGCTATTCTGTACAGAACATAAAGATCAAATAATTTTGCAGTGCCAATCTAACCTGTGGCCCTTCCAGTCCGAGAGGCCCATTGTCACCAGGAGGGCCCATCATTCCCTGTGCATTTATAGCAACTTTTAGTGATTTCATAAGTAAACACAATTTGAGATACTCTAAATCTCTTAAATCACTTAAATCACCTGTTCTCCTTTCATCCCGTCTACACCTGGCACTCCATTTTCCCCCAGTGAACCCTGAAGAAAGATTTGCAACAATTTTAACTTGATATCCATCAACGTCTTTCATATAGCAAAGCTTTTGAAATCCATCATCATGTATGGTAGGGAGAATTTTCACTTACTGGAATACCTTGGGGCCCGTTTGGCCCAGGTTCCCCTGAGAGCCCTTTACTTCCTCTGGGTCCTGGTTTTCCAGTGACCCCACTGACTCCCTGAAGTCCTGGAGGACCCTATATAGACAATCAATCATAATCAGCATTTAAAAATTAACAGCCAAACTGAGATATAATGTAAATGACAGAGCTGATTGTGTGCTCACACATGGCCCCTCTGTTCCCTGATGCCCGGGATCTCCCTGACGGCCCTGCAAAGAGGTAACCCATTTATTTTACAAAGGAAATAAATGAAACCTTTTATATTTCAGCACTGCTTTATGAGAAATCAAACTTCACTGAAGGAGTTAGGTCAGGATCTTTTATTTTCTTTGAGAAGTGGTATATACCTGGGGTCCTGGCAGGCCTTTTTCTCCTACTGGACCAGGGGGACCCTAAAAAACACACATAAAGGTTAACAGTATTAGTCACCACAACATGCAAATGGCAGTGTTACAGCAGTGGAAACTGAAATACATTTGTCCATGGACTGAAAGAAATGAAGGTACAGGAACTGAAGTTATAAATAAAAATGATCTGCTCGATTTAGGATCCCAGTGTTTGTACTAGATCCATCACACACTTACTGGTGGTCCAGGCTTTCCAGGTGGTCCAGGAGGCCCTCTTAGACCTGGCTCTCCCTATGACAAAAGAAATGAGTAAATGAGTAACTTTTTTTTTTAGATAAAGTTACTATTAAGAAGACTAAAAACAGTGCAGCTTTGCTCTAAACCCAAGTGAGCTGTCTACATTTGTAGTCATCATCATAATAGGAAGGTTGTTCCAAGCTTATAATGGATAGGAAAATCCCAGAATGCATAGTGACAAACTCAGAAAGTGATATGTTGATCAATAAAATACTTTATATAACAATTTAAGGTATTCTGAAACATTATTTAACAAAATATATAAAAAATATATATTCAGTTACAGTACTGAGAAATATTGACTTTAAATACACGGCCGTTCAAATGTTTGTGGTCTGGTCAGACTCAGTACGATTTTTTTTTACATTTTGGAAAGAAGTCTCTTATGCTCACCAAGGCCGCAATTATTTTATCAAAAAATACAGTAAAAACCGTAATATTGTGAAATATTACAATTTAGGCTGAATTTTTGGCAGCCACTACTCCAGTCTTTAGGGTCACTTGATCATTCATAAATCATTCCATTCTAATACGCTTATGTAGTGTTCAAGAAACACTTCTTACTATTAATGTTGAAAACGGTTGTGCAGCTTAATATTGTTTTGTGGAAAACTTTTTTTCAGGATTATTTGATGAACAGAAAGATTAGAACAGCAATTATTTTAAATAAAAATATTTAGAAATATTATGTCTTTACTGTCACTTTTGATCAATTTAAAGTGAAAAAAATGAAACTTTTGTAATCACTTACTCACCCTCATGTTGTTCTAAATGTGTATAACACAAAAGAAGGTTGGTAATTAAACAGCTGATGGCAGCCTTTGATTTCCATAGCAGGAAAACAAATACTAAAAAGTCAAAGGCTACCATCAACTGTCTGGTTACCAACATTCTTTAAAATATATTCTTTTGAGTTCAACAGAAGAAAGAAATTCATACATGTTTGGAACAACATGAGTGATTAAATGATGACAAAATGTATATTTTTGGGTGAACCATCCCTTTAATGTGTCCATGCTGAATAGAAGTATTAATTAAACATTTTTACTTCACTAAAAAAACTTTCTGACCTGCCTAAATAAAAATTCACCCAATGTCTGTGTGTGCTGTCATTTTCTCTTATATGTGTATCATGTTAGCTTAGCAACATGCAAACTTTGTTCAAAGTCAACTTTGAGGTTAGTCAAATCTCTTCTCTTCAAAACTGATAATTGAGCTGCTGAGTGTTTCCAGTCATTTATAGGTTCCATTTAGGTTAGGATGTTGCCTTACAGGTCAGCATATTATGCAGACTACGAGGCAGGTTCACTAAGATAAGAACAGAGCCTTTCTCTGTGGTTATGCTTTGACATTATAACTGTAATGTACAACAGCATACAGTAATATAATAACATTGTGGTTAATGCAGGATGGTTAAAGTGCAATTTGTCTTTACTCTGTCTCCAGCGTGGCCTGGTCTTCCTCTCATACCCATGTTTCCTGGAAAACCCTTAAAAGAATAGGATAGTTATAGGATAATAGGAAGAATAGAAGTTAGGTGGCTATGTCAAAACATCAACCTCAAGTACAATACTCCTCATCCTGCTCCCTTTTTCCTCCATAAAGCCCTGTAGAGGGGTCACTTACATACATGCCAACAGGGCCCTGCGGTCCCTCCACTCCTGTCTTTCCAGAGAAACCCTGAGAAAAATACACACCAAAACATCATGAAAAATCAGCAGCTTGGTTATATGAGTTATCTGAGAGAAATAAGTCGTAACATACCCTCTCTCCCGGTGGTCCTGGACTGCCCATGGGTCCCTCTCGTCCAGGCAGACCCTGTAATTGAAACACATAATCAGTACAGATTTAACAATCCACAAACAGATCACAATGCAGAATATTTATTTTTGTATTAAGTTGCTGAAGTGATCTTATAGACCTTAGTCAGGGTAGTGCCATATTAGATTTTTGACAGGAATCAAAATGAGGTTGTGAGGAATAGAATACAGTGCGTTCAATGTATTGTACTGTTGTTTAACAACATAAAAATGATGTGATCTTAGACCTTTATACTATACAGTGTGTGCCATTGTAAAGACTGTACATCTATCCCTCACAGCCTCGTTTTCATCTGTTAAATTCAACATAGCATTTACTGTAACCTGACTAAGGTCAATTAATCTAATTATGTTTATTCCTGTGAAGACAAAGCTGAATTTTCAGCAGCCATAACTTCAGTCTTCAGCGTCACATGATCCATCAGAAATCATTCTAATATGCTGAACGGGGGTCAAGAGTTGAATCCTGTGAAACAGCTACTGTTAACTTGTGTCCGAGCCGATTACCTCAAGTTTGTAAGTATGCTTTGTAGTCTGTCTTACAAGGCAAGTTACATAAACAATGGCTGATTCAAAGATCCAAATACGCTTTGATCTCTATTTGCATGCGCTCCATTGTTGTCTGAGAAAGAGTAGAATGTGTGTAAGTGTAACCGTATGCATTATAGAAACAGAACACATATCTTCAAGACTACCACCTCAACTTTTTTAGATATTGAAAGGCAGGCGTGCCAAGAATTGTAGAAAATGATTACACAGAGTAAAAAATTCAATACTATGAAAAATAATATGTAATATGGATTCAGTTTATTACGTTTTCTAAACATACTATAGGTAATAAAATTGGCAAGTCAAAAAGGGGTCAGGAGGGTGTCTGTCTTGCAAGCAGGGGAATTTTTTTTTTCTATTATGCTGACATTTTGTCATCATTCTTGTGCTTACAAATAAGCTATTCAGCTTCAGGCACAGCAGACTAGTAAACTCTGAAGTGATTTAAAGACGTGTGTGGAAATGACAGAGAATAGAGAAGAAAACTCACCATAGATCCTGGGGGTCCATCCTGACCAGGTTCTCCAGGAATACCTTGCAATCCCTGAGGTTTGAGAAACCAACCAAGAACTTAAAAGCCTGTGTGTTCATGTGTGTACCAGTGTTTCTGCTACCACCACTGACCATCACTCTTCTTGCCTACAGCATTTTACTGGAGTCATTTATAGCTGGTAGGGTGCAAATTAAACTTTGACAAGCTGCACATAACACTGGTGCCCACTAAATTCCTGGAAAGGCTGTCTTTGTTTGAATAACCTCTTTATGATTCATAAAAGGCATAGCCCATCCTCTATAAAATGTGATCATCGCTTTTTTATTTGATCTGCACTGGGAGCTCAGTCTGCTGGATTCATGACAACAATCTGCATTATAGAGCTCCATTTACTGCCAAAAACAGCTCATTAATGGTAAATAAAGTCTGTTAGAGGTGCTCAATATGAAAGCTTAGCAGTGATAAGTAAATAAACAGTTTCTGCCCAGTAGCAAAAGACTACATTAAAGACTTTATAAATGCTGACATAGACTTTAAAACCAGTCGTAGGTGGGATATTACATAAAGAGTTCTGAACCCACCATTGGTCCTTTACTTCCTGCATTACCCACAAGGCCTTGCAGTCCCTGGAGCACAAGAAAGAACAATGAGAATGAATTTGAACTTTTTACAGTCTCTGTTGAAGTAGCTGTTTATTCTTACTAGAACCTTTATTGAGCTATTTATAGTAATTCTAACTATAGACAAATGTATCTGTATTTATTATAATACTCTATTCTACAACTAAATTCTAGTACCCTCCTTCCAAAATACGAAATGTGCTGTGATTGGTTAGATGGCCCAGTGTGTCGTGATTGGCACAGCTTAGCACATGTTCGGGAAATGTCCCGCCCCTCCATAAATGCGAGTTCTTCTGTAGTGTAAATATTAATGATGGCGTGAACTTCAAACCAATCCGAGCCCAATTCAGACCCTGACAATGTTAACGAACAAGAGGATCGTGCAGAAGGGATTTCATGCACAGACTTTGAAGCATGGATTTAATGTTTCAGAGTGGTATGTTTTTGTAATTTTCTTATACATTATAGATACAATGTTATCTACCCTTTAATCGTGATATTTGTCGGAAAACTAAGATAATACAAACAGTAATCGATCACTAAACCATGGTTCATTTTTCCTAAGGAGCAGTAAACCGTCTTACAAAAGCGAGAGCTTACAAAAGCTACAGTAAACAAGCTGTTCTCCATAAAATGTACAGATAAACGTTTGGGTTTTAATGTTCAGGAACAGTGTTTAAAATAAGTTAACCACTCTTTAAGACTAGAATAAAGTCTAAAATTAGAAACCATAATATAATGTTTTCATAATATAATGTAGCCTTCTTGCTTTTATATATTTTTAATTGAAGTAAAAATGCATCAACGATATCTTTTTACAGTTATCATGGTATTAGAATATAGAATGGGAACCTGTGTACCAGGCTTTCCTTCAGCTCCAACAGGTCCAGGTGGGCCAGGTAAACCCTGCAATAAACACCATCAACACTGACATCATCAACATTCTACACAGAAGATTGATAACGGGGAGGTAAGGATTTCCATTACTCTCAGCTTTTGTGTATGGACACTTACAGGAAGTCCAGGCATGCCATTGTGACCCCTCTGCCCTGTTCGTCCCTGAAAATGTATTGAGACTTCATTAAATACAATATCAAACAGCTTTTTTTTTCTATTTGTAATACTTTAAAGCTTATGACCATAATACACAACCATTCAAATATTTGGGGTCAGTAGGATTCTTATGCTCACTGCATTTATTTGACAAAAAAATACAGTAAAACATTTCATATTGTGAAATATTATTACAATTTAAAAGAACTGTTTTCTATTTTAATATATTTTAAAATATAATTTACTACTATAATACAGCTGAATTTTCAGCATAATTACTTCAGTCTTCAGAGTCACATGATCATTAGTATTAAATTATTTAAAAAAAAATCTTACTGACCTCAATCTTACATGGCAGTGTATATGATAATATACCATAAAGTGTATTACCTTTAGGCCTCTAGGACCATGCTTTCCAGGGAGGCCTTCAGGACCTCTGCTCCCCTTCAGTAAAATGGACATTTCACATTAGTAATGAAGAATATTACACTGTAAATCCTAATGCCTATAGTACAGAGCAACTCTGACCTTTAACCCCTCCTTGCCCACTTTGCCATGCGTACCAGCCTCTCCATCCTCTCCCTATGTGTGAGAGGAAATTGTGTTATGACTCTTAAGACTAACCGTGGACTGGCAAACAAACTAAAAGCAAATGTGATATAAGTGAAGCAATAATAGTGTAACTCATACCTGAATACCCAGTGGTCCTGGCAGACCTCTGATGCCTGGGAAACCAGGAAAGCCCATTGGTCCCTGCTCACCTTGAATGCCCGGAACCCCTGGGGCTCCTATAGCACCCTGGGAGGAAAATACAATTTTCAACAAGTGACATCTGTTATCATGAGGGTAACAACCTAGAACAATGTGCAATGTAGACTGTATACTTTAATTCATTTTTAAAGTTTACTTTGTTTCCTTTAGGTCCAAAGTCTCCCTGGTCTCCATCAGGTCCTCTGTTACCCTTAAAGACAGTAAAGCTATTAGAGCTAAAATAAAAACTCAGAGCAGAGACAGGTTAAAATAGAGATGGCATGAACTTACTTTGATACCAGTAAAACCTTTTGGACCTTGTGTTCCTAGTACACCCTTAAATGAAGAAAACACAAGTAAGATTAACCAGTACATGTAAGAAACAGGACATTACCTTGGTTACATTTGAATGACACAATTACCAAAAAATACATTGGGATATATTTTATATGCGTATATATGTTTTATATGTGTATTTTTGTATATGGGATGAGTGGCTTTTACCATTATTCCTTCAAATCCTGGCTCCCCTCTGAGGCCCATTGGCCCTGCAGGTCCCTGTAAATGAACAGGGATAAGAATGTATACTACCGTTCAAAACTTTTATTCAGCAAGAACGCATTAAATTGAACAAAAGTGACAGTGAATACATTTATAATGTTACTATATATATATATATATAATGCTGTTATTTTAACTTTCCTTTCATCATGGTTCCCTGTTTTCAACGTTGATAATCATAGGAAATGTTTCCTGAGCATCAAATCAGAATATTAGAATGATTTCTAAAGGATCATGTGACACTAAAGACTGGAGTAATGATGCTGAAAATTCAGCTTTGCCATCACAGGAATAAATTAAATAAATTAAAAGTAATTTTTTAGAGTGAAATAATATTTCACAATATTCAGTTTTACTGTATTTTTGATCAAATAAATGCAGGCTTGGTGAGCATAAGAGAAATCTTATCGACCTCAAATTTTGAACAATAGTGGATGTGTTCAGATTAAATATCTTGGTAGAACGTTTAACAGCATGAAGGCCCGATCATTACTGAGTTAGGAAGATTAAAGAAATTTAAAGAAAGATGTTTCACTCTGTGAGAAAAAAGTGCTTACAGGCTCTCCTTTAGGACCAGGAAAACCCTCCCGCCCTGACAGCCCCTAGTGAAGAAACATATGAATACAATAATATGGATCACGTTCAAGTAAAATATTGTTTGACAGAGCCTGTCAGATACCTAAAATAACCTCCAAGACTACCATCTCTTTATTCAATCAATTAGATTCATTATAGTAGACAATTTATATAAGACATTCACCTGTGGACCCCTTTGCCCTGAATGCCCGATCTGTCCCTCTAATCCCTGGGGACCCTAATAAATGACATATACGTTATGCAGAGGTCATTTATCAGCAACATTACACTGTCCCAAATAATAAATAGCATACCTGTGGCCCCGGAAGACCAACAGCTCCTGGAGGTCCAGGCTCCCCCTAGAAAATATAACAGAAATTGTTAGTATGTCACGGATTGACATAGTTGAGTGGAACAGAATGAAACAGCCTAAACACTTACACGCGACCCATTAGGCCCCTGGGCACCAACCACACCTGTCCAACCAGGAGCTCCCTGCAAACATTTAAATAAACTGAGATTGAAAGAAAATGGACAAATAATACAAGAAAAGTAAGATAAAATACAGTGTAATGAAAAGGAAAGTAATTTATTTTTAAACAGGAAGCATATAATGTAGAGTCAATGCAATGGTGGTTTAGTCAGTACGTACTGAGTCACACCATCAGTTTGTGATATTCTGTATTACTCACAGGTGCACCTGGAAGACCTGGTGGTCCACCCAGCCCATCATCCCCCTGTAAACAGTAACATTAACAGATAACTATAACTAGATTAAGATTAACTAGACTAGGTCCTCATGTTATATATACACAATGTTGAGCATTTAGTGCATTATAATCATTTTGTCTTCACTTACATCTGGCCCTGGATGCCCTTCAGGGCCCTCCATCCCTCTCATGCCTTGTGGACCCTGAAGGATAATTAAAATACAATTATAACTATGTACATTAAAATGTACATTAAAATGACAAAGCCAGATGTAATTAAAGAATCAGTCTTGATTATTCTGTTCATTCATAGCTATAATGAATGGTGCTGCAGTCATAATTAGATGACTTACAGGAGAGCCGACAGGACCAGGAGAGCCAGGTGCTCCTTTTGAGCCCTGTAAATGTGAACCACGGGTTAAATATGTTCATAAACACTTAATATTACCAAGCACTGTTCCCAGAATGATGCAACTGTAGATTATAAAAATACATAATAAATCAAGTGCCTGTTTAATAGTTCTTTGCTTGAGCACTAGATGGCGATATATACAAACAATGCACCCTATATAATAGGGTGCTTGAATTTACATTGACTATTGGTTTAATGATGGCTTACTTTCTCACCGGCTTTTCCCATATCTCCACATGGACCCTCTGGTCCAATAATGCCCTGCAAAATAATTTATGGTGTTAGTCCTTGGGGTAAAAAATGCCGTGTTGAAGGGTATAAATGATAGTTCACCATGGGATTTGAACCTACAACATTTTAGTGACCAGCTTCAATTTTGTCTCACCTCCTCTCCTTTTTCTCCAGGTGAGCCTGATTCACCTTTATAGCCTAGAGGACCCTGTGTTTTAGAATTTAAAACTGAATTTTAAAACTGTTGTGTTAACAGGAATCAGGAAACATCACACACAATTAAAACACTTATAGGTCAGGATACTAAAATAAATTGCTTATTTCTGCCAAAATAAAGCAGTCTGGATCAGAGTCTGTAACAAGAGTAATTTGTTTATGGTGTAAGATGTAACATGGTTACTTGACCTTTGGTCCTGGAATTCCTGGAGACCCCTGAGGCCCGTCCAGTCCGTTTTCCCCATCCTTTCCAAAGACTCCTGCTCTTCCAACCACACCATTTGGTCCACGGTCACCCTTCAAAATAGCACAGATTAAATCATTATAAAAGAAGGAAAAGTATATGAGAATCATAATAGCATGAACTAATACTGTAACTGTGGCTATATTATGTAATGTCTAAAACTTTCAGTGCTGGTTGCTTATAGTAGATCTACAGGTACTAAATTTACTCCTGGAGAATGTGCAGATGGATGCTAAACATGTTGGTTTTCTGACCTACAGTTAAATTACATCTAAATATATCAGAATGGTGAAGTGATTTAAAAGGAATATAAAGTGATAGTTTCATGTTAATGTGGACATAGTTGATAATGTCTTGTGAATACAAATAGGCAGGACTTAAAATCAGGTATAAGTCAAAATATCTATGTCTGTGCATTAGGCCTTGCAATGTAAATGCATCCAAAGAAACCTGGGATTGATTTCCTGACCTGAAGCTTGTCTGTCTGTCTGTCTGTCTGTCTGTCTATCTATCTATCTATCTATCTATCTATCTATCTATCTATCTATCTATCTATCTATCTATCTATCTATCTATCTATCAACTCCTTCCCATAGCAGTGCACTCTACTTCATTAAATGTTGACAGAAGCTCAGTTTAGCAGTGATTCATGCATGGGCTTTGGGAAGTGACATGTCAGTCACAAACCGCAATGGGGAATGCAGATACAAGGACCTTTGTTTACATCTGTGGTTAAATCTCAACAATGATTGGGTGGGGTAGTGTGTGTAATAACTCCCACGCAGTTCAATAAAAAGGCAGCTAATTAATTGCCACTAATTTGAGGTGACATGATGTCTTGCTCTGGGTCAAGACATTGACCGACTCAGCCGACGTTGATTAGGAGATCCGCTAGAGGATAAATATTATTGAACGTCGATCAGGACTTTAATTGAGGTTAATAGTTTTACGATAGCAGTCGGGATGCTTGCCATAACAAGCACCACTGATAAAAATGATGCTTGCCTTAGTAAGGACCACTAAAAATGAGAATGATTGCATTATAGGATATTACCATGTCTCCCATACGTCCTGGATGGCCTCGTTCACCTGGCTCCCCAGGTGGCCCCTAGTAGAGATAGAGAGAGAGAGAGATAGAGAGAGAGAGAGAGAGAGAGAGAGAGAGAGAGAGAACGAACATGATTTAGCAGAGCAGGTGTTGTCATCTGAGATCAGGAAGTACTGAGCTACATAACACAGGTGTCACTAAACCTCATCAAAGTCTAATTAAAGGAGCCGGTAAACACAGACAGGATCTGCCTCACCTGCCGCCCAGGTTTTCCCATCTCTCCTTCCGGACCAGGCAGGCCTTGCACTCTCTACAAGCTCACAGGAAATAGAACAGTGTCAGGGATATTCCATGTTCAGAAACATAAATCACACAAACATGTGCTGTATACTTACAGGCCAGCCTGCAAGGAGAAGCTGGAAGAACGATGTTTGCTGGAGGAGAGAGTGAGAGAAAAATATTTCATTGATTTGAGCCATCACATGACTATCCATGTTTATCACATCTTCCAAATCACTGCTGATATTAAAGCATTATCTGATAATCTGTAAAGCTAAACCTCCTAAGAAATGTGTCTGATTGGTAGGGCAACACAGTATTAGGAAACAATGACATTGCAATATTTAGTTTTTCTACAATATATATTGCAATCTGAAAACATATATATAATTCATGCAAGTCACTAGATTACCTGAATAGCTATAGTTGAAAATAACTAATTATTATAGAAGGGGAGTGCATCTGCAAAGATAAAATAAAAAATAAAAAAATCCTTCTTTTAAGCATGAAACATCCTTTTAGGGTAGAACAATATGGGAAAATGGGAAAACAATTAGTGTTCACACTTGGGTATACTCTTTACATGAACCAACTCAAGCCTCTTTAAGTAACCATTAAAGTAAACAGACTTCAGACTTGAGTTCCACTTGAAGTTTTCAACATTCCCACTGTTTTTGAAGTGCAGTTGTGTTTTTAATTCAAATCACACCCTTAACGATTTTACTATTGCAAATCGAAATGCAAATACTATACTGAAAATCAATATCAAGATATGGCATTAGTACTGATTCTATTTCAATGTATTGTGCAGCCCTACAAATCGAGGTCAGGAGAATTTAAAACCAGCCTAATTATACTGAGCTTCCTTGGGCAGAATAATTGGTGAGTCATTCAGACAACCCACAAATTAGCCAATTTTCTAAATATTTTTTTTTCTCATTCCTAGTCTATTCTTGAAGCTTTCCACTTCATTACTCTGAGGAGTCATTTTAATGAAGACAAAAGCCATAGCCATGCTATTCTGGTCTTACTAAAGCTTTACATTCTCATCCAACCAGACTCTAGACTTAAAAGCTGCCCTGTAAACTACAAAGGCCTTCACAAAGGCAGCATCTTGCACACAGGACACGGATACCAAAATAAGCTACGAGGTCACAGGCTGCTTTTAATTACACCACGCCGAGGTTTCAGTTATCACAAAGGAGATGCGTTCGGAGATACAGAGCTGGAAACTGACATGAAGGGTGAGACTGATTGATAGTGTTGAGGTAACCTTGTTCTGGGCTTGAGCAAAGTGGATATCTCTCCTGCTTTCCCTTCGGTTACAGGAACAACTTATGACCTCATGCGCCAGTAAGTGAAAAAAAAAAAAAAAGCCCTTGCCCTCAGCTGGATTGCTGGATGTGCAGTGCGGGACGGTTCAAAGGCTGTAGGAAACAAATACCCCATTACAGCAACAAGAGAGAATTCCTTCCTCTTTCTCTCTCTTTCTCTGAGGGCATCTTTATTCAATCACGGCTGTGGTGCTCCTCTGAGCTATTACACAAGATACAGCTGTGCGCTGACAGCCAGTTTAAAGGGATGAGGAATGAAGACAGGGAGACCTGTAAAAGAAGAAACCGAGAAAAAAAAAAAGAAGAGAAAACTCACCTGAAACGCAGCCCATTCTTCAGGTGTGTTTCTCCACAGGTAGAATGTGGGCAGCCCAGGTGGCCCAGGAGGTCCTGGGAATCCACGGCGACCTAGACGGCCCCTAAGCCCAATGGCACCCTAGAAAACATCACAAGAATAAGGAGGACTGAACAGTTCCTCAGAACACAGGCCAGAAAAGACACCACCAGATAACTGATAAATTACTACATTTGTCTCTCAAGTTATAATACAATTTTCTTTTCCAGATGTAAATACAAGTGCCTGCTACACTACTTAACTTTAAGACTTCATGGCCTGGTTTCACAGACAGGAATTGGATTAAGCCAGGATTAGGCCTTAGTACAATTAGGACATTTAAGTAGCTTTTATAAACAGGCCTTAGAAAAAAATATATTACTGGTCTGCATCTTGAGACAAAACAATGGCACTGACATATGATGATTGAGATATGTCAGTGCAAGCTGCTTTCAGTTAAAACAGCTCAAACATGCATTTTAAAGGCTTAAGCCTTGTCTGTGAAATTGGGGGCAAAAGTTTAGGGTCAATAAGATTTTTTATTTTGAAAGAAATTAATCTTTTTATTCAGGGAGGATGCATAAAGCTGATCAAAAGTAACAGTAAAGACACTTATAATGTTACATACGATTTCTATTTCTCATAAACATTCAAAGAATCCTGAAAAAAAGGATCATGATGTCCACAAAAATATGAAAGGTGTGGTTGATTATGAATTCACTTTTCTAACTTTAGTTAGTGTTTAATGTTGCTGTTTGAGCATAAGCAACATCTGCAAAGTTACGACGCTCAACGTTCAAAGCAAAGGGAGATATATTCTTTTAAAGAAATCGCTTTTTAAGGACTACAACAAACGGCTGGTAGGGACTAGACAACTTTCCTCCCGGGTTAGTGACAACATGAACCCTAAAATTTACATAAACACCGCCCCCGGAACACGATTTATAGATTATCATGACAGAATATGCTAATCAATGACTAGAAGATAACTACACATAAGCTACATAAATTCATAAACTAACCATTCAGAAATGTTGTCTACATACATGTTGTCACTTCTTCTTTAGTCTCTCCATCTTTCTAACTCCGGTTTTCAGTGCATGTTTGTGTGAGGTAAAAGGACAGGAGCTCTTGAAGCTCCGCCCTCTGTGCCGGGTGCTGCAGCTCATTTGCATTTAAAGGGACAGACACAAAAACTGTGCGTTTTTGCTCACCCTCAACTTTGAGCTAAAACTTCACATACACTCTCTGGGGACATCAGAGATTTATTTTACATTGTGAAAAGGGCATTATACCAGCCCTTTAAGCAACTTTTTTCAACATTGATAATAATAAGAAATGTTACTTCAGCACCAAATCAGCATATTAGAATGATTTAAAAGGGTCATGTGACACTAACGACTAGAGTAATAATGCCTGCTGAAAATTCAGCTTTGCAATAACGGGAATGTGTAAAATATATTAAAATAGAAAACTGTTACTTTACAATATTACAGATTTTTTTTTTTTTACTTTATTTGCAGTAATATTACTGTAAATGCAGCCTTGATGGGCATACATGACTTCTTACAGAACCCAAACTTATGAATGGTATTGTACGTAGTGTTAAAATGTTTGATAAACTTATCTTTTTGGTTTTGCATAAACAAAATGGTGCAACAGAACCCTTTTTGTCTTTGAACCAATGGTTATGACAATTAAAACATATTGCACAAGTTTACAGTGTAAATATGACTATAGATCTTTAAAGAGATGTACAAAAGACTAGTCAGTTTGCAAATATTACAATGATTTCATTACTTTTGGTTTGGTTTTGAATGCTGAATTGATTAACATTCCAATGGGATGGGATATTTTTAAACTTTAAATGTTACATTTCTTACTATAAAGTGAATGAAGAAAAAGAAAAAGAATGAAATTGAAAGACATTTATTTATGTAATTTTAAAGAAATACTACATATTTGGCATTTGGACTTCTGTTTGGATAGACTGAACATATAAGAAGTCTTTTGAAGTGACAAAGGTCATAAAAGGACACGAAGGGTCATCCGGTCATGACCAAAGGTACATGAACTTTCCATGAACTTCAGTGGTGAAGCACTCTGACCTCAGCTTGCCTTCATTCATCCTGAAGACTTTGACTCATTTCTCATTAGTAAACACTCTGATTATCATACCTTATCTCCTTTGGCTCCTGGATAGCCAACACTGCCAGGACATCCCTGAGGAGGAAAGAAAGAAATATATGTAAATATACAAAGTAAAACATGCGTCTTTCATTTTTAACGGCAAGCAAGCTTGTTTAAACAAAAGGTTTACAGCTAGTGGAAATAAGTAAATAAGCAATAACAAACTGACAAACAATTTTCCTAGTTGTCTTGATCTGAACAAACAAAAAACAAACATTCAGAGTTCAGAGGTCAGACAAGTTAATAAAATCCATTAACTTTAGTGGCACTCTGATCAGGGTAATAAAAGCACATTGTTAAACTTAAACATAATCTTTTAACCATCACAAAGACAGTCAAAAAGCTGACTTCCTCCAAGATGACATCTGGTTAGCAAGTTTCTTGCAACAAAAACATTCACATAGAGTACAAACTTTTATCACAGAATGGCACTAAACCGTTTTTGAGTTTATTGTTATCTGAACACTAAAAGAAATTGATCTAGCCTCAAAAATAAATAAATAAATTACTGTACTCATTTTAGTGCAAGTTTTAGTAATTGTGTACTGCTTTTGTCATTTTATTATTTTTTGCTTTATTTATTAATTAATTTTAGTTCTTCAACTTAACCCTATTTTATTTCAGCTTGTTGCCAATGCATTCTAATTTTAGTTTTTCATCTAACATTTACATTTTAATAGTTTTAGCTAACAATATCAACAACACTGCATTGCAGTACAATATTTTAAACTCAAGTGAAGCGGTTCATAAACTAAAAGCTTAGTTTAACTAAAAGCTTGACCCCCACAGAAATCCAGGGTATGATAGTAATAAAGACGTGAAAAAGAGGGGTCTCTACTGCATTTTATTCTCAGGCAGTGAAGTGTGTCCTTAATGGTTTCAGCCAACTGGTATAAATCAAGCGTTCATGAACTAATGGAGGCCTTTTACAGTGCCTGGGCCACAGGAGCTCAGACAGAAGCCTCCAGATGGCACCATCTCTGGGTTTACTCCTGTTATGCCCAGTCACTTGTAAAGCCAGGTGAACGTTGCATTTTGAATGGGTGATGCAGATGGGTTGTTCCTCCTACAGCCAATTTTAGAGAGCCGGATTAATCTAAGGTGGCCAGTGAGAAAAGCTGAAATATACATATACAAAATCAAAGTCCTAATAATTCCCTTCTTTAATTTTTCCCTCTTGTGCTTTCTGCATCAGACTTGGTTCTCCTGCTTTTGCAGATTGTGGAAGATGTTTCCTATTCTATTTATTGTGTAAAAACCTACACATGCCTTGTCTGACGTATCTGCTAACTGATTTCAGCTATTGTGTCCATTTCCTTCTTAGACAGACTGGTTTCACATAATTCTTTAGTGTTAACAGAATTTGACACAAGACTGACAATTTCTGCAAGATATATACCAGTGTTATTTAGTATTATTTATACACTATGATAGTATTTATTAATATTTTGAATCAGCTTTTTCATTAAATGTTCAAATTAGCAGTACTCATTCTAATTGAACTTTTAGTAATTTTGTCATTATTATTTCTAATTAGCTTAATAACTTACATTTAATTTATTTCAGTTAGCAAAAATTCTATTCAATGGTTTATAACAACAACACTGATATATACAGAATTTATACTCACAGGCTCACCTCGGGGCCCCACTGGCCCCATGGGTCCCCGTTGGATGCGATACATATTCCCATCAGAGCCTCGGACAAGGTCTCCATGCCTGCCTGTGAGTATAACAGTACCTGGGTGCTCCTCAGATCCCCAACCAGACCCCGCAGGGATATCTGGAGTCCTGGATGCTGTACTTCCACTGCCTTTTGAGATGCCTTCCCAAGAAGTTGTGCTAACAGGAGCCTGTGTGGTGGCCCCCAGATCCTCTTTTAACACGTTGGATTCTCGATCCTCAGGACTGGAGGTGGTTTCTAGGTGGGTTTCTGCAGTACTTCCGGTAGGTTTCTCGGGTACCTGAACATCCAGGTTGATAATTGTGGTATCCACTGGTTTCTTTGGAGAAGGTTTGCCAGGTTTGTGCTTGTCAGTGGTGATGTTTTCATCTAAACGTTTAGATGTGGATTGTGGTTTTCCGTCACGACTTTCTGTAGTGTCAGTTGGGAAGGATTTGGAAGGTTTACCACCATTTTTGGACAAGATGTTTTGGTCCACAAGGTCTGTATCCTCATCCACCTCAAACACATCACCTCGCCCAACAAGGACAGGACGTTTGGATCCAGTGGGAAGAGTACCATCACCACGTATAATCCCACGTCTACGGAGACCCTATCAACATAAAGAAATTACTTAATGTGTGCCAAGAATTGTGTGTAAGCTACTATTCAATTTCATCTGGGAGCTTTATTTTTAGTATAACATGTTTAATGTAGATGTAATCACTTGTATTTCTTCATAAGGTCTAATTTACCATGAGAATGTTTATGTGATTTGATTAAAGCTGTAATCCATTTTAATATTCGGTTGTGAAGTTGCTGCTGTTAACAGATGCTCAGGTAAATACGCAATAATTCCAGGAAGATAAACAACAGTCCTATAAACTATTAAGCATCTTGTAGCAATCAGCTACACACACACACACACACACGCTACATTTTGAGACAAAGTCAATGAGATTTGGATAAAGAGACAAAAAGAAAAAAAGAAAAACAACAGAATCAAGGTCTGGATTCCATATGATCTGTCTTGGTTCTGAATGATGAAAAGGGAAATGAAAAACAGCCTCTCTCTGCCATGAAACACCCACATCAGGGTGTCAAAGGCAGGGGATTGTTGCTGTACATCAAAATGACATACAAAATTGAAACATGTGTCTCTTTAAAGTCTGCTGTGATTCTGTCGAGTTGCTTTATTTGCATGAAGTCTAAGCCAAGTGTTTTAGTAATGTGACTTGTGTAGGACAATACGAGTGCTTCAGTTCTTTTGGTGGCATCTGCAATGTATACAAAAAAGAGAAACTCAAAAAGAGAGTTGGGAGACATGAAAAGTTGTATATTAAGCTATTTATATGTTGCACGGTTATAACCATGCTATTTTGTGTTGCCAGATTGATAGGGTCAAATGTGACATAAATCTTACACATTATATTGTATATTTTATTATATTAATATGTATATATATATATATATATATATATATATATATATATATATTCAATGAATAATATGTCAGTCAGCAAGATGACATTCTACTGTAGCCTATAAGGGTGAGATGGAAGAGCCTTTATACGACGGAAACGTAGGTTAAATCAGACCCTATGGTCTAATACCATGAGTAACAATGGCTCTTTCTGTGGCCACAGCCTGATAAACCGACACTTGATCTCCACCTGGCTACGAAGGGCCGTCGTCCAGCTTATCTTCCTGTTGGTCTGATATCCCTCTAATAGCCTGCCAAAGAGGGTCTGAACACACTGACTCACATTAAGTGTCCAGTCACCCAGAAAAGAGCAACTTCCTCTCCAGCTCTAGCTATAATAGCATTGAGCCACAAGGGGGCTTCCTGTGACTAGGACCACCATGAAAACATACTTGTAACCTCACTGCTACAGTGCTTTGTCCTTAATTAATAACCAGAGTCCTTTTTTTGTGCTGTTTTTTTTTCTCTTGCACAAAGTTTGGAAATAGAGGCTGAATTTGATCACTGAAAAAAGAAGTCACTAAAGTGATTTTCTCCTAGTGGGCAAAAAACTTTGACATTCAAGGAGGGATTCAAGTCATATCTAGGGATCAGCATAACATAGAGCCACCTAGCAACCATATAGCAACAACTCGGGATTGTGGTGGTGACTTTTACACAAGAAACCCTAACTCACATCGACTGTCATGGCAAGTGGCGGAAATACAGAAGCTGTGACAAGATTAAGCAAAGATCTGTCTACAGGAGTAAAGCTATTGAGACATAATCCAGATCAACGATCACTTCAAGAATGAATGTTCCCAGAGCTGTTGCTGTGATGTGCACATGATGTACAACCCTGCTGCTATTTAAGGTCTGCTACAGAAACCTTTCCTGACTGAACACAGTTTAGACAGATCAGTGAAAAGGGCCAGATGATAAGTCTGTAGGAGAGGTAAAGAGTTTCCCTAATAAATAAAAGGGATATGCCTTTAGGCTTCGGATACATTACTTAAACACATGTCTACATGCCAGCTAACCAATGCAAGCATATGAGCAAAAGAAATTTGCCTATTATCATTCTGTATAATATCATCATTATTATTATCACTTCAGTTCTGAAAGTTATACATTTACATCTAATGCCTTGGTCTGTAAATATATTAAGTGGAAAAGCCTACAAAAAAGGGTCTAGTACATACAATCACGCACACACATAAGTCAGCACGAAAGAAGACTTGAAAGACTATCTGTAAATCTATCACAGAGACGCAGGTATTTATGGGCAATGTCAAACCAGCCGTATCTTGCATTTTGACTGATTTAACTACAGCGCCCCATAAAATATTTCCCATAAAGCAATGTCCTACATTTCCGAAGAAAGTGGGCATTGGAAACTAAATTTAATATGGAGAAAATATGGTTAGGCCCAAAAAGAAAATTAAGTAAGAAAACACCAATTACATCTGAAGATGAACAATTCTCAGTCTCATCCATTGTTATATTGGTCTTGTCATAAAACTGTTGCCACAGCTGTTGTTTTCCTGCCACCGAGAGTTTGTCAGGCTGAGAATTCAATTTAGCTCTATGCATAATAGTAAAATATTATTAATACAAATCCTATAAAGAGCAATGGTTATAATACAGTAAGCTATAATAAGCAGCACAAAAAGTAAACAAAAAAATGAGAAAAGTGCGAAAAATCAATTGCAATATTGTAAAATGCTGCTGCAACCAATAAATGTAAATTATAGTCAAAATCTGCACCCTGACACTGGACATGAACTCAGCATTTGTGGTAATCTGGGTCGAACTATAGCTCAGTGAAAACTATTTCCCTCATATAAACCAAAACCACTGTAACCTCTCACATCTGCAGCCAAACCACTGTCAGCCTTCAGGAGAAACGGACTAACACTTGATTACACGCATATGTCTTATTTTTCAACACGAATTATTTATACACATACTAAAAGCCACAAAAAATTAAATCAAAGTGGAGAAACCCACGTTTCATTAGTTCATACATGATTTGTAAGAACAATTTTCCCAAACAAACACATTTCGGAAAGGTTTCCAGAATGAAGCCATACCTCTGGAATGTGATTTCTCTGACCTTGCGCTCCGAATCTCATTAAATCCAACAGGAACCATCCAAGCAAACACATCCAGATCCTCATGGTGGCACACACACATTTACTCACACATACATCACCAACAACAAAAATTCTGTGAAGCTCACAGAGACTAGTCACAAGACTAGTCAATAATGTGCAAAACACGCTAGCACACCCACAAACTCTCAATCCACCCACATTCACGCAGATTACACGCAGACACACACATATCATCAACTTCACACAATGAGACACCTGTTTGGCTGTGTGGCCTCAGGGCAAATTGTGTATGTGCGAGCGTGCGCTCTTGTCTTTGTGAGTGGTTATGTGTATAACGCTTGTAGTGTCCAGATACAAGTACTTACATGCTTGCTGAGGTGGATCAGAATTAACTGACAGAAACATTATGGTTTATACAATAACTTTCTGCTAATAGGGACAAATGGACCATTGGAAAATTCATACACTGCCCACATGCAGACACATTTTGGCATCGTCAGACGGAATGACAAGCTTGACAGCTTGTTGAGATTCTGCTGATGTGAATTATGTGCAAGTAGAGGAGAAAAAGTGACTATCAGTGCTCTGAATAAAAAAGAAAACCCTAAATCAAAGAGGAGGCTATCCACACTCTTCACCCAGAAAGCAATGTGAAGTCTTCATGGAGACAATCCACAGAGATCTGTCACAAGGGTCCTTTCCAAACAGCAGATAATTGCTTCCAGAAAATTCCAGTCAGTTCTGATTTATAGAATCCTGACCAGTTTTGACAAGTATGTCTGTCTGTCTGTCTGTCCATCTTTCTATACAGTATCTACTGTATCTATTTACAGGAGTGACCAAAAGAGATGTTCAGCCTTGAAACATACGGATATAATTTTTGGACAGGCTGTCATACAAAAAAGTATGAACACATGAGAGAATCAACAAAATATTAATAACTGATTATATTGTTGTCAATGTATGCCTTTTCCTATGGGCTTTTCAATGCATTTTTGTAAAATCATTGTAAAATAAAACCTTTTATTTTAAAAATAAAATTTTGTCAGATAAATACCATAAAGTATTGGATTAGTGCACTCCACCAAACACGTGTCATTATTAGATAGGAGTAGTTGTTCATTGCGAACAGCTGAAAGTCTGTACATTTTGGCAATAAACCTGATTTGAAATGGTGGTTAAAGGTTGTATCAGCGATTTCAGGCCCAAAAAAGGCCCAAACATAAATGATCACATTCATATAATCTTTCCTAACGATCCGCTAGCTGCCCGCCCCATAAGCAGGCCGTCAAAAAAACACGTCTCTGTAGGCAGCCTAGGCTCTGAGATCTGCACACAAAAACAATTGGTTTCACCAACCACTCAAAACCAAAATAAATAGTGTTCCAACCAATCACCGACAGGGGGAGGGTGTTGTGAGGTTTTGTGCAGCCCGACCTCTCCCTCTCCCTCTCCCTCTTCCTCTTCCTCTCCCTCGTACAGAACTGTACTAGGTAAATAAATAATAATAGGCAACGTTATGACACCTTGCTAGTAACCATTTATATTTCAAATGAATATTCTGTTAGCTGGGAGCAAAGCTGGAAGCGAGTTATGTAGTTGATAACAATGTTCATGCATACAAAGTAAAAAAAAAAAAAAAAAAAAAACATTCTCTGCATTAGCCTATTTTAGAATACACAATATTGAATGTGCAAGTAACGGCTATTATATTTACTTGGTTATAAAATTATGTTACAAAACAACTATAATGACTTACCCAGCAGAATGAGCCATCATTGAGGTAGAACGTCTATCCGAATATCGTGTGTCTGTCACTTTAAGAAATGTGCGTGCATGATCGTTTTTTTCATGATGCACGAAACGGGAGGGAGGGGCGAGCTAACTTGGTTTGTTTGGGATCTCGCTTCAAACACAAACAGAACTGACGTCACCCACAATCGCTGATAGAACCTTTAAATATTTTCATTTAAATATTTACAACAGCATTTGTACACCACCAACACATGTTGATGATGTTTTATTCTTCTACGCTAACTTGCGTCGTAGCCAACGATTCAATAGGTGTCATCATCAAACAGTCTACTTACATGTCGTACCCAAGTTTATTAGATCCATGTCGTACAGTGTGATTTGTAATGATCTTATAGGATTGCCAAAATCGCACAGTCTGTTTTAATTGCTCTTTGTCCATTCTCGTGGGAAATATTGTGTTTTGCTTCATCTACTGCATTTTCCTCTTGCTCCTGTGTGTTTTTTATTGTTATTAAAAGATACTGCTGCACCTCGATCCTGCCTCAACTCATCCTTGTTGCAACCCATGCTGACACCTATAAATCTGTCAATCCAGCATATATGATCTATTCACCCATCCATCCACCCATCCAACCAACCAACCACCCATCCATCCATCCATCTATCTAGAAAGAAAGAATGAGAAAGAGTAATATTTCTGCATGTTAAAGCCACTTTGCATTAACTGCATGTGATTTATTGTGGGTTTGCGGATGGGCTGGTACTAAATTACTGTCTCAGAACTGATCATTACAGCCTGTGGAGTTGAGGTCTGTGAATGCCCGAGGATAGAGACACAGTGAGGAGGAGAGCAGGCGTGATATAGACGCCTGCACTATGACATATAATTATGGAGTTTTCAGTAAACCATCAGTCACACCAAAAAGGGAAAAAATGCCTTAATGTATGTAACAGTTTGCACATCTGAGCTCTAAAAGGCCGGACTGTTGCATAATGGCGCTGTTACTCTTGTTTATTGTCATTGTGACATACAAATGGGAAACAAGTTTTCGCACATGTATAAATAGATATTAAATTAATTACAAACACATTCATATTTGTTGTACTAAACAACTGACAGCTGGAAACAGATCAATCGTTTTATGGATTTAACTCTCAGCAGCTGTCTTAACCAAAACCCATGACTCAGCTTGTAAAAACTTTTTAGAATTTAAATGTAATTTGTATTTACAATAAATGAATTTACATCTCTTGGATGAAAAAGTTTTAACAGAATTCTGTTTTCTAAAACCAACTTTGTCTCGTGTAGGCATTGATAAAGCCTAATACAGTCATAACTTTATTTATGCTATTCAGATTTTGAAGTAAATTACTTTTCATCCCATGAGTGAAATCCTAGATACACTCCAATGATCTTACCTTATCTAATCGGAGATGTCTGAAAGAGACACTTCTCAGTTCAATGTGTCAGTGCATTCTTGATGTAGCATCTAATGTAATCTGCTGAGAGGGATTTTTTAAGCCATGGAAATGGCGTGCGCAAAATACATAAAGAAAACAGACAAGAAAACAACTTATTGCTTCAATTACTACTCAGATGACACGTGTTCATAGGCTCATAACTCTTAAATATATTTTTTTTATCCAAGGTTGCCTGGCAACTGATCTATGAGCTCACCTTACCTCAGCATGTGCGCCAGTATGTGTGTGTCAACATCTTTGTAGAGTTTTGCTAATCAAAAAGTGAGGAAAGAGGTTTGGAAGGACAGAAAAATAGGAACCTACAACACCGTTAGAAATTCTGGGGTCAGTAATATTTATTAAAGGATTAGTTCATCCCAAAATGAAAATTTCCTAATAATTTACTCACCCCAATGCCATCCAAGATATCCATGTCTTTCTTTCCTCAGTGGGAGAGAAATTATGTTTTTTGAGGAAAACATTTCTGGATTTTTCTTCTAACAATGGACTTAATTGGTTACCATAGTTTTTAAGTCCAAATCAATGCAGTTTCAAAAGTCTTTTAAGTGTTTAAACGGGCTGTACGCGATCACAAACGGACACGGAACTACGTCATCACGTTGAAAGGTCACGCCGGCGCCGGCAATACTATTTGAACTACTATTCATATTCATCAGAATGTTATTCATATACTATTCATATTCATATTCACTGAATACTATTACTATATATATAATAGCAAACAATACTATTTGAACTATCCTCCTACGTACGGTCGCATTGTAAACAGTGGGGCGGTACTTCTGCCGCCGCCGGCGTGACTTTTCAATGTGATGACGTAGTTCCCTGTCCGTTTGTTGATCAGCTCAATCCGAACTATTGAAGGTAAAAAGTCTATAAATTAGATTTTCTTTTTGAAAATGACCTATCGTTTCGCTAGATAACAACCTCTTCTTCAGCTGTGATCGCGTACAGCCCGTTTAAACACTTCAAAGACTTTTGAAACAGCATTGATTTGGACTTAAAAACGATGGTAACCAATTAAGTCCATTGTTAGAAGAAAAATCCAGAAATGTTTTCCTCAAAAAACATAATTTCTCTCCCACTGAGGAAAGAAAGACATGGATATCTTGGATGGCATTGGGGTGAGTAAATTATTAGGACATTTTCATTTTGGGGTGAACTAATCCTTTAATGTTTTTGCAAGAAGTCTCTTACACCAAGGCTGCCTTAATTTGATCAAAAATACAGTAAAAATACTACAATACTACAATATTCTACTATATGCTATTCTACAATTTCAAATAAATGTTTCTATTTTTAATACATTTTAAAATGTAATTTATTCTTGTGATGACAAAGTTGAAATGACTCCAGTCTTCAATTTCACATTGAAATTTCCTTCAGAAATCATTCTAATATGAAGATTTGGTAATCAAGAAACACTTATTATTATCAATGTTGAAAACCTGAAAAGTTGTGCTGTTTAATATTTTTGTGGTGACCATTAAACACTTTTTTCCAGAATCTTTGATGAAAAGATTGTTTAAAAGAACAGCATTTATTTGAACTAGAATTTTTGGTTGCACTTTACTTAACAGTACGTGCACTTATGTAAACTTACAGTGAACTTACCTAAGAATGTACTGGGTAATATAAGGTAACTACATGGGTTAAGGTTAGGTTTAGGGGTAGATTCGGTGTTAGTACATAGTTATTACCAAGTTATTACAATTCCTATAAGTACATAGTATGTACATGGGGAACAGGACTGTAAAGTGCTACTACATTTTTTTTTTTTTTGCAAACATTATAAATGTCTTGACTGTCACTTTTGACTATATTTAATGCACTTTTGCTGAATTAAAAGTATTTATTTCTATTAAAAAAATCTGTCTAACTCCGAACCTTTGAGGAGTAGTACTGTATATCACCACATTTAGAAATAAAAATGAAAGGTAAAGTGTCTAAACAACTCAACTAACTGATATAACAAATTAGCATTTTGTTCAAATCCAGGCCTTCTCAAGAACCATTCATATTAACCCTTTGGCCAGAGAATGACATGAATGGACAAAATGCACTCAACCTAACATTTGACCTTAGTCCCTGATGTCAGGAAGAAGAGGTGAGGAAATTAGCAGCTCAGGTTCTTTGTAAACGAACACAATACTTGTAGCTGGCACTGTCTCATGCATGTCCACACTTTTATCCATGAACAAATAAACAACCTTTAAACACAGATCATACATTTATTACTTTATTCTCACAGACAGAGCGAGTTCAAAGGCACGTTTGGAGCTGTTGAATCCTTTACAGCCTGTCTGAGTAATTCTGACACTTCCCTAGAGGAGTACTCCGTCCAACTCAAACCTAATTTTAGTGCCGAGCAAATCAATTACAGGCTTGTGCCAACCCCTGCCAAACGAAACCCACAGAAATAACAAGGCTATTTCTATTTCTAAACACGCTAACACCACTTTTAAACAAACACACTGCCCCTGTAGACTGAACAGAACAACCCAAAACAAATCAGGCAGACACAAACACATATGCATTATAAACCCTGCCCAATCGCCCAATGGGTCAAGCAAACATGTACTATAACATTTACAAATGCAAAACCTAATGTCTCGACAGGGCCTCTGCTCCAGACCTTGAGCCATAGTGCTTATTTAGAAGTGGGTTGTATTCCCTCTATTCTATCCCTTAAATTTGCAAAAATCCTTAATCATAATAATAATAATAATAATAATAATAATAATAATAATAATAATGGTTTGAGGTCTCATTCATATAGCAGTAATGGTCAGTGGTATACAAGGTATACACATATATACCACACACATACCTGTACATAGACATATACATAAAATATATCAAGTCTCTCAATTGGTCATCTGACCCAAAAATATGCATACTGTACACATATCCAACTAAACATTCATGACTTGGGCTTCAAAGCTGTGACTTTGGAAATGAGTGACAAGATAATTTAGTGATTACCTTTAACCCCTGACCTCCTGTTGGGTTAAAGAGATCAAAGAAAACCATACGTTTCCCATTAATCCATCCAGGAAACTGGCAAACCAAAAACGGCAGAGGCATCAAAGCGAAACACCACAACAAAAAGTTCATAGTCAAGAGGTTACACCACAAGAGAGAACTGGAGAAATAAAACAGGTTATTTAAAAAAAAATCTGGTGTTCTTTAGTCTTTGAAATCCTCCACCTTTATGACATAACATAATGGAGTCCAGGTGATTGATTGAGGCACTATAGATGTTTTAAACATGCTATGCTACGGTCTCACAGAAAGAAACATTTGGTTTTGAATCAGAAGGAATATGGAGTCCATCAATATTCATATCTGCAATTTCTAAACTTAATTCAAAGCCCACAATGACCATGAATCCATGGGCCAAACAGCTCACAGCAGCCAAACACACACGGACTTGGCTCTTGTAGCTCAACTACACCCCACGCCATCTTTCTTTGGCTTAAGAGAAGACAGAGAAGATTTGGAAAGCCTGTTTGGGTTTGTGACTACAGGTTTACAGAATGTTATTAGACTGTCTTTTTTGGTTTTGTACACATAAAAACCACTGGCAGGATCATAAAATATTAAATGACTATCAGTCTGACAGAAATGGTATGTAAATACAGCTTCTTAAAAGGTATACGATTATTAATGGAAATATAAACTGACGGTTCACATGTAATGCTCTAGGCTACAATTTCAAGCAGTTATATACACATCAAACATCCAATCAAAATATGATTCACAAAACTAAATGCTCTTCAGTACTTCTTGTGAGTAAAAACAACCCTATGGAGGTAACTATGGAAATCAGCTCTTGCCGAGATGTGCATAAGGTTTAAATTACAAGAAAGCAAGTCACGATGTGGCCACTGCAGATAGGAGTGAGCAATTCCTCATCCAAATAATTCATAAACTGCAGGGGAATACCAATATCAACATATTAAATAGTATTTTAGTAGGTTGTTTGATCTTTTGCTAGATAATTTAAAGGCTGGTTTAGACAGATACAGGTTCCTTCACCCAAAATCCTGTCTTCAAAATTCACTCATATTGCTCCAAAGCCGTTTTTCTTTCTTCCATGGAACACACAAGAAGGTATACTGCAGATTGTTCAAAGTGCTCTCATTCATAATGGGAATCAAAATAAAAAAAACAACATAAATGTAGCATAAAAGTGGTTTATATGACTTGTCTGCTATATACCTATTCCTACATTGTGTTCTGAAGCTGTATGATAAGACAAAAAATTCTATGGCTTCAAAAGACTTGTAACATAACACAAAAGCATAAAACACTTATGATGCTTCTTCATCATGTGTGAAGTGTGACAGTCCTCTTCTTTTTGTTTGTGGTATAGAAAAGATCACTCTGGTTATTGTGCAATACATCCTCTTTTGTGTTTCACAGAAGGTCATATGGGTTTGGAATGACATAAGGGTGAGTAAATGATAGAATGTTCATTTTGGGGATAACTAATTTACTACATACAGTAAATCTAATTGTAAAATAACAGTATTGATACTTACCGTCAGTTTTGCACGAATAGAGTCATTGTCCTTTGCTGACACTAATAAGTCTTCCAGGTCATTTGAGGACAGTAAAAGTTCCTGGACAGAGAAAAAAAAAGATGGAATATAGACAGGAAGACAGAAAAGATGAATATTGAAATAAAAATGGATATGAATTGCAGTGGCAAAAAATTACAAATACTGTGATATTTTGGCACAAATTGATCTGTCACTAGGTAGAAACTAGCCTGATTTGGAAGGCGGGTTATATAAAATTCCCTGTACAGTATGGCTCGCTCACCTCTTCAGTGTCTATGCGAGGAGAGCGAGGTGGTTTGTGTCCGACTCCGTCACACTGGGGCTGGAAACCGGCACACTGATCTCGAGCTGCATCTGGTTCTCCCATCAGAAATGCCACCTGCATCAAATCACCCTGAAGAAACGAGGCAAATGAAAATATTACACCAATACAGATTCACACATACAACCCATATGGTCACAAGGCACATACATTCAAAGCATGCATGCTTAGACACACAAACACATAAAAATGCACACTTATTAACAGTTTTTATTAGCAACTATTATATAAAACAGAGCAAATTATTTGTCAATTATTCAGCAAGAGTTCATGTCAGATATGAACACAACAGATATGAGTTCAGATGACAGTCTAGCAATCTGTTAACGTCAAATAATATGATGATCATGAAGTGTTGCCTTAGAAGTCAAGAAATTTACTAAAATGCAAACTCTCACCATGTTACCCTATGACTGAGTTCAGTGTGTAAGTATGTAAATGGGATGTTTGGACTCTATGATGTAATTCTCTGAGATTCAGCCTAGACTTCATGCTGTATTAACTTTCCCTGTCTAACACAACTAAAAAAGGGCATTTAACTTGTGCACAGCTGTCTAAACTATACTCCTAGCCCCATTAAAATGCCTGTTCTTCAGAACACAACATAACATACAGTAAATCCATTTTAAAGTCCAAAAAAATCTGCTAAAAAAACTGCTTGTTCAAATTTTTCATCAGATATTATTTATGTAAGAAATCGTGCTGGTAAATTGTAACAGATAGTTGCACATAAAAAATACAAAGTCTCAATCTGCTTGTCAGCAACAAAATGGCAAATCCATCTGGAATCTTGGATGAGTAAAAACGCAGATGTTCGGCTTGGGGTATAGTAACTCCTATACGAGAGACCCTCATCCTTCATAAACCTGACTTTGGGTTTAAATGCCGACTGGGAACGTTCTGGAGATGTATTTACAGTACGTGTCATGTGCTGAGAGCTGGTGAGATGAAGGACATTCTCATCCTACACATAGTAGGTACTACATCCTTGCATGTTTCGACCACACAAAACAAAATTATGTTTGAAAACTGACCTCAAAAGGGGTCTCAAACCCCTCAATGATTCCTCCCACCATTACCAGGCCATCAGTGGATATTCCCAGACCGTCCTTATAGGCCCAGTCCACGCTCTCAACCATTGAGCAATCCACATACAATGCCAAACGGCCAGAGGACACGCTGATGGCCACGCGGTGCCAACCTCCATCGGACAGCACTGCCACGGGGAATCTGGGAATGACAGGAAAGGTTTTGAAAAACTAACTACTTTATTTAGTTTTCTTGACAAGGTGGGATAAACAAATCGCATGTTAAAGTATCAGAGAACAGGGAGAGTTGGAAGAACCCAAGAAAAGTAGAAGCCATTAAATTTCCTGGCAAAACATTCAGAGACACAACACTTCCTGTCTGTGTAATGATACATGACTTTTTTTTGCATATGCAAGCTTAAACTAAACAGAAAACCATATGAGAACACAGTAAGAACATTTTGGCATTGTTATGTCACCTTATGATGAATGAGAAGCACAAACAGGTAAAATGCATTCCATTTATTTTGTCCTGCAGGTGGGTAATTAGGCGACAGGTCCAAATATTAGTTTTGAGAGGCCACGAGTTAAATCTCATGCCTCATTTATACGTCTCGACTGTAAGGCTTGGCTTAAGTCACAGAAATCTAGATTTAATATATCCCAGAGCTTCACAAAACGGTGGGGTCTGTGCTTGTGTTTAAGATTAACAATTAGCCAAAACTAATACTCTACTGACATGAAGAATGAGGAGATGATGAGAATGGTTTTGTCATCATGGAAGAGGAACAAAGAAGGTCAATGACATTAAAAAGCAAGCAACAGAAAAAAAAAAGAGGAGAAGTAGAATAAACAGACTGTGGTTACATAAGAGGATTCACTGAGATGTGCCTTTTTAATTATCTTTTTCCTGCCAAGATGATGGCTTTGGGACCAAAGTATGGACCACAAAATAATCAAGACCACCAAGTAATTGAGTTTTCAGATGGTTGCCTGCTAATCCTCATTTAAGAATGATTCAACATTGGCAATTAGATAGTCTTGTCTTCTTTCCAAGCGTTCTTGTCATGAATTTTTTTTTTCCTGTGATTAATTGTTCAGATCAGATGCTTTAACTGCTTAATAATTTTTTTTTTTAAATAAGAACAGAGATCAGAGACTCTCTGAAATTTCTTAGGGACTTCTAGATATTTCCTACATGGCAAATGCAAGAGATAAAATTAAAGTTTGCAATTTTTAAAACAGGTTTCCTAAACACTCCCTGTCCGCCACTGAAGTGAAGACTCACTCGTAGTGTCGTTGTTGGGTGCTGATGAAGGTGAAGGTGTAGGCACTGATGCGGATCTGCAGGAGAATGTGTCCGTCTGGACAGAGGAAGGTCAGCACACTGCGGTCTTCAGACTGGGAGCTACGCAGACGCAACAGCAAACTGAACTCATCACCAAACCTGAGAAAGAATAAAAGAGAAAACTTGATATTACATGATTCCACTAGTTTTAAGAAAGAATATCATACATAAAGTAAAAAAAAAGAAAAACCCAAGTAGATATTCTAGTAAAGACCCAACATTGTTATATTGTATATGTACATGTTTCAATCATAACGCATATACACATCAAGTTTGGAGTGTCTAAACTGAAGAACAAAATAAAAATGCTTTTTTTTATGTCAGTGGCACGTGAGTGTACGTACCTGTGTCCAAACACCTGCTGTAGTGGTACAGAGAGGGTGGAGTACTGGCCTACACGCAGGACTGGACATCTTCGATTTTCATGGGTTACTGATGCGTTGCTGAGATTAGCCACCTGCCATAGATGATCAAGAAGGTCTACAGCTTCTGACAAATAATTAAAAGTAAAAAAAAAAAAAAGAAGTTAGGTCCATTTAAGCACATTTTCAACAAAACTGCAGCATTTTTGCTGAAACATACTGTGGGAGGGTGAGGAAGTCACAGGGTGACTAGGTCTAACCCTAAATTGCATAATGGATCCCAGAAACATCTGTTTTAGATAACACAGCAGGTATGAGAACCGAGCCTGTAAACAAAAGGCTCTGTTGTGTAGGTGCATTTTTCCAATATTAATCATTAGCTCTGTTGAAGTCTTAGCAACTTTGAGGGTAGTCTGTGTGAGAGAGCAGTCACTCAGGAAATCAGTTCAACATACAAAGAAACAGACCTGTTCAGTCCTTTCATTAAATGTTTAGAGGGTCATAACAAGTCAGCTGGTCTTAAATGGAGCAGTCATACCCCATAGTGCCCACCATTGTGTTCCCTCTTTAACATGCTCATTTCCTGCGGGCGCTGAAGGTCTTAATTTACAGAGTATACTGTGTGATTGCTCGTGTTTATGTGTGTGTGAATATCTCATGCCTCCAGTTGTGTTTTAGTGTGTAGTATTGTACAAAATGAGACAAATAAATCTTGCAGAATGCTGAATTTAATCAAATGAGAGTAAGTGACTCAGAAAGCACAGCTTGTAATGAGCAGGTCTGAAACACACCTGGCAGGGAAGCCTGCTGGGTCTGAGATAACTGATCCATCAACACAGACTTTGTATTGGACTGCAAATCTTCATTTACAAGACAAAGTTGAAAGCGAAGGCCTAGAATTAAATTTAAACAGCCACTTAACATGGATGGGTTAAATTGTTATATATAAATATAAAACACTATAAAACAGATATGTTTTAGCCAATTTTGGGTAAAAGAGATTCTAGTTAAAGTGCCCCAGTGCATACATCCAAGGTAAAAAAAACTCTTTCATTTTCTCAGGCGGGTCACAGTAGCTGTCGTTCACACGCAGACAATGAAAACCATAGGCTGGCATTACGCAAATGTGTTACATTGTTACACAGGTATAGAACAGGACAGGAAGTGAGAATAGAACTGCTGACGACTCGTTTAAGCAGTTCAGAATTGATTCTTTTTGGAGACAAAAACTTCATTTGTTGTGCACTTTGATCTTTAAAACTTTGCAGACCTTTTACCTTCACAAACAGCTAGCTACATTACACACTGCATAAAAGGTAATATTTGAAAAAGCATTATAGGGGCACTTTAGTATTGGTGATTGTCACTCTTGAAATGAAAGATCAAGATGAGCAGTGCATTGTGGGATACAGTATTCCACGCAGAATACTCAGACTGTACTGCATACTATACGTGTTATGGCTGATAAACAATAAATAGAGAATATTAATTTATACTACCGTTCAAAAGTTTGAGGTCTGTAAGATTTTTCAATGTTGTTGAGAAAATCTTATGCTCACCAAGGCTGCATTTATTTGATGAAAAATACAGTAAAAACAATAATAACGTGAAATATTGTTACAATTTACAACAAACGGTTTACTATTTTAATACATTTTAAGCCGTTACTCCAGTCTTCAGTGTCACATGATCATTAATAAATCATTCTAATAGGCTGAACTGGTGTTCATGAAACATTTCTTGATATAATCAATATCAAAATAACACGAAAACCATGATACATTTTTTTTCAGGATTCTTTGATGAACAGAAAGTATTTATTTTATTTGAAATAGAAATCTTTTATAACAACATAAATGTCTTCACTGTCACTTTTGATCAATTTAATACTTATATTCAGCAAGGACATATTGATTTCTTTCAAAAGAATAAAATACTAACACTATTGAACGTATAGTATGAAAAATGGATATTCATTTTTAGATCTGCAAAATAATTACTTTATTATTATTATTCAGTTATTAGTGTTTTTAAAGATTACCTGTGAGTGTTAGATGTAAAAATAGGTGAAATGAGCATGCAAAATTATACATGATGACACTGACATCAAGACTGCCTCTGCCAACACTGTTAACAAGGAGAAGAGTGAGTCAAACAGGTTAAGCGAGGATTCTGACGACTGAACATGCACATTGACCACAGCAGATTTACACACTGTGTAACGAGCACTGCACCAAGACTGCAAGCCTTTTTCCAGGAACATGTAATTGCTCCAACAGGATTACACATCCCCCTCTTCCCTTACTCACCCCCAGTCACACAGTAAACACACTGCAAAGCGAACATGCTCCAAACGTTCACCAGACTTTTTGATTTTAGAAATTTCAGCAATTCCTTAATTACATTTTCTCATACTCTTCCAGCTCATATATAACAGTTCTAAATGGACAGCTAGATTCTATGCTGCACTCCAGTCAATTCCACAGTGGTTGTCACATTATTCATGGAAATTAGTCAAGCTGTATTGGTCACACAGATATACGTTGGAAACAAGATATGCAAACCCCTATCTGGTGACACAGACTTAAATCCACCTTTCAAAACCTTTCTATGATTGTTTCTGAACCACTAGCCAACAATATTAGCAAGATATCCAATGGAAACTTTCACTGATATTCTGAGAGAATTTGGCTCACTTCTTGTCCTTACAATGATATATCAACAAACCAAGCCTGCAGGCTGAAAGTCTGAAAACAAAAGAAGTGATTTTCAGGTTAAGACCTGCTTTAGAATAACAAAAAGATCCATAAATACTAAGGATATGACATCACACTCACATCAAAGCTCAGATGACTTCAGTCCAGATGTTGAGATGCTGTCATCCCGACAACCCAAGGATATTCCACTTATTTAGATTATAATCTATAGAGAGTTGGTTGGAGAAATTTGCTTGTGAAGCATTACGGCAACATGGTGTCATTTATCAAAGAACTCAAGAAAAGAAAGTAAGACAGGAAGGAGGAGAAGAGCGAAATAAAGGGAACTAGAGAAAGGATACACTCCGCGCTTTTAGGAAAGGTTAAGGTTAAACGATTCTTACCCAAGTTCTTACAAGTACGACACAGAAATGACAACACACGAAAAAAAGAAGAAAAAAAAAACCAAACCAGATGCCAGAAATCGTTCTTACTTGAAACTTGTGCACTCGTAAACTATCGCCATATCCTGAGGGGAACTGTGGTGTCCGTGTTTCAGAACAAGCCTCGTGATCAAAGCTGTGTTTATGACAGGGAAGATTGATTTGGGGGTCACACAATGCATACAGTCTGAATACTTTCTGCGAGGGCTGTGAGTGATACATTCTCATCAGTCAAGCATTTTCCATATCGGGCCTACAGTACTTCCTGTGGCTGTGTTTGGGAGAGCATGGACTTCGCCAAGGAGAACATTCCTCTAGGACACATCATGTCTGCAAGCCGTACGACTGCCACATGGATGTGCAACAGAGTGGATAATAGGGCACATAAACCAACTCCGATAAAAGACAAACTTCTTCAATTACAAGTTATTAGAGCTAGTGTGGAAAGTGTGCTTTGAAACTACAGCTATTATCACTCATAGCAGATTTCAAAATTAGTACACAGAAGAGTTTGATCAAAATTACCTTGTTATTTAAATACAATTTAAATTTGAAATTAGAATAGTTAAGTATAATTTCATTAATTAATCTTATTTAAATTTTTGCTACTCAACAAAGGGTGACTCGACCAAATAATGAATGATCTTCATAGTTAAAACAATTTCACTTAAGGAAGGAGTTCGGACACTCAGGAGTACATGGCACAACTATACTGCATGGCGAGCTGGCGGCAATCGCATGAGCTTTGGTGCTATGCAGAGACTGGAGCTTTCAAAGTAGCTGCTATAGCTTCAGATAGAAAAAAGAAAAAGACGAGTGAGCAAATTATTTGCTGAAAAGCAAAGAAAGTCATAGCCATTCCTTTCAACAAAAACAACTATAGTGCATTTGTGTGTGTGTGTCAGTGTATCACGCTGTAGGGTTGCACCTATAATAATATTTATAGATCTAGCTAGCCTATGTGACGTGGTTGTTATTTGGCATTAGGGGACAGCCTACCTGTATATGCTGGTTAAAATCGGGCAGACTCCCTGATTTTTTAAAACATGTTTAAAAATGATCGAGAGTTCGGGAGGTGGTCGTAACATGCTCGGCTTGGCTTGTAATTCCTCTCACACATTGTGAGCCGTGACCATACAAGCATCAATGATTTCTTCCGAGAGGGGGTGAAGCTTGTACGACAGCAAAAATCGTATGCCCGGCTTTAGTAGTCAAAAGATTTCAGTCAATTAAAAGTAACTATAAAAGTACTAATTATGCAACCACTGTTTCATTTTCTGTCTGTACCTCTATGTGATGCATAATCAGAATAATTGATCAAACGTAAGAGAACTAGAATAATGAATGTTCGGCATTCTGTAATAACGGGATATGATAATAACTTGTCTGTAGTGTCTCAACAGCCATAGCACAGCACTGTATTGTTCTACAAGACATGCATCAAAAGCCACAACTGCATCTCAAATGAAAGACCCTTCATCTATGCCCATGCCCTGCAGCGAAGACCCTCATGATTATTCACACATGCTGGTTGGAATCTTTCTTTAGAAACAAACAACATTTGTGGTGAAATGTGCAAGCTCTTTTCCAAAATACAGAGGTGGACAAACCACTTAGAGAGGCCACGGGTGAATGACACAAAAAAAGTGTGGAAAGAATGTGCCAGAGACAAAGCGATGGAAAGATAATTTGAAGGCAGACGAATGAGTTGCTCTGCCCTGGTAGTAAAGTCTGTTCTTCTCTCATAACTCTTCCATAATGGTTTGTAGTGGGTAGAAGAATCCTTCAGCAGGCTCATTTGAAACGGGATGCTGCATGAGGAGTAACCTAGAGAATAAAAGCAAAACCCTTACGGTCAAGCCATAAATACATGAGCCACAGACAGCTTAGAGTTTAAAAGCAGGAGGGATGACAAGACTGATGCAAAACAGTTACCCTTTACATGAGAAGGTGAAATAGATAATACCGCATTGCAACCATTTAAATTCATTCATTTTTAAATTCAAATTCATTTTTAAATTCAAAACCATTTAAAAGAGTAAAATACCAGAAGGATGAAAAGGACTTTTATTCATTGTGTAGAACTCAAAAATACATGCTACAAGAAAATCAAACAGAAAAAGCCTTTACATATGGCATATTTCTGCAGAAAAGCTCGAAAGTGCAAATAAGAGATGCCTGTAAAGTAATAAAGTAGCATATGGTGCAAAACAACTGAAGTAAAGCATCTTCTTAAGCATATCCTGCGAATGCCGGTTAGTTTTGTTCCTAACAGCCCAATACACAGCTCCAGATGTCGATGTCTGTATCATGTGGGAGGAGTGTTCAGACACCGCATAACACTGGCACACTGGATTGTGTTGATGGATCGCATGTGCGGACACTAAATAAAATCCAGAATTAGCCACAAGTCACATCATGTCACATGCTGCATGCATGAGGCACAAACTTTGATCACAAAAATTAGATACAGAGCCACTACAGTATCTTAAAACACTGTTCTTTATCATTCACCGGAGTCTAGGCTTCTCTAGCCGATAATAGCAAGATGTGATGCCCTAATATAGAATCAGCACAGCTATCAGTGCAGCTTATGTCAAGCTTTTAGACTTCAGCAAATTGTTTGTTATTTTGTTGTAAGCTTTAACAGTTTTAGCAGTGCTGTTTTAAAGGGGATTAATTTAGAGATAAAACAGAAATTATAGCATGCTGACAATGTGCTGTAATGAAAATGCCTTTAAAATTCCAGTTCAGTTCCTGACTTTGAAACAAAGAATTGCAATTTGAAATTAAGGAAATATAATTACAATGAAGACAAGCTTAGAATGTCCGCTTGGGAAAGCAAAGCAGTGTTTACAATTTAAAAAAAAGTGTGCAGGTTTATCAACCTTACAAATAGACAGAAAAATTGTACATTTACATTTAGTTTTATCCAAAGCAACCAACAAAGTAAGGGAAATAAAGTGACTGGCTATAAAAGTAAGAAATTGTGAAAAAAACCCCAGCTGTTTAGACAACCCTTTGAATTGCAATTTTTTTTTAAATAGTAGTTTTGGGTGTTCTGTAAGAAGGTTCTGCTTGTTGAAACATCCAAGCAGATGTTGAGGTCCAGAAGTCATCTCACCTGGACCTACCGAGTGGCTGAAAGAGGGTTGAAACTGCCTCAAAAAGACTGGATTGATGGGCTGTGATACAGACTCCATGAAAACTCTCAGAGGAGATATGGAGATGAGAAACCAGACATAGAGCTCATGTTCTGAAAGGCAGGTGAGAGGTCAGAGGTCATATTGATCCCATGTGACACAACGACGCTTAGCTGTGCTGACTGATAAAATCCAGTTGAAAATTCCCAAAATGTTCTGCTCTCATAAAGTTATGAGATGGGGTTCACACGTTTCATCAAATGAGAAAAACAGCTGCTTTACAGGGTATTTCTTTCAATTTTACTTGAATACAGAATATTATACAATCCAACAGAGCAAGAGGGACATCACAACCCAATCATTATGAACACTCTCCATTTGACTTGCCTATGAAAACCTTATGTCATATTTCTTTAAAGAACATAAAAGGAGATTCATGCTTTCGATTATGCAAGGCATTACCATAAAGCGAATCAACTAAATCAATTGGATTTTTCCTGATGTGTTTGAGTCCCTTGAGTTATTTTAGTAGAGCTGTTTTTTATAAATTATTTAAAGGCTCTCTAGCTTATATTAAAACACAAAACCAAAACAGATTTTGTATCTATAGCATGCACGAATTTCTTCTACAGATAGAGCTTATTGATCTGGAGCTTGTTAGTGCATCAAAAAGTAACCGTCTAGCAAAAAAGCAGCAGAAAATACAACAATTTGTTTTGTTTTTTTAAGCGATTTTAAATGCAACAAAATCAGCCTTTGTAGAAAGACATATGCTTAACCTTTTTCCCAAGTCACAACTACATTTCCTGGAGAACTCTTCTTCCATATGGAAGCTGTTGTCACCCTGTACCCCACGGTAATGGATTATTTAGCCATTTAACCACCCCATGTGAGGTCATATCAGGCTCTGTCCTTGGCGAAAATGCCCTACCAGAACCAAATGGCTAATTTCCAAGAGTAATGCAGGGCTATCAGCTGATATCCACCCTGGGCCCCTTTCGCCTGGATCCTGTGAAGCTCCATAATCGTAGGAAGTAGAGTCGCCTGCCGCAGCGTCTTCCCTCCAGGATCGCATTACACTAATGGTACGGGAAGGGCCAGAGGATGGCTCAATTACTGTACCCCAATTATGCAGGGCAGCCTGAAGAGATTGAGGTTGGATGGCACTAATAATCAGTGATTAAAGACTTCCCCTAGACCACTGCATCGTAACAACCCAAGATGTGGTTACTTCGATACATTTGTTTCTGTCCAATATTAGGCTTCCACAGAGCAGGAGAAGGTTCTAATCACTCGTGCTTGTCCATTAATAAATCAAAAGTAAAAAGAAAATGTAATTAGATTGAATTTCCAATGACTTGATGGCCATCTCACAGTGACCCTGTTATTTTATGGCTTCAACCTTCTGCAGGGCCAGGGATATTTACTTTATACAAGATATATGAGGACCCTGCTGGACTCATTAGGACTGTCTAAATAAGAACACGTGCCTTAACAGAATTATTTTCTTCGCTCTGCCGCTCATCTGGAAAATGAATGAAATATACAGGCTGTAAGTAACTGCCCGGATATAGGGGGGCAAATTGTCTACTGGGTGCCAGTGTGGAACTCAAACTCAAGGGAGAGGAAAAGGAAAGAAACATCCAGTAAAGAAAAAATATGATCTTCCACTTACTTGCTGAAGCAAGAACTATAGTAAATAAGTAAGCAAGTGCACTCAAAGATAACTAGTGAGTATTTGAGGGAGTCACGCAACAACTTTACTGCTATGTGGCGATGGCATTTCTTCGGGGCAAGCCTTTTCAAAACACAGAGACTTGTTAAGTCTTAGGAGTTAAGTCAGGCATGTCTAGAATTCTGTTTAACCTTCTCGGAATGGTTTGAATTGACAGCACTTGGCAGCTTTTGACTACAGAGAAAAAGGCAAGTTCCTCGGGGAATACTCTGGAGCAAAGGCTCAAAAGACTCACTGTAAGAAAGGAGACTTTACTTGTAATAGCTGTGCAGTGGTTCATCTGCCAAGATCTTAAAGGATCATTAAGTAGTATCAGCTTTCTTGCCCTAAAATGTGAGAGATGAACTGAGTAGTAGTACTCAAGATTGTCAGCTGTTTAAAAGTGATCAGAAGCAATTCTCTAGTAGTGTGTGATAACCACAGCTGTACAAATGAGACAGTGATAATGAGGAATATCCTTTCGTCTTGGAAAGACATTGGATATTTTTTTAAATGAAGTAGTATGCAAGATTGTATACTGTGCACAGTATGCTATGGGCCCTATCTTACACTCGGCGCAATGCAATTGGTTTTTTGCTAGTTTCAGTCCAACGCAGTTATCATTTTCACATCCTGCGCCATGTTGTTTAAATAGCAAATGCATTTGCGCCCATTTGTGCGCCCATGGGCGTGCTGGTCTGAAAACGAGGTGTGTTCTGGCGCATTGTTGGCACGTTGCTATTTTGAGGCAACAGAAATAGACCAACTGAAACCTGGTCTAAAGTCAATGGCGCAATATATATTTTTTGTTATTTAAAGAGCGCGTTAGTAATGTGCGCCTATAGGCGGGTCCACAACGCGCGTACACTCTGCTTATTAAACACACAGGGACAGACAGCAGCACACAAACATTTAAAATAAAAGGATTACAATGTAAAAGATTATTATTGTGTACATAAAGATATGGTGGAATCCGGCTTGTCCCGAAGATGGTCTGCTTGCACACTTTTACCTCGCGCACGAGCAGTTCCGTTTGCACTCTGGAGATGGCTTCGGTCTGTCCACTATCAAATTCTATCATGTAAATAGCAAATTGCTATGGCGCGAGCGCAGCTGCCATTTAAAGGGAATGGGAGATGAGACTCTGATTGGTTTAACGCACGTAAATCCCAAAACACACCCATTACTCATTAAGAGAATAGGGACAACCCTTTTAGACCATGCGCCTGGCGCGCCGACCATTTTTTCCGTCGTTAAACTAGGAAAAGTGGATTCGGACTCGCCCTAAGTGAACTTGTGCCCTGCGCTTTAGACCATGCGCTTAGATCGTTAAAATAGGGCCCTATGCCTGACCTATACTAATTTGTCAAAATTTATGCACTATACAACTACAATGCAATTCAACTTAATGAATCTTTAGTAGTATCAAATGTGCTTTTTTTTAAACCACCATTTCAATGGACTGGCATTGGAAGTCTTTTTTTTTCATGACCCCCCTCCCCCCCTTTCTTTATACATTAAATGCACTGAGGTCATGTGGCAACAACGTGGCATAAGATTGTTTAAAATGTTTTGCATTGCATAATTCTTTTTGTTTAAAATGTTGTTTTGCATGTATTTAATTACTATTAAATAATAATAATAATAATAATAATAATAATAATTGCATGCAGTATAGTGCAAAAAAAGCAGTATGTCTATGCTAGTATGCCATTCTGAAAATATAACTCCTACAACTCAATATAAGTAGCGGGTACTTTTAACTTTAATAATTTAAACATTTTTCATCTTTCACAGATATTTTCATGATATAACCCTGGCTTGACTTGATCCCGCCACTTAAGCTGTCTAAAATATAATGCCCAAAACCATGAGAGGCACAACAGCATTGCGTCAGAGAAAAAGATGTATGCAGAGCCAGTCAATACATGTCTGTCTCAAAATGGACACTTGTGAATACTCATCTGCAGACAATAACAGGAGACAGATGACTGAAATTGCTCCTGGTCAAATTCTCCATGGTTTTTTGCAAACCTGAATAGAGGTAATCACAAGTTAATATGCATTATGGTTGAGGTCAGACATCTCTATCTAGAATGTGATGGTGTGTTAGCCGGTTGTCAAATATCCATGTCAAACATGGTCTTTGTAGCAGCTATCCAACCATAAAAATTAGGCCTAGTTGTCTACTGTTATCTCAAAAAAGCCTAAGAATAGAAACATACTCTACGCCGCTGTAAAGACCATGAACTTCCATTCTGGTTTAATCCTAGTGAACAAGTACAGCCATGCCATTCACCAGCAAAAAAAAAAAAAAATGTTGGTTGACCAAAGTGGTCTTTGTGGTGAAGCTGGTTGACCAAGGAACAGTTGCTCTTACAGTAGTTGACCTAAAAGAGATATCTAACTGGAAATTGACAATTTACACTAATGTCTGCTATAGCAAGCCCAGCTGGTATGCAAGATGCACTTGCGGTATTATTATTGCACTATGACACGTTTTAGGGGGGGGAATTACAATGCACTTGTGAAGCTAGAAACGTCTGCATTTATGTACTCACCAAAATCTCCGGTTAAGTCTGTAGTTAGAAAAGAAAAAAAATATATTTAATCTAGACAGGGGTGGATGTCAAATTTGCACATTTATATTATTTTGTAATACAAGTGAATCTAGGCAACTTGTATAATGTACAGGAAGAAAGATGGAGAAATGTTCACTTCGAAGTTTACAAAAAAAATCACATTAAAATAAAAAAGTATTTAACATGCATGGTAACATGGTATGAGTACAAAAACAGCTTCACAATATGTAGCCCTTACATACAGTCCAGCCCTGTGTTTATATTATTTTCAGCAATCCAGTATTTTTGAGGAATGTAAACCATTTCTCATAGTGCCAAAAAAGACAGTGCCATTTTGGACTTAAATTCAAGGACTGATCATAAATACTTTTTTTTAGATAACTAAATACACCAATGCATATAGATATGTGTTTTGTGGTGAAGTTTGGGTATGTAAATGTAAATCACCCTGTGTGTGTGTGTGTGTGTGTGTGTGTGTGCGTGCGTGCGTGCGTGCGTGCGTGTGTGTGAGAGAAAGTGTAAAAGCCCATGAGAGGGAGCAGTGTTTTGTAGGTCAAGAGGTGACTGCTTGTAACCTGTGTTCTGCACCAGATGAGAAAAACAGAGAACACAAGCTCTCAGCAGACCCCTGATGCTACAGACGCCTGTTACAAGCTGAGCAGAAACGTTGAGAACGTCTGAAAGAGAGTGAACAATGCCAGCACAAACACTGCACAGAAAACATTAAAGAATGCCAGCATTCACATCACGAAAATATCATATTCATCAGATGGCTAGGTTTTCAGATCCGTAATTTGCAATTTTGTTTTTATATTTAGTTTTATTCGTAGGAATTTTCCAGAATAAATGGTCATTAGCAGCAGCATCATTTTCATTCATATTAACAGACCTATAGGTGTGATTGGGTTTGTGATCTTACATGAACCACTTCATCAACCTAAACCTAAACAGACTGACAGCTACTTTGGGAATCATTTAAGGAGATCCATCATTTTAGGACAAGCCCATGCCTCTATTTTGAACATGAGCCAACTAATCATTTTCCCCCCTAGAAAGCAATTTGAGGAATATTTATGTAGCTCACCGTCTACATCTATACGAAGCTTTGGAAAACAGTACAGATCCTAACATGAACTATGTTGCGTAACTCAGCATAAGACCTTTGTTGAGGTTTGGCGGGCAGACTAGGCAGAATTGTTTGAGATGCTTATTTTTGATAAAAAAAAAAAAAAAAGATTCATTTTAACCTGGAAAAAATATACAGCTGCAGACATACTCATCAATATTTTTAAGCGAAAATGATTTTACTTTAATAACGCATAATCACGAGATGTTGGAATGTGCAAGGTAAACATCTGGCGATGGGGTATTTGTGTGAACATGCATAAACCAAGGCAGAGTAGTGTTGCAGTTACAAAAAACATTAGAAGACCAGCCAAAAAAGAGACCTTTGGGGGATGACTTATATGATCTTGAGGCCCATCAAGGGTGAATATGGAGATCTACGAATACAGAAATGTTATATGTCATTCCAGTACATCCCTATATTGTTTTATTTTATATCATATGCAATCACATTCCAGCCAGACTGTAAAGATTAAGCTACAGAAGAAACATCAAGTTCACTCTCAAAGTCTAGCGGCTCTCTGAATCTGACTAAACTTCATTGTTGGAGATAACACTAACAACCCCAATGAATCCACAATCCACTTTGTTCTTAACAAATGTTGCGTTTCCATGACATAGGGGTCAACCTTATCACATAAAAGGCCACTAAAAGGGCAAGACAACACCAGAAATTGCTCCAACATGGCTTTTTAGTATCTTGTAAAAAGCTCTTGTAAAAATTTTACAGGGTTTTACCGTGCACCCTACAGGCTGGGCTAAGACTGCCCCCCACCAAAGCCAGCCTTCAAGCTAGACCTTCAGAGGCCAAACAAAAGCAAGAATCTGGACCAGCTGGGAGGTGAACATCTCTCTTGACCACAGCATCTGTACATTGACAGGTTAGAAACAATAACACAAAATCTGATGTAGGACCACAACCCACTCGCCGTCTGAAGACACTTGCGTCATGGTAAACTGTTCACAGAGTGAAATATGATGTTATGACTGAAACAACACATGCCCTCATCAGATTTTTAAGTATGACATGGGTGTATACACATAACAAAGGCTAATCATTGGCAGTGTTCATTAATAAAAGAGTTATAGATACTCTTTAACACACAGAAATCATGCTTACTCTTTCATTTGTGTCAAATTAAATAGTGCATCAACGTTAAGTCCTCACTTCCCAGTTTAAAGGAGATGAGGTCCTGCTTGTCGCCACAACAAACAGCTCGTTGCGTAAATATTCAGATTTACAATGGCTTGTATACTTGAATAATCACATCTTGCTATCTGCTTGATGAGACTGTTTAAGAGAACTGAAGGCCTGAATGTGTTTAGTTAATGTTTTCCTTTAGTAGATTGCGTTTAATAAGTACTTTTATGTCTTTAAAGTGTGTTTGGAAGGTATTATATTTTATGAGGAAGACAACAGAACCACATATAATCAAATTGTGATCAAGCTTAGATGCGCATACTAAAACACACAGTTTATCTAGCTATCCTATTTTACCTAATGAGGACATACTGACTTACACTCTAAAAAATAATTCTGTGGCTTAGTAAATATCACAGTAACATTTAACTTTATTAACTTAATAAAATCTCTGAATATCATTTACTTGATTGTTTGAGTTAAACGTACCAAAATAATTGACTAAAAATCCATCCAACAGTTAATTTTATCTAAAATTTACCGTTATATTAAAAAAAATTTCACTAAAAGAATTTAGTATTTGACTAACCAATTATTTATTTATAATACACTTAATATATTTGTGAAATTTCTATCAAAATATTTGAGAATGGAGAATTAAACTGATCTGTTTCAAGAACCACAAATATTACTTAATTCAAATAAATATTATTAATATATTTAACACACTCTTAAGAAATTGAGTAAGTTTAACTCAATTAAACAATGCACCCCTCCCCCACCCTCTGATGTAACAACATGGCTATTCCTAATATCGTATAAGGTTGTTACATATAAGGAGTTGAATCTCTTATTCAGATGTTAGACCTTATGTAGCCCCGCCCCTTTTCAGCGCTGCGCTCGTTGTCTTTTGACTTCCGCTCTGTATTTTCACAGCGATCTTGAGTATTTATGAATTAACGGCTCGTTTTAAAATCTTCCCGGTCTACTGACATTTGTTAAGACATCTGCTTTAAACATTACAATCCTCGTGATAACTTTCGTTAACTTTACATTAAGTAAATCAACTTCAAAAGCTAATTACTCCTAGACAGCAATGCCATAGAAATATACCGCAAAAACGGAAGTTCAAAGGCAATATTCTAAAGATGGCGGCGCCCTCGTTTCTCTGGCGCATAAGGTCTATACCATTTGAAAGAAGGAAAGAAAGAAAGAAAGATAGAAAGAGCACAAATGTGTGTCAGAGCTTCAGAACCTGCCGATTTGACTTGAGAAGTTAGCTGACCTCAGATTCCACCTGAAAGCCTGTCATTATTCAAGATTAGTCAAGCAGAGAGATTTGAGAGATTTGACAAGTCACAAATAAGTAGAGACCAAAAAAAAAAAACGGAAAAAAAGAAAGAAATGCTGACAACCATTGGCATTTATCTTGCTTGTCATAATTCAAACAGCAGCCATCAGCCATGATTCTCATAAAGATGCTAAACCTCTAATCTCCACAACAACAAATAGCAATAAACAACAGTTTAGCAATAAAGTATGAAAGGCTACAGTCTTGGCTACAGATTGTTGTGTGCATTCACCTTATAATGCTTGCTAATTATTAAACACACCATTGGTTATACACAGATATTATAATCAGAGGGTCTTTACACAGCAATGTGTGCACCATGTTTGGCCCATATGTTCTAACAGAATATTTCTTTTCCCAAATTGGTTTGTGGTGATGTCATTCATAGTGCCCACAGGTCAATGGGCCCCAGTGTGTGCCAGTAGAAACAGGTTGTATTGTCGGTTGAATAGTCTAATACATGAGTGCGTGTTTAAGTGCTCATGAACAGCATGACATCATCTGGCATACATTTTAGTGCAGAATACATGCAGGGATGTTGGGGCTGCTATTCTAGTTAGATGCCCACTTTTTTTTTAAAGATATATGAATATTGTGATAGTTTTAAAGTTTGGCTAAAGGCAAAACTGTGTCAAGAGCACCATTAGGTCCAAATCTAAAGCAGGCCTGCTCTTGCCAGCCAGCCAGCAGACAGGCACTACTCCTAACTCACACCGGGTGTTTTCCTTGGATGCTTTTTTTCCCCCTTTCACCACCTGCATGCGCGAAGCCACTGAAGCTTTCAAATCTGTTTAACAAAACAGAATGTTACAAGAAAATAAGAGACAACAATAGAGAGCGAGTGTAGTTCTTTAAACTTTCTCTTTCTAATTATTAGAGATGTATAAAATCATATTGATGCCAGGTGTTCCTCTTGTTTTTTTGTTTTTTTTTACTTGCTAACATGATATTACCATGGTTTCTGCTTCACTGTTTGGATCAACAGCCATTTGAAGAGTACCAAAGTACATTACAGGCAGCTGTGCGCTGTTTACAATCTCAACCGGCCTCAACGAGTGTCAAACCCACAAGAAAAATGGTCATATTTGTGACATGTTTATATCTAGATATCCCATCGGAATCTCATGACCATTGAAAAGCTCTTTGGACATAAAAAAAAAGCACACCAAAGAACCTGATTTGATGATTAGGCTATTTTCTGATTTATGGGTTTCCCCCCAGCTGTCTGTCTGCCTGACACAGACGTTGCAGATTACATTACAGCGGTGATTGAGTGTAACGTAAGTGGTAATAAATTACCAATCTGACAGACCCAGAGGCACTATGAGGGCCTCAAATGTAAACGATGCCAACATTACGATCAACCCCTATCAAGATGACAAGGACAAAACCTGGCAGGTTCCAGTTTAACACAATCAAAACAAACCAATGTAGTCATTGATATTGTTTAACCAGTGTGCATTGTGCTGTTTAGGAACGCAAACCATGTAATCTGGATAATACATGGCCTCAATATGACACACAATGTCAAAAGTGATATTTTATCCAAGATATTTTGAAGAATGTTCAAACAATGAAAGTCAATGGGGTCCAAAAGGATGCTGGACTAGGTCTGTGCGATCGAAATCATAATACAATCGCGACGTGAGCATGCGCGATTTCTAAACCGCAGAAAGCATGATTTTTCCACCAGCCCTCTAAGTGTACAATCTGAATGCAGTGCGCCTTAATCTAGCGCAAGAACAGAACAGAGTGGGTTTACCATTATGACATGAAAGAAAGCACAGAAACAAGGAAGATGAATTCAGGACAGGATATGGACAAAAAAAGCAAACAAATAAATAATCTAAATATGTGGTTTGGGAATATTTTGGATGCAGGAGAGATGATGTATCTGAGCCAGGTAATTTGCAAGGCCTGTCAAACTATGACTGCGGAAAAAAAAACTTCAGGTCTGCTGTTTAGACACAGAACGTGTTTTTGTGGTTAAAAACATGAGACACAGGTCTAAAGACGCATTTTTTAAAAGTTGAACTTCTTTTACTATGAGTGCAGTGTAGTACGTTGTGTCATGTGCAAGATGCAAAAAAAGATTCTTCCAAACCACGTATATACAAAAATCAATAATACAGGTATTTGCGAACTGCACAACATACAAAAAGAGTTACGCCATAAAAAAATAACCGACGTTGTCATGTATTATTAATGAAAAGATATGGTGCCCACAAATACAATAAAACTGGCTTGAGTGGCTTCCAAAAAAAATTATTCAGTAATTATGTGTGTAAGGAAATATTGTTTCAAAATAAAATCGAAATTGCAATATTGATAAAAAAATAATAATAATTATAGTATTTTAATTGTCCATGTCGCACTGTCGCTGGACAAATTTGGCACAAATTTACCTCTATGTTGAAGCCCACTGACTTTCATTATATGGGCAGAAAGAAAAAAAAAAGTTCCACAGAAGAAACCAAGACAAACAGATTTGGATAAACGATGACAGAATTTCCATTTTGGCCCATTTAAAAACAGGATCATATGACATCACTGAAATCAATCAAGCCTAGTCACATAACATACAGCATCCCACAGAGAGACCGACAGACACCAGATTTAGTGTGATGTGAGAAAAATGCACCGAATAAAATGTTTGTTACCCTTTAAGAAACTTTAACTCTTTAAATCTTTAAGGCTTTAAGAAATTACTAAATTCTGGCTGCTAAGTAAGCACTATCTTTCATCCAAGACTAATGTTATTCATATGTTACCATATGGTTCTATTTTCTTTTATCCACTAAATAAGAAATACAATGGAAAAATGTTTTTGTTATCCAGCATGTGATAATCTTGTGTTTTATGGAAAACAACAGCATTAGCCAATTATGATCTCCTACAGGACTAAATTATTAAAATAAAAACATAAATGAAGGTCATAAATGAATGTCTATATTCATAAAATGTTTTTTTTTTTTTTGTGAGTGTGTGCTCTGTATGAAGTAAAATAACCTCATGCCAAATAGAGGTTTTATAATGTGACTCTTTTGTTTTAGGTTGGACAAAACTGAAACTTGCATTTGTTTCCAACTCAAACTAAATGAATCTAGTTGAAAAAAGGACACTGTAAGGTTACAAACATTATATTTATTCAAACGTTATTGGGAACGACTGAAGATCTGTGTGCCGAACTGATTACATCATAGAAGCGTTATGGAAAGCCACAAAGAGCGTCGTCGGAAACAGCCGAACTCAACTCATGGGAAATGTGCATCAGGTGCGCTTGTAATTAGTGCACATTGAACGCCAAACACAGGCAGAAAAAAATTGTGACAGAGCGCTTGTCCTGAGAGATTAACGCTTTTTGTCCAGTTACACAATGTCTCCTTTTGAGGAAAGAACTGCGTGACTGAAAAGAGTCATGAGTGAATGAGGACGACAGAAATTGGATGGACATCAGTGATTAGTCAACCCGAGACGCTGCTGGTAGGATGATTGTTTGAACAAGCTTAATGCCAGTTTATAGTTTGTGTGTTATTTGAACTGTTTGCGTGTTTTGAGACATTTTACTCATGTATATTGTGTATGATAAGGTTGCATTAGAGTGCATACGGTTCATATGTGGATTTAAACGTCTGTTAAAAATGTGCAAATTGTGTTAATGCATAGGGTGTCAAATGTTTGTTTATAATTGTTTTTTTTTAACGGTTATCAACCTAATTTGAGCTTGAGCTTAAACCAACGTTTTCTACTAAAAGAATTACTTTCAAGTCTCTTATCTAACTGCAGACTAAGTTCATCTGTTGGGAAGCTGCTCTAATCAATTGTGATGTGAATGGAAATCAACAGACTGCAAACCAAGTAACAACTTTATTGAAGATTGAAAGTAAAGGCCATTTTGAGATGACCCTTGTGTCCGTGGTTGACTAAGCTCTTTTTCGAGTTAGAGGCAGGACTGATGTGTGTAATCCAAGAAATAACTCGACAGACACCAAACAAAAGAACGTAATTCGTCAAGACTGTCAAAAGATCCAAAGCAACTCAAGTACAGTAAAAGTAGCTTTGATGAACAAGATAAGATACACTTTCAAAAGCATGACATCACAGCACCAAGCAAACGTGTTTGCTTACACACACTTTTCACACACCTCCATGGTGGGTGGCGTTCACATGACGTCATCTGTCAGAATCATTGGTGATCATATTTTCATCACATTTCCCAGTGGGTTTTGATTTCGCAAAAACAACACAGCCCGAACGAGCACGACCGGTTTTACTGCATGGACATAACGGCTATAAAATTTGAAATAACTTGGCGTCCACCTCATAAAGTCAAGAGCTGGTTATAAAGCTACCTGGAGAAGGCTGAATGCCATGTGCACAACATAACTACATGCCTTACGGTCTGAACCTGTTGAGCTTAAATGGGCTTTTCATGGCACGCTATAGCACATTGACTCTAACAAGTCATCTCAGTGATTGCATACACTCTTCAGCTAGCGTCTGGATTTAATAAACCCGTTCATATGTCAGCCTGACCGTAAAATCTGAGTTTATTAAGCCAAGCCAAACTTGTTGTAGGTTGTTTGCTGAGATCACAGAAGGTTGATTAAAACAATTGAAAAGAAGAATGAGCTAAAACTAATAAAGTCTCTTAATGAGCACAGGGAGTGGGCAGTCATTGCAGCTTCATTGGTTTTTTTTTTTTTTTTTTTTAAGAAAAACTGTAAGGGAACTTTGGTAGTTTTCATAATAGAGATCAACCAAAATTGCTTGTTTACATTCTTAATTTATATTTGCTTTTGCCACACTAATATCTGAATTATCAGTATACTACTAACAATAAATCTACAACACATTGTGAATATTTAATCATTCTTAATAATAACATAATAATAATAATAATAATAAATACCAATAAGCCGATAATTTTGATATTTAATCACTATTAAATTGATAGAGAAATAAAAAATGGTTAACATCAGCTGTTAAAAGATGTTAAAGGTGTCCCTGTGTGACAACTGGCAATAGTATAAAAGACTGTGTATGGCAAAAAGAAGCTTTTTTTAGTCGCTAGTGGTACTGGAGGAAGCAAAAAGCTGATTAATTTGCAAAGTTCCTTAACAATGCCCTGGGGGACAGATATAATGTACAAATGACGCATAAACACAATTTAATTGCAGAAATCCCTTTAAGTAAAAGAACATCAGGTTAAACCATAGCATAATTTTTCAAATGCATCTGCTTGTGCATAATAAACACAAATGAGCCTTCTTGGTGATTTAATGAATTCGGGGAACTATATATTTGATGATGATGGCAATGGCATCATCTACTTTCTCCCAAGATTGCTGTAACTAATTGCCCTCACATCTGCCACAAATCTATTAAACGTGTTTTTGGACAAAAACAGTGAAAATGGGTGAGGTGTTGCATGCAACAATCTCTGTCCAGTGTTTAACATGTAGGCTATGTGAGTTCAGACCTCATGTTTGGAAAAACAGCAGTAGTGTGATTTAAATAGGCGGGGTGTCAAAATAGTTCATTGCAAAAGTACCTGCACCTGCTCTAATGTACAGTAAAGTTTTAAACAACAGCGGCTCCCAGAGGGAAACATTGGACATGAAAAATAAAGGTAAAACAACATGTAGGCTACTGTAGGCTACATGAAAGAACTTTCATCATCGACGGTTGATATTTATGTATGAGAGAAAGTGTATATTTCCTTTATTTATTCCGAGCTCACATTTTAAATTTAGAATTTATTTGAATACAAAAGTGATACTTTTAAATTAATTTACCAGTTATCTAAACATGCAAATTAGCAACATTAGTGGTCAGTCAGGCACCTTCTACGCTATTCTCAACAGATGTAAACATATAGCCTACTCTATGAACTACACAATACAGTATTTTATTAAATGTTGACGACTTACCTGTCAGCAATATCCCCGAACCGCTCTCCATCTCTGCTGTGTCAGTTGGACCGGTGTCCGGGATACTGGCTTTTACCAAACTAAATAAAACAGCTGTCCACCACACCACAGGCGCGAGCATCATGTTTACCTGATTTATAGAGTCGCGAGACAAGCACTGTAATTATTCATCGCATTTTACATAGTTTAGAAGTAAATGAAATGTGTCTGAGGCCGTTAATACTGGAGTGGTACGTGTCTACCGTTGAAGTTTGGTCACTGTACCAACGCGCCTCAGCGTCACTGTGAACACCTTGCGCTTGCCGCCAGACACCTTCATCTGGACCGTATTTGCTCAATGGGCTCCGCCCACACTCACGCCGCTGGCCAATGAGAAGCGGCATCCCAACAATCATTAACATCTCAGGACATGAGAAAGGCAGAGACGTACTGTGCTCATTTCACATATAATGTAAAACATGAAAGAAATGTATTAAATATGTAATATTTAATTATTTTATATATACTTTTTTTTAATTTATTTTTTACATTTGACATTTGCATTTCATAGGTTCAGCTTTTCTCATGACATAAACATCTCATTACCAAATTAAAATTGATTAGAAAAGATTGAAGAAAGGCAATTTTTCCCCAAGATTTATTTCCACATATCTCTCAGTTCAGTGATGGTTTTTTCATACAAAATGTAAATGGTAGAAATGATAAGAGTCAATGAGCAGAAATATATGGCATCATAGATCAATCATCAGATCACAGGAGTGAGGCAGTCTCTCTGTGCATCGCTCTACTGTTCAACAACCTTTTTACAACAAACTGAGAAGTGAAGGGTCTTTTAATTTTCTCCCAGGAATCCAGGGGTAAGTGTATCAAAGATAGTTTCTTAAAAAAAAAAAAAAAAACCAGCAGCCATTTAACTCCTCATAGAAAAACATGAATGAAGATATACAATTTCCTACATGCACATATGTCATCATAACATGCAAACATGACATCATCCAAAGAGATTAGCCACAGGTTAGTTGGACAGAGTAGCCTATACAGCACACAGAGACAAACTAGTGCTGTAATAAATTTGGCACCTGGTATATATATATATATATTTATTTATTATTTTTTTTTAAAAGAGGAAAGGTGATTTCTAAATTTAGGGGAAATCAAAGATCTACTGGGTAATGGGTAAATCACAAAACTCCACATCTCATCCCAAAACAAGGAAATGGTGGCCAAAGGCATTTCACTAGGATATCACGTACTGTAAAAAATAAAGAAATCAAATGTCTTAACATTAACCATCCGTTTAAGTGACATGTTGCGTAAAACTACATTGGTTCACTTCCTAGTGCAACCAGTACAAATACCACTATATTATTTCATATTCTTTCAGAGGGCAGATCAACATCAAGCATAATCATCAATGCATTTTTAGGTGAGCTACACATCCTGTATATCAAGATCTCTGTGAAGCGGTGAATTGGTCCCACTGGTGCTAAAGCTAGAGTGTGTTGAGTGCAGGTAAAGCTACAGGATGAGGAGCAGTCCTAAAGTGTCATTTTGTTGCATAGCCCTACTGTACTTCAACAGTCAACATTTCCCTGCACTTAAGGAACAGAGCGCAACAGTCAGGTTCCACAAGTAAAGATACCAACTCGATATTTTAACAAATGTATAAACCTTTCAAATTATCATGAATGTTGAGATTCTTAATGAGTGGTTAGCACATAATGTAGTCTATACATGGATGTTTAATAATGAAATTCCCTGTGAAGAACTACTGTACACCACTCATTAACAGATTCCCAGTAGAATACTTCTTTTTTTTTAAATCAATATAGAAATCTTTCAATTTACGTTTCCAGTCACTTTATAGACCTTATGCACCAGAGAAACGAGCATGCAGCCATCTATAGAATTCGTTTTTTGCAGTGCCTCTGTATATTTCTATGGCATTGCTGTCGAAGAGTAATTAGCTAGTGAAGTGGATTTACTTATTGTAGAGTTAATGAAAGTTATCATGAGCATTGTAATGTTTGAATAAGATGTCATAACAAATGTCAGCAGACCAGGGACATTTTAAAACGAGCCGTTCATTCATAAATCAGTAAGATCTTAACTTCATGCTGTGGAAATACAAACCGAAAGACAAAAAACGACGAGTGCAGCGCCGAAAAGGGGCGGGGCTACATAAGGTCTATACTGTAAGTCATAAGTTCATTCATTCCTTCATTGTATTTTACTTTTTGCCCAATTTTCATTCACTATTTTGCTTCAAATACTTTTTTGCTTGGGATTCCTGTGGAGACAATGTATAGTAAAACATTTCCAGAACCAAAACAGCTGAAAAAGTGGACCGCAACTGTTGCGCTCTATTGCAGGCTCACCCTAAAAATACCACCATCTAATAAACCCCTAACATAGAAAAGACACGGTTGGAAACGACAAACAGAAAACATGGGCAGGATCAGAGTAAAATTCACCTTCTCTGAATAAATTAACCTCAATTTATTAACTATCATCAAAAAACATTACAATATCTCACTTAATGAGAGAATACAACATACTCTTTTATTTCAAATAGGTTGCACTGAAGCATTTTGCGTGATGAATAATAGATACAAGTGGAAGTCAATAAAGCGCTTCAATTCCCTCACCTTCTTCCTCTAATTAAATCCTGGAAGAAAAAGGCGTGAGCTCACAACACACCCTCTGGAAACAACACTAACACCAACAGCAACCAACAAATACAACCTTCTACCATCCTTTCAGTCCTCTATAAATCATCTGCATTAGCATTTTTCATATATCATCTATTTTCCCCTGAATTGTTTTAATAATACACTCTGAAAAGACCAACATCATCAACATCCACCTTAACTATCTTTATAACGCTACAGTCTTTGTTTTGTGCAATATCTTTCCTCAAATACATGCTAAAGTACATTTAAGAAACAAAAATCCGTGACATTTAACCTACACCATACAGCATCTGTTCACTGCCTCTTTCAGGCCAAAATACTTTGTGATGCATTGCACACCAATGTGGCAATAAAATCGTAAAATTTAGGCACTTGGTATCTTACCTCTCAAGAGTAAGAAAAGGATTAGACCTTATGTAATGTCCAGCTACACTCGGATCATTTACAAGGTACAAAATGGAACACTGTGAAAAGATATTCAATCTACTGCAGTCTGATAGAAAAGTGAGTTCAATTTGGCCTTTTTTCAGTAGGTGGAGGCAGACCGTCTATTCCACTCAAGCTAGAGAAGGATGTAGAGTTACAGCAGCAAGAACCTTAAGGCTGTGTGTCCACCAAAGAGCGCTTTTCTGAAAATGCCCAGTTGTGGGCGCTTGAGAACGCTTTTGGAGGTGCAGTGTTTAGCTGTTTATCTGGTAGACCCACTGCGAAAAAAATGTTCCTCCAATCATTATTTTTTACATTAGTAATGTGGTAGTCCAGGGATGTCGATGTCATCTGGTATGGTCATGGAAACTCTGAGACAACTCTGTTGATCATTAGTTGTACAAGCAGATTGTGACAGTTAGTCGGTGCGGTATTTGTCCCACCTCTCCTCCACTGCGATTAGACGACTGGGTAAGAAGTGATTGATTAGCGCTGTGTTTTATCCAAAGTTGAACATCAACATCAAGCGTGCAACACTCAGTGTGGAATAAACGCTTGATGGAGCTTCCATTGCAAACAACTGAACAAAAATGCCAAACGTTTTGGTGGACACAGAGCCAATAACCCTAGAAATAACTTTTCAGTCATCGCGTCCTGTGCAAAGAGTCTAAACAACCTCTCAAACCACAACAACTAAACATCTCACTTTTTCCACACAACTGATCAAGAGTGTTTCCATCATAGCTTGTATATTTGGGCATCTTCCTCTCTGAGGTCTGAGGTCTTGATCACAGGCACAGCTGATGTGACCATCTCCATTGTGACCCTTCTGGAATCAGCCCTAATTAAATTAAAAGCAGTGGGGAGTGTCACTTGAGGCTAAACTGTTCTGTTTGAAACCTATCAAGACCTCCAAACGCTTTGCATCTTGCCGCTATCGTAAACAGTGACAAGGATGTCTGCTTCTTTCTAAACAAGAGAAGTACACATTTAAAAACCTTATGTGCTCAATCTGATGGTAAACGGGCAGAAAACAGTGTAAACTGTGGACATAACTCTTGTTTCCCTCCAAACATAGGCTCCTCTTCTCAGGGCAAAGACGATAAAACGCATGCTAGATTGAATCATGCTAACACCAGTCATCTCTCTCGGTCTCCTGGTAGCTTCCAGATGCTCTGCCGCTCGAACCGGGTGTCGAGTTCACTCCGAGGGAGTAGTGATAGCCGTTGGGGACTCCGCTCTGGCTGCGCGAGAGCAGTGTGGAAGTGGGGGTCGCACCTGACGACGTGTGGGTGACGGAGAGTGCAGTCCTGGGGGAGCGGCCCGCACCGTACGTGCTCAAGGCATCGTGGAAGTCGTCCGCTTCAGACAAGTTCGAGTCTTGCTGGAGGGGACCTAAGTTGGGGTCAGAGCTGATACGAGTGACAGGCACGGGAGATTGGCGGTGGGCGTTACCACTGAGTAGGGCATCATGCTCTGACAGGCCACGACTAAGGCGAGAGGGGCAGGGCCCTGTAGACTGAGCAGTGTTGAACTGGACCGGGGAGGAGTTGGCAGTCTTGTAGGCAACAGCAGGCCGAGGGGTAAGGGGCGTCTGAGGGAGCTGTCTACGCCCACGGCAGGGAGTGCTGGTGCCTGAGGTATGAGTGACTGAATTTCCTTTAGCTGTGTTAATTCCCTGAAACACAACAGAGAGAAGCGAAAGAGTGAGCCCCTGTCAAAACAGCACTTGCAGAAGCTAGTGTGACCGAGAGAAACCACCTGACCTGTTTAAGCCTGTTTGGGTCATGTGGTTCTCCTGGCGACGTGGACCGGCTGGGTCCGGCGGACACGCTGTGGCCGAGTTCATGGCTGCCGTAGCGGTCGCACGAGTAGTATCGTTGCTGTCTTTCTGCCGCTGAGGATGAATGATGCTTCCTCTCGTGGGAGCGTCCGCGGTCACGCTCCCGCGCTCGTTCCCTAGGCAATGACTCGGTGTTTGGATCTGCTGATGCACAGACAAACATCACATTTATTAACGGGCCATGTCCTATTCAAAGCAGAATGGTGTATTTATTTTAAAATGTTAAAATAAGATATTCTGTGGAAACGTACTGAATAAGGAAGAAAAAGAATGTGGGCTGTTTACTTAAAAATGGTGTAATTTCAAATTAAGTTAAATGATTAATTTCTCATTTTCTCTGCTTATATTCTCCCCAAGTGTGTCAATAAATAAGTTTATCCATGAGCCGTAAACACCAGACACTGCCCAACGCTAATTGAAACCACTTTGAATTCAAAACACCAGAGGGCATTTACATATCACAACAAAAGGACTTGTGTGTGTGTGTGTGTGTGTGTGTGTGCGCGCGCGCGCGCGCATGTGTGAGCCCTGCTGTTTGGTGCTGTTGTAATCTTTGACTACAGAGGAACAAAAACATGTAGAGGAAGATGTATGTGGGTGTCTGTGTGTTTGAAATCTGAGTACAAACACACCCAAGTAAAATGAGCTTTCAGTGGACTGATGTATTGCCCTGTTTCAACTCAGTCAAAGCTGACTGATCTATTAAGAGCAGAGCCAGACTCCAGCTGAGAAACATGTTTACGTTCCAGTGTTTCTAAGAACAGAATAAGAGGAGCAGAGAAAGAAAGAGTAGGAGTCTTGTAGTAAAAAAATAAGATGTGGTTAATTTTGGCATCCTGAGAGCGCTCTTCTATTGAGGAACCAAGAGCTGCTTTCTCTCGATGACTGACTTTCCCGGTCGCACTACAAACTGGCCAAGAAACAAAAATCAGAAGAAAAATTCAAAAGCACATTTTCTAGCAATGGTTTGTAAGCCTCACTCTCAGTCAAATAAAGAAGCTGACAAAGTAAATCCCAGACCAAAGCGCTTTGGAGAGCAATAAAGAGTATTTTCCTCGATAACCTGATCACAATAATCCTTAAAAGAATTTACATCACTGTGCTAAGCAAAAGAAGCTGGGATTTTCTACTAGTAAAGATTTTACAGATCTCTATAATGTAAATGTCAAATCTTATTTAAAAAATAGCATAGCAACAAAACACATTTGTATATATATACAGTACTGTGCAAAAGTCTTAGGCATGTTAATCCCCCCCACAAAAAAAAATGGTTTTAAGTCAGTTATTTATATCTTTTGCTGTAGTGTGTCAGTAGGAAATATCAGTTTACATTTCCAAACATTCTTTTTGCCATTAATTGTAATAATCCAGTGAGATTTGTGTATGCACAAGGAGTCTGACAACAGCCGGTATGATCTGATCTCACCATCATTGAGTCCGTCTGTGATTACATGAAGAAAGGGGGGGGGGTATTAACATGCCTAAGACTTTTGCACAGTACTGTATATATATATATTAAATATAAAAGTTGCTGTGCTGAAGTTGCTGAGCAGATTTTAACGCAATGCTATGTGTCTGCTAGGAACGTATTTAAAGGTGAAGTATGTAAAACTTTTATGTTAAAAGTTTATTGTTCATTGACTACTATTAGTGTGCCATTCATGGGTTTATCTCCCACAAAAGTGTAAACATTGAGCCTCCCAGGCACCATTAAACATTGAGAGTGGTCCACTCCGATCTGTCCATCTCTTACCAGCTCAACCAATATTGTGAGTTTGGGGCGCAGCTACTGTAGTAGGCTGAGTCAGACGGTGTTTAGCTGCTGTGAGACCATGGCTGATGCGTTACATATGAAAAGACATTCAGCTTTGGGTACAGAAGGCGAAATTTGCTGCATTTCAACCTTCAAAGATTAAACGGGTAATTTTCACACATGAACTGGCACCTCTGAGTCCAGACCTTAAATTCATTGAAAGTCTTTGGGATGTGCCTGAATAGACTTCACAGAGTGCTGGACTCTTGCATTGTCAATACAAGAACTTGACCATTAATTGATGCACCTCTTGATGGAAATAAATGTCGTGATGTTATTTTTTTTCAAGAGGTGCATCAATTCTTGGTCAAGACCTTGTATTGACAATGCGAGAGTCGAGCACTTTGTAAAGTCTACTCAAAACATATTTTAAAGTCTTCCCAAACATATAACATGATAATCACAGCAATTATGATCCAGTTACAGACTCTTACACATTTGCCTATTTAAATTCGAATGAGAATATCGCGTTAGACAGTGAGGAGTCAAAAAGGTTAAGATCCACTGTTCAAGGTGGTTGCTTACTGGCTGAAATCAAAAGAGGCCATATCAAGACTCTATGATATTTTTGTGCTGTATGATATTCACTATTTTCTCACATGGATATGCCGAAGAGCATGAAAGAATGAGAGGAAAATGAAGCCCACCTGTAGGCGGTGGCTGCTCCTCGCTAATGGCTCGATCCAGTGATTTGTGCTTCTTGTCTTTGCGTCGTTGGCAGCGGTGATGATGATGGTGATGATGATGATGGGCTCGCTCCCTCTCTCTCTCCTGAGCGAGGGTCTGGCCTGAGACCATCTGTGGTCTCTTCAGGTCATATTCACTCAGACTGACCTCTCGCACCCCTCTCTGAGGAGTCAACGAGGACGTGGACCGCCGCATGGGACTCACGTCTGCGATAGGCTGTGTGGCAGAAATAAAGCGAGTTAACATGTGAACGACGTAGAAAGGAGATAAAGGAGAGGACACATATCTAGCACGGTACTAGAATGACAAGAGTTTCAGACCACTAGACCTGTCACAACAGACGCACAACACCAGCTGAGCATGAAAACACACTTCCACTGAAGAGCCCGTTCCTGCGGACCCACGCACGCATCGGAGAGCAGTGGAACACCGTCACGGTCGATGCAAACACTCGGCTGTTTGAATGCTGTCATCGAGTCGTCTCTTATACACACGGACTGGACGGCTGGAATAGTTGCTGCGTGAACTATCCACAGCCAAGCAGCGGTCACTGATCAATGAAGAGTCACTGGCGCTTTTCTTGGATAACTGTTGCTGTTAATCACTACATAATCTATGTATACAGTGTATTTACTGTCTCGAAAAAATGTAAATTAAATGTAAAATTGGCCTAAAGGTCATTTAGGCCAGACTCTTTGGAGAATCCATGACCACTGCTTGATGACTGGAATTTCTACTTTTGTAGTAGTGAGTCTTCTACAAACACTCACTAGTGCCGCCCAGTGGCATATGATTTCAGAAACTCCAAGAAGCAGTGCATCCCCTCTCCACATAGCTTGAAACAGCTTGAAAATACCTCAATCATTGGTTTGAATTAGATAGCATAAACTTTTATGAATAAAAACCACAGACTATGGAAGTTTTTAAGGTTTTCACAGTAAAATCATTTAGTCCCTCCCAATCCAACTACCGTTCAAAAGCTTGAGGTCAGTATTATTTTTAAGAAATTAATACTATGATTTTGCAAGGACAAATTAAATAGATCAAAGAGTCTGAGTGAGAGTTAAGACATTTATAATATTACAAAAGATTTCTATTTTAAATAAATGCTGTTCATTTGACTATCTATTCATCAAAGAATAGCCAACTTTTTCAAGTTTCCAAAAAAAAAAGCAACATTGATAATAATAAGAAATGTTTTTTGAGCACCAAATCAGCTTATTAGAACGATTTCTGAAGGATCATGTGACACTGATGCTAATGGCTGCTGAAAATTCAGTTTTGCAATCACAGGAATAAATTACATTTTTAAATATATTAAGATTATTATTATTTATTTATTTTTAATAATCCACAATATTACAGTTTTTTTTATCAAATAAATGCAGCCTTGGTGAGCTGAGAGTTCTTTCAAAAACATAAAAAAATCTTACCGACCCCAACATTTTGAACAGTAGTGTACGCGATTTATACAGCTGAAAGATATGTGAAGAGATGACTGCACTAATACAAAATAAAAATGATACACAACCCACAAAATGAAACACACACATACTTACAGTTAGCACCTCACAACATCCAAGATAAAATAAGCACTGCATTTTATTCTTTGCTTTTCATATTGCTGTAACAAAACTAATCTAATCCATTACTTGTAAAATTAGTTGCCCACAGTGATTAACTACTATATATATATATATAATTTCTAGTGCATGCTAGTTTTGCGTTTACCTCACCAGGCTAATATGAAGTGTGCCTGTACAAGTTTATTGGCTTGCTAAAAGAGTGTAGACTCTAAAAGAGCTGGAATGGACAAAGCACACACAAGCCAACATAGAAATGGAGTGGCTGGCAGAGAGAGAGAGAAAGAAAGAGAGAGCGATTGCAGGTGGAACACTTGTACATACTGCTAGATACGTTCCGGCGGTGTGGCGTAAGTGGCTCCGCTGTTGGACGGGAAGAGGAAGAGGACACATAGGTGAGGAGAGCAGGGTACACAGCTGTGGCACTCATGGACACAGCAACAGAGTGAGACAGGAGAGGAGGAAAGAGAGCAGAAGAGAGGGACAGAGTAAAGAAGACTGGATGATGTTTATGAAAAGTAGGGATGGTGGAGAGAAAGAAGAGATAGACAAGACAGGACAAGACAGGACAAGACTGAAGACAAGACATTATTACAAGGATGCTTGACACTGTTTGAGTTCTTTAGCGATGTGGCAAAAATAACAAAACAAAAAAAATATTCAAAAAAAAATGTATGTACACAAATAAATTACAGTTAAAAAGCAACAAAATAATTACACTACAGTAGTTAATGAGGAAAAAAATTCATATGAAACATGTAAAACAAAATTACATATGTGTTATTACTGTTAACTAAAGCTATTAAACTGTTTTCATTAATTGGAATAAAACTGGCATACAATACATTATAAATATTAGATGAAAAACTTCAATAAGAAATTTTGCCGTGGCAACTAACAGAAAATAAGTTGAAGCTGAAGTTTTTACTAAAACATACTAAAATTAAAATAAAAACATTAAAAAATAATATTAAAAACTTATATTTCAAATGTATTCAAATTTAAAATATTAATTAATACTACAATACTAAAATAAGAATCCTAGAAATCTATATGATATAAATATAATTTAAAATAAATTCAAAGATTAAATTACAACAGATATAAGATAAAAATCTAAATACTCCAATATAGTTTGGTATATAAATATACAGTATGTAGATTTGGCATTGTCCCTCTTCCTCTCCTTTACTCTCTCTCTCACAGACACACACACACACACACACACACACACACACACACACACACACACACACACACACACACACACACACACACACACACACTCAACTGAACTGAAGATAATAAATGTGTCTCTCAGTATAGAGTGGTGTATAAATTAACCTCTTCTGACTTCCACCAATTCATTTGCTTGAATTCTTCACCTCCTCTCTGCATTCATTAATACACCCTCCCCATTACCTCCATTCATCCATTCTTTCATACAGCTGCCCATTCACTCCATCTTCCTGCAGTCATCCTCCAGCTGCCTCTTTCTTTGCAGGAATTAATTTTGTGAGAATAAGAAACAAAGGCTGTACGGCAGTTATATTCAACTCCCAACTCCCACCAGAATGACCTCATATGGCCACTACAGATAGGAGATGATCACCTGAAAGCCAGCGTTGAGTCTGGGCATGGAGGCAGCTCTGCCGTGACCCTCCAGCACAGGATACCCGCCCGCATCCGAGTCATTCTCCAAGTCACTCATCTCAACTAATTCCTGCAACATATGTAGAGCCAGATAAAAACAAATGCATTAATAAAAAACCTACGTGAAAAAGAAGTACACTTAAGTATACACATAAAAAGTGTACATATTATTTAAATAATATACTTAAGTGCAAAATGTGTGGTTTGCACGCAAGTATACATTTTAAATTTACATGCAATTGAACTTTAGAGTGCTTTGACCCACTTACATAGGGCTTTAATACATCTTTATATCTAATTTCATAATTACTTCCATTGTCTTTGAAATATGGTTAGTGTACTGCCGTCTGCCGAATATACTGACAAGCATTTATGGAACCTAATATATACGTTAATGCACTTTCTATTGTGTCCCATGTATTTAAATATATTTATAATTACACATTTGTAATGGTGAAGTTTTTAGTGTAATTTAGTACATTTAAAATATATTAGCTTTTAATGTAATATTGAAAACAGTTACATTTATAATCAAATACTTTAAATGTGCTTTAGTATGTTAGTCAGCACAAAAAGTGTACTTCTTTAAAACAGGACAAAAGATTATTAAAACATAGTGATTCAAAATGTACTTTATGGTCAAACTTATAATTTGATATTACAAAGTGCACTAGAAAGTGTACTTAGAAACAGTCATAAAAGTATACTCTCTTTAAAGGAACACTCCACCGTTTTTTCATATTAAACTATGTTATTCCCTTAACTAAGACGAGTTGATACATACCTCTCTCGTCTCAGTGCATGCACTCAATCGCTCTGGCGCGCGGCGACACATTGATAGCACTTAGCTTAGCCCAGTTCATTCATTAGGGACCAAACAGAGATGAAGTTAGAAGCGACCAAACACCTCCACGTTTTCCCTATTTAAATACAGTTACACGAGTAGTTACACGACCAAGTATGGTGACACAAAATAAAACGTGGCGCTTTTCTAAGCGGGTAAAAAGGATAACTATAATGTATGGCTTTTTACCCGCTTAGAAAAGCACCACGTTTTATTTTGTGTCACCATACTTGGTCGTGTAACTACTCGTGTAACTGTATTTAAATAGGGAAAACGTGGAGGTGTTTGGTCGCTTCTAACTTCATCTCTGTTTGGAACCTAATGAATGTCTTAGTTAAGGGAATAACATAGTTTAATATGAAAAAAATGGTGGAGTGTTACTTTAAGTACATTTAAGTTGCCTTTTATTTCAGTAATATTATATTATCTGCAAGTACAGTTTTTTTTATTTTTTTATATATATATACTTATATACTATGCTTATAAACTATACTATACTATAATATATAATAGATTTGAAGTACACTACAAGTATACATTCAATGCAATTAAGCAAACTTATTTTTAACAAAGGATTGGACAGTGAAAAGAAGTTACAGCAGTTACTAATGGTACAAATGGACAAACATTGTGTTTTGAAAAGTTTCTGGTGGATGTGGCAGTTTGTACTCATTTAATTTAAAGAAGGCCACAGAAACTAGGGTTTAACTAAATGGCTGTAAATGTCTGACACGCCTAACTTAAATAGGACTGATTATTCTGCAATAAATCACCTGAGATCTGTACGTGTTTGGCACGTCTTCTGATTGGCCACGTTGGACAGGCCTTCTGTTTGCTTCCTGTGCGACTTCCTGAGGTATGCCCCCTGAAGGAAACTTTTTCGTGCCACTGCTCTGGCTTTGTCTGTGATACACAAAAAAAGATCAACTCAAAAATAATAAACACAAAACACATTCTCAAAAGGAAAGTATAATGTTACGAAGACCAGAATGGCAGAACACTCACACTGCATCCCCATTGGTCAGGTGAAAGGATGTGGGCGGGGCCTCTGGCTGTGGTGTGGTATCTAATTGAGAAGGGGTTGGGGATTTTGGCAGCATTGGATCCTGATCGTGTAAGTGTGTGAGAGGAAGCATCGGTCTGAAGAGAACTCCGACTTTACTCTGAGGAGAAAACACAATATACACAAAGATGAGTTTAATAAGGACCACATTAATCAATTATTAAGAATTTCTCTTTGAGGAACTATGAATACTAATAATCGAATTAATAATAAAGTGTGGCTTTAATCTACATCTAACATACTTTTTCTAATTTTAATAATAATTCTGCAGGTCACCATCTGATTGGTTAAATTCTACAGGATTTCTGGGAGACGTGTGTCACGTTCTTTAACGTTCTGCCACGCCAACCCCCTCGTGGAAGATGAAAGTACTGGTCTGGTTACGCAAGACTAAATCTGTAGTGGTATATTCAGTTGTTTGTAGATCCCTCATGAAGATGCTCTACCTGTGTGCCTGGTGCAGCCTGCTGCTGTTGGAGTCTCTTGGCTCGGTTCTGCTTATAGTAGTCGAAAATCATCAGAGCTGCATAGACCTTCCCTACGGTCAGTTCATTATCTAAGAGAGAGTGAAAAGGACATGGGGTATCATATGTCCACTAGGTGGCACCAAAAACTCAGAAGTCACAGGCAAAACCAGGCTGAATCACTCAGGCGGAAAATGGCATTAATATTATTTCAAAATGAAAAATCAAACTTCCATAAGCAGTTAATTAAGATTCCATATAAATGCTAATTGCTTTTCAAACAGAAATCGTCATTTTTTTTTCTACATGCAGGGCTTACGTTTGTGAGGTGTCACCAGCAGGTCCACTGTTTTTGAAGACAAGTTAGGCCAAATTTTATTTATTTCCTTCCTTAACTCAGCATCACAAAGTCTCTGAGCCAGAACTCCTGGAAAAAACAATAAGAAAGCAAGTCTGGGAGATGCAATAATGTTAACAGAATCAAACAGAGTTGTTCATAACCTTACTAATTCCTGCAGACCTTAATATCCCCAGTGAGACTTCTTTTGTTGGGCTGTTAATGGGTGTTATCTTTTTTTTTTTTATCATATTTTGCACCAAATAAAAGGCTGAATAAAAGTCAAAGTCAGAGAGGAAATCATCATTCAATTAATTTGTAATGTTTTTAAAGACGGTGGAGTGTTAAATTAAATTAGGCTGATGAAACAAAGCAGTGACTGGTGGAGTAGATGGACAGTTTTTGACATATTGTAGTGCCCTGCCGGACACTCACCTGAAGCCAGTTTAATCTCCAGGGCGGTCCGAATGAGAGCCATTAAAGTGGAGGTAAAGTGAACCGTGTTGTCTTCAGCTATGGGCATGTTCATCCTCACCAACCGCTGTGGAGTCCAAACACAGATAGTGTGTGATTAATATTACACATGACTGGGGGATACAGAAATAACACACGTCAGGAGGAGTTTGCATGCTGAGGGAGAGTAACGACTTGGGCTATGTAATTTCTCTTTCGTCAATTGTCATTTTCGAACGCTCATCTCAGCACACAAATTGTCTCATCAGGACATTTAAATGATGATAGGAAGAAGAGAGTGTGTATATTTCATGCAGGTGCTGTGGAGTGAATGAGTGATGTTGGAGATGGAGGATGTTTTGCTGCATTTCTCCAGGTGGCAGAGAGTAAAGCTGTTTCACTGTGGAGGTTTACACGTTTCTCAGTAAGTGCGGTTACATGCACGACCAATACACTGATTATGCTTAATAACCTGATGATGTGTAATATCATGTTAACACCTTGAGTTATGTGGTTTAAAAAAAAAAAAAAGGTTTAAGCAAAAACTGCGCAAATAGATTTTTTTGGTCCATTGCTCCAATTCCACTTTGCAATTGAACACATTTAACAGTATTTGGACTTCAACATCAAAAAAAAAAAAAAAAAAACGGGAACGATTTTAAAATCACTGTTAAAATTTTAGATTTTAGATATCAGCTTTTTGTTCATATAAACACACTGAAATCAATGTATACGTCTGCACGTAATTATATAGTATTCTATTTTTCACATGGAATACATATTTCACCCCAAATCAAAAGCAATAAACAACCAAATAAATACATATATATATATATATATATATATATATATATATATATATATATATTTGGCATATAATAATTAAGTCTTTTAAAAACAAAATTAAGACTCAATAACTCATCCTGCCAATACACAACATTTATTTTTAAACTAAAACCACAAAATTGAAATAAATTCAGCTAGAACAAACAGTAACAAGATGTATCAAAACTTAATAATGTCAATATAATTTTTGTAATATATATTAGAGGGACGTGTTTGTGCTTGATTGTCATGAAAATAAAGACACAATGCACTTCAGCTTCTCAAATTATTATTTACTTTTTTTTTGATTTTGGGGTAAAACATGACCGGAATTTGTTCTTGACAGAATTTGTCAAAATCAAACTACTTTAGTACTTTGTGTCTGAGGTCTCTACGCGGGCAGCTTCGACTACTGTCCACGTCGAGAATGCATTTGTTAATGTGCACTGAAACATGAGGTGTTAATGGGCTGCTTTTCTTGTGTTTTCACAGAGTCATCGATGATGACCAGAGAAAAGATGCATGCTGACCAACCAAAACCAAGAGCCACGAACAGCACCCATCACACAAACACATCACTCAAGCTGAAATCAGAGCAAACGCTTCACACATTAACACACCCAGTTGGTAATTGAAAACAGAGTTGAAAAGAAAACAGATGCAAAATAAACAAAGAATTGTTTCTGTGGTGTAGTGTGTAACAGCGTAAAATCATGCACAGGGACAACACTCTGCCTTCATTAGAGAGCGTAGGCCAGTGAAGACATGTTTCCACAACAACTACCAATAAAAAAAGAGAAAGGAAGAAAGGACGCTCCACTGAGCACATCTACAGCAAGCTTTCGCTCTTTCCTCCCTGTTGATTCAGTGCTCTGATGTGGGGGGTGGGGGGGCTTGTTCTATTTAGAGCTCGCTGGAGAACGTCTCAACATCACGCAGACTGTGTGGCCTCAGAGAGTAGCTCAGCAGACAGCCACGGACGCGTGTCTTGAACGTTACCCATTCAGACAGCTGGAACAGGGTGTGTAAACTTATTGACTCGGAGGCAGCTCTCAAAGTGGCACAACGGCCTGCGACTAAAACAGGCAGCCCTGTACCAGTGACGTTTTGATTTTTCAGATTTTCTCATCCCCACCCCACACTATTCTTTAATTTCTCTTACACGATGCAACAATTTTAGTATAGCTGCAGATGCCTCAGGACATTCAGTGCTTTCTGTGTATTTATTCTACCGTCTGCATTTGTTCTGTTTCAAAATCTATTAAGCTGCCAATCAGGACAGCATTTTAAGGGCATGCTCAAGACACACACTACCCGTATTCTGCCTTCTAAGAAACGTTACAACCTTAGTGAGTATCAGAGACTTCTTTCACAATGTTTTGGGAAAGAACTATTGTGTCTAAAACCCTGTATTCTGCTGCCAGGCCATTAGATGGCGATGAAACACTATCGACTGAACACGTAATACGCATGTGCATGACGTCATCGTCTTCAGAGATTCGCGTATTTGCTGTTTACACGGAGACCGTTTTCAAAAACGTGCACTTTGAAACCTGTTTTCAAAAGTTAGCATTTTCAGGTACCCAAAACGCCGTTGTCGTGTAAACGAACGACCAAAATGCATGAAAAGTTTTACGTTTTTAGTTGAAAACGGTGTCGTGTAAACAGCCCGTAAATCTAGAAATTTGAGAACATCAGTAAGATCAAAAGAAGCAAAAAAGCACACCACGAAACACACACGAGAAAACACTTCCACAATTAGAACACTGACTGACAGCCACATCAGCCAATGAGAGGACAGAAGAGGAGCCAGAGAAAGGTCAGGGGGACGGGATCTACCTTGTAGGCGATTCGTGGAGGACATTTCTTTCCCAAACCTAGCGGAGGGGACATGTGGCGAAACATCTTGTACATATCGAGGTAGGACATGCGTCCACTTCACAGGGGCGACACCCAGAGTTCAAAAGTCACACAGACAAGAAAAGGAGAGGGAAGAGGTAGTGGAGTACATGAAGGAAATGTGATGTGAATGAAAGAAAGAAAGGAAAAGGAACAAAAAAAAACATTGTTATTAAGGATTCTGAAGGAAGGTCAAGGGTATCCGATGCCATCCTGTCTCGGAAGGACGGATGGATCACGTAGCTACAGCTGCTTTTGTAGCTACAGGCTGTCGGTGATCCAGGGATGAAGAACATGGCATGATGGGTTTGGGCTGAGGGGCTTCAGTCTGGAGCTTCCGTCCTTGCATGCTAGGACGCAACCACGGATAACCAATCAGATACTCAGGAGCAAAGCTAATATTTGGCCTAATTTTAAGCACAGTATTAACCGAGCAAATAAAAGCTGCTCTAGTATATCGATATTTACAACAAGCCAGATAGAAATGTGCATTGTGAACATATGGGATTAGTTTGGGATGAGGGACTTAGCATTTGGCTTTGTTTCCTGGTTACCATGGTTACCCATATTACAATTAGTAAGGGAAGAGGGGGGGAGTATAATCCCATCAGACATCAGGCATTTTACGGACATTTGTTTTTACAGCACCGCCCTCTAGAGGAGAGGTGTGTAGGTTTTCAAACCTTGTATGCCACCCTATTAGGGCACTTCTTTCCTAAACCGAGGGGGGGTGAGATTATGCGCAACAAATTGTACATATCCATATAGCGTATCCTTCCACTGCAAAAAACAGATATGGATTAAAAAGACACATTTTAATACATTTCTTTCCATATTCCGTCAATACATGTATCCAAAGACGTCATGCTTATTGAGATAACTATGCTCAGCTCAGTTAGAATGGATTACACTGACAGAGAGGATAGGATTTAAATCCGTTCTGCTCAAGACTAAAAAGTGGATGGTGTGCAAAGATTTGCATTCCTCAGCATTGACAAAGCTTGAGGATTTGATGTTAGCCATGGTCGCACAGTAAAATGGGATTCATGTGACTTGAGGCCATGAGTAAATCAGACACCTGTGGCAGACTCTCTTAAGCCAGCATCTTTCAATCACTTAGACTTTAGCTGTCACATTCTTTTAAAGTGGCACTAACTGAGGTGTCACAGTGGAGGAGAGATACGCACCAGGCGGCAGGGTCGTACTCAGCCCAGACGCGGATGAACTCGTCGAGGTGATGAGGCCCGAGAATAGAAGCGTCACGTGTCAGGTACTCAAAGTTATCCATGATGACAGCGACAAACAGATTCAGCATCTGGTGGTTGTGGGATAGAGGAAGGATTATGAAAAATAGAAGGTGAAATCTCAATCAGAATTATGCAAAACAAGACAACAGATTTTGTTTTAATATTCGAGTGTTGGGTAGACATAAAGGAAGTTGGCACTGATTAAATCTAATGCACTCTAGGCGTTTTTATGTTTTGAGTACTGTAAGTGCTTTGTTTGTGCACACACATTACCGATCAAAAGGTTGGGGGTTGGTTAGATTTTTGTTTTTGAAAAAAGTCATTTATGCTCACCAAGGCTGCTTATTTGTTTAAAAATACAGTAATATTGTAAAATATTCTATTCGATTTTTATTTTATTACACTTTAAAATGTAATTTATTCCTGTGATGGCAAAACTGAGTTTTCAGCAGCAATACAGAAATTATTCTAATATGCTGATTTGCTGCCTAAGAAATATTTTTTTTTCTTAATTTCAGTTGAAAACAGTTGTGCTGCTTAATGTTTTTATGGAAATTGTAATACATTGCCTTCCAAGATTCTTTGATGAATAGAAAGTGTAAAAGAACAGCATTTATTTGAAATAGAACATTTCTTTACTGTCACTTTTGATCAATTTGATGCGTCTTTCTTTTATCCTTTACATTGACCTTTGGAACGATAGTGTTGAATGAACAAACTATCTATTTTTAGCCACTTGGTAGATATCTGTATGGATTAGGATGTTATGTCCAAGTAAGATCATGGAAGACTGCTGAAAGGGATAGTTTAACCAAAAACAAAATGTCATTCCAAACTCAAGACATTATTTCCCTGTGGAACATTAAAGGAGAAGTTTAGCAAAATGTCTGAGCTGCTCTTTTTTATACAATGAAATTGGATGGGGACCAGGGCTTGTCAAGTTCCAAAAAAAGAACCTCAAAAGCATAATTCAATTGGTCAACATTACTTTTGCGCTTAATTTCAAGTGCTCTGAAGCCTTAAAGTATGTATGAGAAACAGAGCAAATGTAAGTCTTTATCTGCTGAAAACCTCACTTAACAGCCATGGTCACCATTCACTTTCATTGTATTTAAAAGAGCAGCTTAGAGAGATAAATAACTTGTGTTTTTTTTTTTTTTTTTTTCATGTACATCTGTTTGAATGTGAGATGTGCTCCACTAACCAGGAAAGAACAAAGGAAGATGAAAGAGACAAAGTAGAAGTAAGCGAAATCACTGCCACACTCCTTTCCACTGTAGCCAGACCCATCTTCACATAGCCTTTCACTCAAACAAGCCAGCATTATATCATGCCAACCTTCCCCTGTAGCACTCCTGTAAACATACATGCACACAAACTTTGGCTTCACTTGCACTACATTGCAAAAGCTGTGAGAGTTGATATTTTAGGAAGACTGAACAGAGATCAAACGATCGCTTTACCTGAACAACAACATGAGGGCCTGAAAAAAGGTTTGGAAGTTATTATGATGATTGATAGCCGACTCTTCTGTCAACTTGATGTTACCAAACACCTGACACAGAGAGAAAAGCACATCAGAATTCTAATTTTGGATGAATTACAACGGAAAAAAAACAAAGCACAATGTGTGCACTTTCCTATTGGAGCTTCATGAAAATACCTGCAGGGAGTGTCAATAATTCAGACTGCCTGGAAGGCATGTTACAGTAAGCATCTGCAGTATTAACAAGGCCACATACACATATTGTGCAAACTGTGACTCATGCTTATGAATTGTATGACTTTATGTCAGACAGCAGACACGTAAATAAACACACTGACTCACTCAAATCTACAGAGTTGTAATGCACTGACAGACAGTCAACCAAATCACAATAATCTGTCATCCGCATACATTATGAAAGTACATCCAGTGACTAAGGTTGGATCATCTTTTAGGCATATGCACAAAATTGTATAATAAAAGTAATATATTTATACACATTTCTGCCATCAAGAATGCACATCAAACCCACTGCTAAGAGTGTGCTTTCGATTATTTCTAAAATAACTGACTTTTCTGAAACATTTTGTGCCAAGTTATGTCCAAATGTCTTTTCATGACAATGTAAACCCTGTACATTTTTGCACAATATGTGCAAGGATAGCACAGAGGGAGAATTTACACAGGAAATACGTTCACACACCTAGTGCAAAATTTGCAAATACGAATTGACAACTAAAATAACACATTTATGTTCAAGTATTAATGCACATGACTGTTCAAAACTTTCCTGTTAAAACAGTCATATTGTGAAATAATATTACAATTTAAAATCGGTTTTCTTTTTTATATATACAGTGAGGAAAATAAGTATTTGAACACCCTGCTATTTTGCAAGTTCTCCTACTTGGAAATCATGGAGGGGTCTGAAATTGTCATCGTAGGTGCATGTCCACTGTGAGAGACATAATCTAAAAAAAAAAATCCAGAAATCACAATATATGATTTTTTAACTATTTATTTGTATGATACAGCTGCAAATAAGTATTTGAACACCTGTCTATCAGCTAGAATTCTGACCCTCAAAGACCTGTTAGTCTGCCTTTAAAATGTCCACCTCCACTCCATTTATTATCCTAAATTAGATGCACCTGTTTGAGGTCGTTAGCTGTATAAAGACACCTGTCCACCCCATACAATCAGTAAGAATCCAACTACTAACATGGCCAAGACCAAAGAGCTGTCCAAAGACACTAGAGACAAAATTGTACACCTAGCTCCACAAGGCTGGAAAGGGCTACGGGGAAATTGCCAAGCAGCTTGGTGAAAAAAGGTCCACTGTTTGAGCAATCATTAGAAAATGGAAGAAGCTAAACATGACTGTCAATCTCCCTCGGACTGGGGCTCCATGCAAGATCTCACCTCGTGGGGTCTCAATGATCCTAAGAAAGGTGAGAAATCAGCCCAGAACTACACGGGAGGAGCTGGTCAATGACCTGAAAAGAGCTGGGACCACCGTTTCCAAGGTTACTGTTGGTAATACACTAAGACGTCATGGTTTGAAATCATGCATGGCACGGAAGGTTCCCCTGCTTAAACCAGCACATGTCAAGGCCTGTCTTAAGTTTGCCAATGACCATTTGGATGATCCAGAGGAGTCATGGGAGAAAGTCATGTGGTCAGATGAGACCAAAATAGAACTTTTTGGTCATAATTCCACTAAACGTGTTTGGAGGAAGAAGAATGATGAGTACCATCCCAAGAACACCATCCCTACTGTGAAGCATGGGGGTGGTAGCATCATGCTTTGGGGTGTTTTTCTGCACATGGGACAGGGCGACTGCACTGTATTAAGGAGAGGATGACCGGGGCCATGTATTGCGAGATTTTGGGGAACAACCTCCTCCCCTCAGTTAGAGCATTGAAGATGGGTCGAGGCTGGGTCTTCCAACATGACAATGACCCGAAGCACACAGCCAGGATAACCAAGGAGTGGCTATGTAAGAAGCATATCAAGGTTCTGGCGTGGCCTAGCCAGTCTCCAGACCTAAACCCAATAGAGAATCTTTGGAGGGAGCTCAAACTCCGTGTTTCTCAGCGACAGCCCAGAAACCTGACTGATCTAGAGAAGATCTATGTGGAGGAGTGGGCCAAAATGTGTGCAAACCTGGTGAAAAACTACAGGAAACGTTTGACCTCTGTAATTGCAAACAAAGGCTACTGTACCAAATATTAACATTGATTTTCTCAGGTGTTCAAATACTTATTTGCAGCTGTATCATACAAATAAATAGTTAAAAAATCATACATTGTGATTTCTGGATTTTTTTTTTTAGATTATGTCTCTCACAGTGGACATGCACCTACGATGACAATTTCAGACCCCTCCATGATTTCTAAGTGGGAGAACTTGCAAAATAGCAGGGTGTTCAAATACTTATTTTCCTCACTGTATATATATATATATATAATTTAAAATGTACTATTTTTACTATTTTTTCTGGAAACTGTGATACTTTTTCAATATTCTTTGATGAATAGAAAGAACAGTATTTATTTGAATGTCTTTACTGTCACTTTTTTAATCAATTTAAAACATACTTGTTGAATAAAAGTATTGATTTCTTTAAAAAAAATTATCTTATTAACTTTTTAATGGTAGTGTAACAAAAAGATTTAGTTTAATTTAGCAAAAATATAAGCTTCACATTTATGATTTAAAACACTTTGAAATGTCTTGCCTCAGATATATTCATTACAAGATAAGCACAGAATGAAGGATGTGAAATTGTCTGTGCTGTGCAGCGTGTCACATGGTGCAAATAAAGCTTAAACTTTAAACATGAATCTAATAGGATTATTATTCAAATCCTCCTATAAAAATACTAGAAAGGCTGCAAAAAACTGGTTCAAAGGCACGTTTTATGCTGAATGATGAAGTGAACACACAGTTGGCGGTAGGAGTTCCAAGCGTACAGTTGATTACATGGCTTACTGATGATGTTATTTCCCCAGTCTTACAGGATACAATTAGCATTGATTTACAATGCAGTCCTAATCTACTAGATGGCAGGCGCCATCATTCCCGACACAATCTGGGAGATTGCCTGTGCGTCCTTAAACGAGCAATCAAACTTAAAGAAGAGATCAGTCCGTTACATTAGAACAATGGCCTCTTTTTCATAAAGAAGCTTTCATATGGAAAAACACCACCTGCTCATGCAAAACACTTATGGTTAAACGTATCACTTTGCTTACCGGGTTCATTCTCAATAAACCCGAGATCAATACTCTGTTTATCTCGTTGAAGCTGTTAAACGTGAAGCGTGACGCGTGTAGAAGCTCTGGTGATGAGATCCACTGGTGTAACAGGCTCAGATGGAAAGGTTGCATGAAGGATAATGTTTATGAGAAAGCAACAGAGGCTTTTAAAGCTCTCTGGATCTCACCTGCATCCCGATGATGGCGTAAATGAAGAATAGCATTGCAATGAGGAGACACACATACGGCAGAGCCTGAGGACAAAATACAGTTGTTTTAGAGACAAACAGAAATCTTAAAAGCAAGATTAGACTGATTCTGATGCATCTGATCTACTCAGGAAAAGATAGTAAGAATTTATTATACAATGTTATTATCTGTTCATAAAAAGTGTTGATAATGTAAGATAATGGTTTTAAAAAGGCATATTCTTTGAATGTATAATAATGATATAAGAAATAATATAAGAATATATATATATATATACAGTGCAATGCATAAGTTAATACACCCATGCTAAAGTTGACTAAAAAGAGGAATAAAAAATCATATTTTGGAAATTGAACTTAATGCCTTAATTTAAAAAATTAGGAAAAATCCAACCTTTAAGGACACCAATTTTCTTTGTGAATGAATAATGTATCGTAAATAAATAAATGTTCTTCCTTAAAATACATGGTGCATAAGTTAGTACACCCCTATGTTAAATTCCCATAGAGGCAGGCAGATTTTTATTTTTAAAGGCCAGTTACTTCATGGATCCAGGATACTATGCATCCTGATAAAGTTCCCTTGGCCTTTGGAATTAAAATAGCCCCACATCATCACATAGCATTCACCATACCTAGAGATTGGCATGGTTTTATTTCAGTTAGCCTAAAAGCTAGTTTGATTTGCATTGCTCTCAATGTATTTTAAGGAAGAACATTTATTTATTTACGATACATTATTCATTCACAAAGAAAATTGGTGTCCTTAAAGGTTGGATTTTTCCTAATTTTTTAAATTAAGGCATTAAGTTCAATTTCCAAAATATGATTTTTTATTCCTCTTTTTAGTCAACTTTAGCATGGGTGTATTAACTTATGCATTGCACTGTATATGTAATATAAAAAATAAAGCTTGAACATGGGAATTATTGTTTACAATTAATGTTGTCTAAGTTGTCAGAGTAAAGTCAAGGGTTAGGGTCTGACCTTAAATGACTGAACGAAGGTCCAGAGGAGGATGCGAATGGTGTAGCCCTGCCGGAGGAGTTTAATGAGACGAGCGGCCCGGAAGAGTCTCAGGAAACTCAGATTAATCCTCTTATCCTGGATACAAGAAAGAAAGAAAGAAAGAAAGATCAGAGCCGCATCACTGGTGCTGTATCTGAACCCGAGACGAGGACGCATCCTCAGTCAGTCAGAGTGTCAGCATCTGTTATTGATAAGGTATTAAAACTAGTTAGTCTCATGCAGGACAATGTTGTTGATAGTCTGGTTATGATGCATGAATAGTCTTGCATGAACATGCTTTTATCCATTAGGGATGGGCGATATGACCAAAATCTTATATCACAGTAACAAAATAAATTTAACAATACTTCACAAATTAAAGATATATTTATTTTAGATTTTCAGTTTATTATTTGGAACTTGATGGACGCAAACCAACGGAAAATGATTCATAACAATTGACCACAGACTTCACATTATATATTGCCCATACATATACCACCCATCCCTACTCTTTTAATTCTGGAAAAGAGGGTAAATATAGGGAACATTTATTCGTCATTAGCTATGTTTCCATCTACCTTTGCAAATTTAACTTACAGTGTGCACAAAATTGCAATATAGCAAAAACATCTGCAAATAAAGCAATGTTCAAGAGAACAAAATCATCACTTCACAATCCTACATTATAATTGTCTTGCGCCTCAGAGAGTGCAGACGAACGCGCTCAGATGTGTTTGTGAACGTAACTCATGTGAGAGTTCTGGGAGGCCATTATACCAAATCATTTTGATGACAGACTTTGGCTCAGGCCTTTCAGAATAACTAAAACAACATTGAGATGCTGTGCAATGAAACTGATCCGCTGGTTAATCCAGTTATCCAATCACATCCACTGCCGAGGCAAAGTCACGTGAGTTTTTTTGCGCATCAAGGGATTTATTCAGTAATGTGTTTCCAGCGTCTTTTATGTGATATCCCAAAATTTGCATACAAATATGTGGATGGAAACATGGCTACAGTGAATAGACCTTACAAATCCCCCCCCACCCTTCACATCCAAGCCTGGTGCTGGATTGAACAAGTTCGAAAATAGTCAAGCCTGATCTCAGCAGGTAAAAAGGTGAGCATTCAAAATTAGCATAAAGATGTTTGACAGGAGGAGAGGTTTGGATGAAGACAAGCAGTGCAGGAGCGATGAAGCCACTTACCGTCTGTGCAGTCCGTTGGGGAAAGGAAGGGGACAGGTGCCAACAGAGATTTAGCATGAAAATAAGAGTCACAATGAAATCGTTAGGAGAGGCCGGAGTCCGTCTCCTACACGCAGAGACGCGGCTGTCAAAAGTCATTGGGGGAGATCTCCGGATTGTCATCTTCAGCAGATGATTTGGTCTTACAACAGATCAAAGGTCTAAACCAAATTCATTTGAAATCATCTAGTGCAAATGTTGCAAGGAGCGAATTTGAATGGGCCCATTTTTGATTCACGAAATATACTATATTTAAATGTAAATACAGTCCAATTTAGAGTATATATATATATATATATAGTCCTAAATTAATATTAAAAAATATTTAGGACTGAGCAGAATGAGAAAACCTTTTTTAAAAGATATTAAGGAAAAAATCCATGACTTTTCACCATTTTTGACCAATTTTCCTAATAGTTCCAGGTTTTCAATGGAACCCTGTCCCCACGATTTTAACCAAAGACAAACGGAAAACAGACTAAAAGTGCAACACAAATACGACACAAAAAATAAACGCTGAAAGCTCACAAAGAGACAAAGTTAAGCTTCAAGAGTTTCTCATCTGGAACATCCACTGCAGTAAGATAGCTACATAATTTATAACATCTATCATATATGTGTTGAGATTTAAAATGATTTTACTTTTAAATACCTTTGAATTTTGGTTCTCAAAAACTTTGATGTGTTTCTTTGATGACTCACCTTGATCTCAGTAACCAGAATGTCTGTGATGCTCCCCAGAACAGTAACGAAGTCAAAAATGTTCCATGCCTCCTTCAGGTAATTCTGCACACATTGAGAAAAATATGCAAGTCTGATGAAATCAGGTGAATTAGACAAATCTCCCATAAAGAGTGTTATTTATGTGCCATGTGGAGTTTCTGTCATTCAAAATGAGTCACTTTTGAGGTTCGATTTCGGTTATAATGCTGGGTTAAAAGGCATGTGTTTTCAGCAGAGCTACATTTTGTGAATTCATCATTTACAATGACCGCACTTTAAATCTACACTTATTCTTAATCCTTAGAGACAACTTTGGGCATTTTTAGATCGATTTAGGATGAGTATGGACTGATTTTACTTGTGAAAACACCAGTCAATTTTAAAAGCTTTTACTATTCTAGTGAGGACAATGTGGCACACAAAAACAGGCAGCCTAAAATGCAGACATTGGAGAGTCATGTAATAGATCTTTCATGGCAGGACGGTCTGTCAGGTGTCTTAGCCTTGGGTCCATGTCTCTCATGAACGCCGCAAAGATTAGTCGACTGGTGCTAGACATGGATCGCGGACAGAACAACATGAGCGAGACCCATTCATCAACCCCGGGCTCCAAACAGGTGAGGTAAACGTAAGCGTCACGCACCAGAAAAGCTTCTTAATAAATGAGCCTCATAAATGGAAATGGAGCTTGAGATGAGACCTTCTGCTGCAGGTCAGACCATCCGGCACTGAAGAGAGATTTATGATGCATTGCTCATACCGTACACACAACCACACTCATACTTACACATTCTTCTCACCCACAGGGCCGTCATTAGCCTCTCACTGATTTCACAGTTCTTGCGCTACTGACGGCCCTGTAGGCTGGTCAATCAACCGACAGAGCACCGCTTTTTCATTCAAATCAGTCATTCATACTCTCACTTTTTTTTCAGTTCCTCTCAACTTTGGGTCAAACTAGCCTACCAGTTTATTCTGCCCAAGAGTTGCCCTCTCCGCCTAATCTAAATGCTCAGTAGGAAAAAAAAATACTATGGAAGTCAATGGGGTCCATCAACTGTTTGGTTATCGACATTCTTCAAAATATCTTCTTTTTTGTTCAGCAGAAGAAATAAATTCATACAGGTTTGAAACAACTCAAGGGTGAATAAATGATCACAGAATTTCCTTTAAGGACCTATCAGCCTACGCCAGGGCTATTCAACTGGCAGCCCGCGGGCCAAATGCGCCCCGCCAATCATCTCCATCCGGCCTGACGGTACCAACCTCCCTCCTTCTCTTTTCCTGGCGGTGCGGCTAATATAGTTTGATACTCGCTCCGATTGACCTGAGAAACGTTTTACATGCGAATATTTCAGCAGTTATTATGTGTCCCGAATTTATGTCGACTGAACCAGCGATACAAATCATTCGTGAATGAATCATTCTTTTGGTTCGATTCTTTCTAAACGCGCTTGCATAAAGGTCTAAAACTATTCGGATTCATTCGGACCACTCCGTCACTTTGTCAGTCAGGACAGTAACAACAAATAGCGCTGTTTTCAGTTGTTTCACTAGTTGTTTCAACACCGCCCAGCACGGAGTTGAGTTTACTCCCGGTCCCGGACACTAATATTAAACAGCGTTGCGACAACCAGTGGGAAGCGTTTCAATTCGAAAGACACCTCTCTGTTACAAACCACAAATCACTCGATGGTTTAGCGAGTATTAAATCGGATGAAACAGCCTCAACATTCCCAACAAGACTGATGAGGAAAGCAGGAGAAACATTGTGGCATGAATGAAATTAGAAGACTTTAAATCCCTGGCCTACGTCATATAGAGTTTCATGCCAGAACTACTGTAGGTATTTGCGGGAGTGACAAATGCATTATATCACCGAACTCACACCCGTACATTTTCAGGAATCACAACCGCATTCATGGAAAACCGCGCTGTGTGAACGGATCCAGACATTTTTGTAAACTGACTATACTGTGCATAATTGTGTTATATGTGGATTGGGATACAAGTTTAGTATCAAACACTGACTGTAATGATAAAAGGTAAGTGTTATCAGAGTCTCTCCACTCTCACCAGAGGGCCGAAGGCGATGACCTTGAGAATACACTCCAGTGTGAAGAGAGCCGTGAAGATGATGTTCAGCCACTTTAACATGTCCTCATACGGTTTAGGAGCATCATGGAACTGCAGAGGAAGAAAAAAACACGCAGTGATAGCGACTCACTCTGCACTCACTCAAATATTCAAAAGACCTGTAAAATAGGCTTTCAAGACTCCAAAATTAGAAATGACTTATTCATAACTGAATATTCACGCACATCATTTCGTATGTAATAATTAGCATTGCTGAACCTCAATCAACCTTTGCAATGCCTTTACACACTAACTTACAGATAAAGCACAAGAGGGCACTTCCTGTTGGCAGCTTTCCAGACGTACAATTGACTGATGAACTGAGCCGCACTAGACCGTTCCCAAAGGAAAAAAAACATTATGCTTGGATGTTTGGATGCACTGATTTAATCTAAATAGCCTCTTTTGTTCAATTTAATTAGAAAGTCTTCTGTATAACTTACAGGCCACAGGGAGTTATTATGGAGAAAAAAGCATCCTAGATAAACCCAGAGAGTAAATTTCCCTTTAACCTGTTAACTCTTTGAGTAAAGAGGTGAAAATGCATTCTGAAAATGGTTGTAATTCATGAATGCTTTGGAATACAGCCCTAGGGCAAAGAATACGTTTATGTTTAGTAAATATACTGCACTAAACATTTCAATATTATACAAAAAATATATTTTACTAAATAATTTAGACTTGAAACCTAGGCCATATGTCTAAACAAGTTGTGCTCCAATTTTGAAGTTGATATCACAAAAATGTAGGCTCCTGTAAGAATTTGGGAAACAGGATGAAACTAACACTACACTGAATTTTGATGTGCTCTACTGACATAAATTAATACATTTCTGTCACAAAACAGTGGCCAAATGTGAAACCTTGAGTTTCAGACCTTTCCAACAATATGTGTTTTCTTAAGATTAGAAAAACTTTTGATTACAAAATAGTGCAGTAAATTTTGTAAAATGCGAAACAACACCGCCTATAGGGAGAGGAATCTGGTAACCATGGTATCGCAATGTCCGATCTCAAAACAGTTTTCACAGGATGGATTTTGAGTTGAGTTGTCGAATGACACCTAATTTATGATGATTACTAAATATTTATTAGGGAAAAAAGGATAGTAAATAAAAGTGAGACACTAGTGAGACACTGACTAAAAATGACAACAGTTTTACCTTCATCATGAGGACCACCGTGTTGATGGCGATCATGGTCAGGATGGAGTACTCAAACGGAGTGGACACCACAAACTTCCACATCTTGTACTGGTAAGACTTCTTGTCCTGCGGCATGTAGCGGGTCAGGGGTTTGGCGTTGATGGCAAAGTCGATACAAGCTCGCTGTTGATGAAAGCGCACTTATCTCATCAAGAGTTCCTCAGCAAAATGTTGATGTGAATATCTACAAGCTTAAAACTACTCATCACGCTGATCTTTCCATGTTTGATTATTAGAACAGGATTGGTATTCCCAGAGCTCTCTAAATCAAACGAATGAAACAACTAATGAGTGCTTGTAGACAAACATCAAACCAGCAGCACAAATCTGAACAGAGCTCCGTTAAATATTTAAACACAGGCTAATAATTCATCTGAGAGAATATATAGATACAGATCAGAGACAAATACTATATAAAGAAACCAGAAAAAAGAGAAAAATAAGAAATAGATTAATCCTCCATTCCAAAACCTAGTGCTGCATAATCATCCTGCCTTTTAAGATTTTTGTTCAAATTCCAATGACACATTCACAGAATTCACAGCAATGAGCTCCGTTGAAAAAAAAAAAAATCTTAAATGTAGTCCATAGAAACATATATATTAACGTGACCAGATTTCTGAAATAGGGGACATTTCCTACTTCAGTGGTCAAAATTTAATTGAAAGCTCACTAGTAATTATCAAATAATTAAAAAACTGGGACAATATATTTAGTATGTTTTTAATATAATTAATAATTATGCTGTTTGCCGGTCAAACTGACCCTAATTGGTTATTAGTATAATTCACTAAAAAACACACTATGAAATACTAGTAACCACTGCAAATAGCAAACAGATCAAAACAGTATTATATTATAACAAAATTAGGACTTTACAAGAACAGATTACAAAAATAAAACAAAATATTAAACATAATGATAAATAAAACTATTTCACAATATTTTTTTACATTTTCTAATTGTAATTTTAATATTTTCACAAACCGTGAAAAAATATATAGTAACTACAACTGCTAAAGAACATCTTAAACCAGCCTGGTCTTAGCTGGACTCCTAGGCTGAATAGACTGGACTGTTGGCTGGTTTTAAGAGGTTTCGGACACTTTTCAGCTAATCGGGCTAGGAGAACATCTGGATGCCCAGCTAAATGCGTTTTTTTTTTTCAGCAAGGTAGCAACTATGCTTATATCGAGTGCTTCAGAACAGTTATTTATGAGGACTAATAACTTTTTGAATGCTGCCTTAGTAGACAAAAGGCAACAATGCAGCTTAATATGTTTTAGAACAGAGCCAGAGTTTTCAATTCAGTTGAAAGAGTTCTGCCTGACTGGTCTAAGAGTTCCTCCTGGGATTTAGTTATGTGCTTTGTGTGTGTGAGCATGTGTTTGTCAAAAGAGCTAAGACTCAAGGTAGTAGAGATGTAGACGGACAGGCGCGCTGGCCTCACACAGGTGAGAGGAATTCTCTTAAGAGCGCTTCTCCTCCAGGCATCTCAAAACTGTCCGTGCATTTATAAAACAAGACTTTGCCCTTATTTGCATATACACTGAAACTCCATTTAAGCAACACTGATTTGTGTCTACAGTTTACCCCCCCCCCCCCCATCTACTCATCCGTTCATGGTTGATTGTAACTGACTATGCAGGCTTCCAACTGCCCCGACCTACCTCGTTCTTTTCCAAGCTGCACTCTGACATGGCTTTATCTCCCTGCTCCTGGAACGTGATTATGATCAAAGCCACAAAGATGTTGACAAAGAAGAAGGGGAAGACGATAAAGTAGACCACGTAGAAGATGGAGGTTTCCATGCGATAACCCGGACTGGGACCTTGGTCTTCAAAAGTGGCATCTACAGAATGTTTCAGCACTCTACAGAACCACAGGGAGAATGTCAGCAAGATGCTCACATAAAACATAGAAAGGTTCAAATGAGGGAACATATGCATTACAAGAATGAAAAGAAGTCTGCAGGAAATGGGAATTGCGGTCGTATTTTCTTCCCTATTGTGACTTATATTGCCGTGAAATGACTTGAATGTAAGGATTTTGTCTATCGCAAATAGATATTTTTTTTAAATAATGATGTGCATGGATAAATATTTTATAATAAACACTGAAAAATTCCATTAAAAATAAGAATGGTCAATTTTGATTTCATGGTGACTTTAAGATTTTTTCCTTAAATTATGTAATAATTCATGCATCAAATAGTTAAGATTATTACAAAACCGGACTAACACTAAAAGTTCAAAATATAAATTGAATACATATTTAGTTTCAGCGCTTATTTGCTGTAGAATTTTATCCCTTTTGCTTCCTCTGCCTTTTTTGATTGTCCCTCTATAAAAAGGCAAAAAGTCGAACAAAAAAGACATGAACACATTTAAAAGCATTCAAGTATATATTTAAAAACTTTTTACAAAGTAGAACAGACAGAAAATATCAGCTTAAAGCAGCAGAGAGGGAAAACGTGTTTATATACTGTACCATCCAGTGGTTAAGATAACATGTCCACGTCCATTAAAACTCAGAGTACTAGAGGCAACTCTTGAATGTTAAAGAGGGATTTAAGTTATTAAAAAAGAACTTTCTGGATTTTCTTGATTCAACGCTTGAGTTTCTTTCTCTCAACCAAGTATGTGTTTTTCTATGGAATTAAAAGTAAAAACACAGATTACACCAGAGAGAGTTGAGCAAGACGAGAACCTTGATCAGAATAGAGTAAAAGAGGAAAGAGATTCGAGTAAGAAAAGCAACATTAAGTGTCTCAGTGTGATGTGTTTGTGTGATGAGGAGGACTCACGTTGGCCAGCCCTCTCCTGTAGAGACAGTGAACAGGGTCAGAAAGGCCCACAGGACGTTGTCATAATGGAAATCATACTTCTTCCACTCGCGCGGCTGCGTCAAGGCCACTCCATCACTGCCGTATTCCAGGAACTGACCCCTGAGTGCAGACACAACACAATCCACCACAAACTCTTCCTTTGTCTTTATTTACTTTGAATCCTTCCTTTCCTTTTTCCAACTTCCTCTGCTTCTTCCTCTTTTACATTCTTCCTTCCTAATTTCTTTACTTCCTTCTGTCCCTTTTCTTTTTTTCCTCTCACTTTCATCCTTTCTTTCCTCTTCTTTTCCATTCCCTTCCTTTCCTCTTTCCTTCCTCCCTGCCTTAATAAAATTTCCCCCTTCCTTCCTTCCTTCCTTCCTTCCTTCCTTCCTTCCTTCCTTCCTTCCTTCCTTCCTTCCTTCCTTCCTTCCTTCCTTCCAGCCAGCCTTAATTTAATTTTCCCCTTCCTTCCTTCCTTCCTTCCTTCCTTCCTTCCTTTCTTCCTTTCTTCCTTCCTTCCTTCCTTCCTTCCTTCGCTCGTCCTTTCCGTTTATCTTTCGTTTTTCTTTCCTTGCTCCCTACTTTTGCACTTCCTTCATTCCATTCCTTCGCTCTTCCTTTCCTTTTTACCTTTTGTATTTCCTTCCTTTCTGCCTGCCTACCTTCACTCTTCCTTCCTTCCTTCCTTCCTTCCTTCCTTCCTTCCTTCCTTCCTTCCTTCCTTCCAGCCTTAATTTAATTTTCCCCTTCCTTCCTTCCTTCCTTCCTTTCAGCCTTAATTTAATTTTCCCATTCCTTCCTTCCTTCCTTCCTGCCTTTCGCTCGTCCTTTCCGTTTATCTTTCATTTTTCTTTCCTTGCTCCCTACTTTTGCTCTTCCTTCATTCCATTCCTTCGCTCTTCCTTTCCTTTTTACCTTTTGTATTTCCTTCCTTTCTGCCTGCCTACCTTCACTCTTCCTTCCTTCCTTCCTTCCTTCCAGCCTTAATTTAATTTTCCCCTTCCTTCCTTCCTTCCTTCCTTCCTTCCTTCCTTCCTTCCTTCCTTCCTTCCTTCCTTCCTTCCTTCCTTCCTTCCTTCCTTCCTTCCTTCCTTCCTTCCTTCATTTCAGCCTTAATTTAATTTTCCCATTCCTTCCTTCCTTCCTGCCTTTCGCTCATCCTTTCCGTTTATCTTTCGTTTTTCTTTCCTTGCTCCCTACTTTTGCACTTCCTTCATTCCATTCCTTCGCTCTTCCTTTCCTTTTTACCTTTTGTATTTCCTTCCTTTCTGCCTGCCTACCTTCACTCTTCCTTCCTTCCTTCCAGCCTTAATTTAATTTTCCCCTTCCTTCCTTCCTTCCTTCCTTCCTTCCTTCCTTCCTTCCTTCCTTCCTTCCTTCCTTTCAGCCTTAATTTAATTTTCCCATTCCTTCCTTCCTTCCTTCCTTCCTTCCTTCCTTCCTTCCTGCCTTTTGCTTGTCCTTTCCGTTTATCTTTCGTTTTTCTTTCCTTGCTCCCTACTTTTGCTCTTTCTTCATTCCATTCCTTCGCTCTTCCTTTCCTTTTTACCTTTTGTATTTCCTTCCTTTCTACCTGCCTACCTTCACTCTTCCTTCCTTCCTTCCTTCCTTCCTTCCAGCCTTAATTTAATTTTCCCCTTCCTTCCTTCCTTCCTTCCTTCCTTCCTTCCTTCCTTCCTTCCTTCCTTCCTTCCTTCCTTCCTTCCTTCCTTCCTTCCTTCCTTCCTGCCTTTCGCTCGTCCTTTCCGTTTATCTTTCGTTTTTCTTTCCTTGCTCCCTACTTTTGCTCTTCCTTCATTCCATTCCTTCGCTCTTCCTTTCCTTTTTACCTTTTGTATTTCCTTCCTTTCTGCCTGACTACCTTAACTCTTCCTTCCATTCCTTCATTCTTCCTTTCCACCTTTTATCTTTTTGTCCTTTCTGCCTTCCTATTCTTCCTATTCATTCGCTCTTCATTACATTATCCCCTTTTTACCCTGCGTCTTTCCATCCTTCCTTTGCGCTTCCTTCCCTTTCCTTTTCCTCTTTCGTTTGCTCTAGTTCCTTTGTGCCAGGGTTATTATTCGTTAACTAAAACTATTAAAACAGTTTAGTTATTTGAAATAAGGCTGAAAAAAATTTAATATAAATATTAGATGAAAATTTTGAAATGTTCCATTGGCAACTAACTGATATAAGTTTAAGTTGAACCACTAAAATTACAAGCTTAAAAAAAATAAAATAATAATACTGAACTAAAACTGAAAACTTAAACAGTAATATTTAAGATCAACACAATTACTAAAAATTGTATTTAAATTAATTCAAATAACTATACTAGTATATACAACTACTTGACACTTGCTTTTCTTTTTACCTTTTGATTTTCCTTTCTGCCTGACAACCTTCCTTCCCTCATCCTTTCCATATTTTCTACTTTCACTTTCATCCTCCTCCCTCCATCCACTCTTTCTCTTCCCTATATCCATCTATCCATCCATGTAGAATACATCCAGACAGTCCAGCCAGAGCACAGCCGTACCTGCAGTCCTTCTCCAGGGCTTTGGACTCATCGGTGCAGTGAAAAAACTTCCCCTTGAAAAGCTGCACAGCAATGACGGCGAAGATGAACATGAAGAGGATGTAAACGATGAGGATGTTGAGCACATTCTTCAGAGAGTTCACTACGCAGTCAAACACGGCCTGGAGACACACAAACGGCACAAATCAAATCTCCTGCAAACAGTGGACAGCCTCACTGCCACGTGCAGACCATAATGCACACTTTCATTAAATCCATCTGTGTGGAAGCACACAACTTCACTAACTGTAGGCTGTGACGTAATTGATTACTGCTCCTCTTGCTCTAGATAATCACATGATTGCACTAAGGCTGAGGATAAAATAAGTGTAAGATGTGTAAATCTACTCATTTTTCTGTCATTTCTGCTTGTTTAATTTCCTCAGGGTATCATTATTAGCACGGAGTAGTATATATTTTTCACCATTAATGCTAATAAGATCTCTGTAGGCAGGATAAATGTCTCTGTGGCCCTGTGAGGCTTTATCTGTGCATTAGTATTGCAACTAACCTAAACTGCAGTTTTATTTGTTAGTCTATTATTTATTTGAATGCCACCGGTGATGAATCTTCAGCAAAATGAATAAATTATGCTGTGAAATATTAGTTTAAATGTATAATTTAGCCATGTAATGAGATAACAGTAAGTGTCTCTAAAACGATTTGTTTGTGTGCCTAAGTGTGTGATTTGATTAGAGAGAAAGATGCGACAAGGCTGTTAATGTTGAGGGCAACACAAGGGGCATCCCTGCCTGCAAAATATTCACACAAACAAGCACAATATCATCAGTGGCAGCTTCAGATTTTTTTTTTCTTGCCTAACAGTTCAGATGGGGTGCTAAGATTTTTTTTAAGTGCATTATTAACTTCAATATCCTGCATTTATTGCATTTTCCATTTAACCGTAAAACTACACATTTACAAGGTCACATTATAAAGTGTGCAGAGTTAATAAGCACATGATATCAATTTCGCTGAATATCTTTATTATTGCCTTATCAGGTCTTTAAATCAAACACGGTTTATTCTGCGAGCATGTTATTTTAGAATTATTATACACACTGTTATAAATTCGCTTTCATTATTTAAGCTTTATTTCAAATACCAAAATATACCAATATAGTTTTATAGTTTTACTGAACAATAACAACAACAGCATGGAAAACACTATCGTTAGCATCTTTTTTTATCAATGCCTCTCAGTAAGACTGAATACACCTCAACCTCAACCCTCTTTAATGAATGATAATCTTTCACTGGTGGATCTGATCTTGTCATTTTAAAACTAAAACCCCCATAATTCCACTTGCATGCTCTCAGAGGAGTAAGATAAGAGCTAAGCAGGGACATTACCTTGAGTTTGGGCAAACGTTTGATGGTCTTCAAGGGCCTCAGGACTCGAAGGACCCTTAGGGACTTGATGGTGTTGATGTCCTTGCCTTTTGTTCCCCTGTAAGGAAAAAGCAATGACTTAGAGACATTTGAACACGCTTGCATTCACACATTTTAACATACACTTGATGCATTTTGATGTCATCCGCCAGCACATGCACAAAGCCTTAATTCAATTACATTTTTCATGAGCTAATCACTTCCTCCAGCCCATCATGTAATTCAGAATTACATTAGCTAGAGGTCATTTGGTTAGTAGAAAGCATGCCTTTAAGGGGAGGTTATTTTACAGAAACAAACCTACCTCTGAGCATGACAATAAATATAATTTAACATGTAATATTTCTGTAAAATAACACTCATTTACCAGAAAAAGATACAAAGAAACAATCCATTCAGCAGGAGTGGTTTCTTTGTAAAAACCACAGTTGGCCAAGTCATATACTGATGCTGAAAAGCTTAAAAAATAAATCAAATACATGTTGCCGCCATGTTGCTAGGATGTTGTGGGAGTTACTTTACTATTAGATTGCTAGTGGTTATTTACTGGCTTAAGCCAAAAGACACCGACTCTCTATGATGTTCTGTGACCAGTCGCATAAACCTCTAAGATTCATCATACAAGTCATCTCATTTTTTTTCTTTAAGACTGATCATAACTTTAAAAAATAATAATTTACATTAAAAGAAAGTAGATTGGCCAAATTTGAATCCGAAATATAAGACAGACGAGTTCTAAAGACACTTCTAAATATGTTTTTTCTGTTTTTTTATTTATTTTTATAATCCACCAGGCAAAAGCCATGAATTCTAAAGCTACAAGTTTAATGAAGTTTAATACCTTCTTTTTTTTTTGAGAAATCATAACAGTGATGAACCACTAATGAAATGTATTGAACATAAAATAAACCCTTTTAAAGGCTTAATAATGAATGTCGCTTTAATGTTTGAGTTCCATTCAGTTTAACTGTTTCCAGGATTGACTTGAAGTTAAATGAAGTCACAGAAGCCTGTAAACATCAATGCCACACTGAAAAATTCATTCTCTGAATGTTACAGCAGGTAGATTCGCATTGAATGACAGATGAAATTACACAGTTCAACAGAAGGGAACTCACCTGAGAAGATAAGAAAAGGCTATTTAAAAACTTTTACTCTAAACTTCAGCAGCCACATCTAAACACAAGAATGACCTCAATTTGAACCTTGTTTAAACCAAAAAGGCTGAGTCCTTTCTGACCGGTGAGATGTTTCCTTGACAGTTAAAAGTACTCTGAAGATGAGCTTTTCATAATTTTCTTTACATTCATCATTCAAAACACAAACTTCAAATGCCCTGCATTGCAAATAAGCATTTACTTCCCGATACTAAAAAGAGTGGGTTTAGGGAGTCATAGCTTAGCTCTGTGATTGTTCTGCTTACTTTTTCTCTCCCATGAGGAGTTGGGTCTCTATCACTCTGGCATGCAATGTCCATGCAATGTCTGTCAGTCATACACGCACACGCACACACACACACCCCATGGGTGCATGTGGATCTCTGCTTAATGAGACAGTCAACTATACTCCCATAGATTTCAGAGGACTATCTGTCTCCAACCCCCCATCACACATGAGGTCCAGTGAAATTATATTGAAAGTAAGATAAAAACTTTTGTTTCTGGTAATTCTGAAAGTTCATAATATTATAAATATTATAATTTCATAATATTATATATACACAATCACATTTCGTATTATATATCATATAAAATTATAGTACAACAAATTGTTACATTTATGTGTGTGTGTGTGTGTGTGTGTCTTGAATAATGGGCTTAATTTGTATGCAAAATGCTATATTTTTCATATTATTGTTATATAAAATTATATGCAAACATATATTTTCCCATATTATCCAGATATTTATTGACAGCCTGTGAGTTTTATCCACAAATGTTTAGTGAAGGAATATAAGCATTTTAGAGCGATCTGCCATCAACTAGCTTCTAAAATACAAAGACAGTAAAAACATCCATCTGCTGTTTTCACTGCTTATCCATATTCAAAACAAGTTGGTTATAGAACTTCTTTTGATATGTATGTAGCAGATGTTCAGTTTATGCAATAATTTAACAGCAATAATCAGAATTAATTCAGCTTCTGTTTGGCCATTATCATAAGGGGTGGCTGTCCTCTGGAAACAGTAGGAGTAGTAGTTTCTATAAGCCCTTGCAAAGGTCGAAGGTCATGTAATTGGGAAAGAGTTGGTCCATCCCCTTCCGCAAAGGCTGAATGAGAGGAAGAGTCGAAGGGTGGTGAGTTTGGAGTGGTCCGTGGGAAGGTTGTGGGGTAAAGGGTATGTTTTTAATAGATATATAGACTGTCCCCACCTGGTCACGCTTTGCTGTGATCTGACGAGGGAAACCGATGAAAAACCATGCACATGTGCACAAACACAGAAACACACACATAATAAGGCGCGTCGCAGACACAGAAGAAGCAGTAAATGCAGATCAGCATGAAGAGATTAAATGAGATCAGAACGGAAGTGAGCTGTCACTGAGCGGAAAACACTGTGGAAGGACGGACAGCAAAGAAAGATTAAAAAAAGCATTGAAGCAACTCTAGTGCACAATAACACATTACATTAATCAAAGACATGATGCAATGGGGGATTATTAGTTACTGTTTGTTTGTAACATCTCTGCAAGATAAATAACACTCAGCAGTAAATATAGAGGCATCGGAAACATGAATCACAAATGTGAATAGGTCACAGACCTACATATATCACGTATACACACCCACACACACTATAAGAAAATGCATGCATGTGCTAGAGATTCATGCAACTCCTGGTAATGGATGCTGATTGTGTACAGCAAGTAAAAGTAAAATGGATTCACCGATTGCTGCAAGTAACGGGGACTCATCATTTATCTTTTTTTTCGCATTGTATCAAATATGAGATGAGGTATTTTTCATAGAAAAAATACAAACTCTTTTCTTTATTTATCTATATTTTCTTTATGGTGGCTTAATAAGGAAGGGATAAATAAATAAATAAATTAAATTTAAAATAAAAATAAAACATGTTGCAACAGATGTTTTCTTTACTAGATGGTTGTAATGTCTTTAATCTGATTGGCTCATATCACTTACTGTACAGCAGCAAGTATCATTCTGTCTTTCTTAAAATTCGATTTAAAAATGCATTATGTTGGGCTTCCTTATGAATGTACCGAACTGTGAGTAACTCAGTTTTATTTACTTGCTGAAGTGTATTGAGTTTAAGAATTCATTTTAGACGCTGCTTATGTCCAGTTGTGAATGTCTTGCACTGGTCTACCGATTCCTTATCCACACAAACACACACTAATACTCAGGCAGTTTAACATGAAGCAGGTAATAACAAATGCGTACCCCATGAAGCTCCTGAAAGCAACGCAAGCGAAAAGGAAAGACAGGGCAGATAAAGAAAGAGAGAAAGAGAGAGAGACAGAAAGAGAAAGAAAGATGGATGGAGAAAGAAGGAGCTGAATGAGAAACATTAAAACCCACAGGACACAAACCACTGAAGAACAGCACAGGAGAGAAAAGAAGATTACAGCACAGTTTAAGAGAAACAAGCACAGGAGTATCAGAAAGAGCAAAACACAGTATATGAGATACATTTATATTCACTGTACAACATTAAACTGAAACCAAAGCTAATACTGCCCTAAATTAATCTTTCTTCAACTACAGACACTTTGACGTCCTAGGGGTTGGTTTTTTATTAAAACTAACACGTTTTATTTATCTTTTGTTATATTATATGAACGAAGGTTCACACTAGAACCATCTTGGTTTTATCAGTCCTTCATCATTTCTCACTTTCAAATACCAGAATTTATTGTTTTACACTTACCAAAATGTGAAAATTTGTAAATATTTTATTAATTGAAACCTAATCATCCCTCAGTTCTGGTGCCATTTCACATGACCAACCTAATAAATGTTTTTAGTTTTAGGGTTTTTACTATTTTAATTATGTACCATTTCTGATCTAATTGGATTTTGTCAAATTATGCAGAAAATGTGAAAATATTAGGTAACACTTTATTTTAAGGTGATGTAGTTACACGTTACTACATGATAAATTGAGCATAATTGCAAGTCACTAATCATAAAACAAACACTAATAACTCTATAATAAGTACATATTACTCAGTACTTATTTGAGTAAGTACAATGTAATGTCAGCTTAAAATAAAGTGTAACCAAATATAATTTACATTTGTGTATCAAAATAGATACATTTGCTTTAGCAAGACAAAGGAGTCGGTTATTTTATTGCAAAAATGTTTTAAATGTAATTTCCACCATATAATGCTAATAAAACCAATACATCCTTTTAGATTTGTTGGAAATTACACTGTTATAGAAATGCTTATGATTTCCAGAAATAAATGACAAAAACGGTAGCATTATTTTATGGTGCAAGCGAAACTACTGCTGGACGTTAATTTATAAAAAAAATGTATTAACAATGTAAATAAAGTAGAATAATAAAAAAATTGTGCGTGTTTTGTAAATCCACAAGGGCAAAAGTGTCCGTAGCTTAAGAAACTCTTGGCGAACGTGATTTCACCAAGCGTAACATGTTCTTGGATCAATATCTTTGTTGATCATGGAACAACATTCCAATCAACCAATTAGATTTGAGGGACAAATTTACAGTTTATGTCCGGTTTAGGCTTGAAACCAGGTTAAAGTGCTTCTAAATCAGTGTTATTCACGTATTATTTCCCTCTGATTTTAGGGATAAGTTATTGATAGGGTTAGGTTTAGGGGTGGGGATATGGTTAGAAGTATATTTAGGATGCAGGAACATGTCTTTCTTGGCAAAATCACAGTGAATATGCTGTAGTACCACCATCAGAAGCACAGGTGCCAGTCGGAGCTGGTGGAGAATTTCTGCACTACTGAATAATACAGCTGCAAACTCACACAAAATGCCTGGTCTCAAAAGCGGAGCAGTTTTCTCTCACCTCTTTTTCAGCTATTTTAAAGCACCCCGGGGTCTCTCTGTCAAATGCAGAGGTGGAGATGGAGAGACAGCTCAGCATCTGCACATGACGACTAAGAAGATTCAGCCACACTAGACCTTGGGATTCATTACACAAATCACACACGCGCTGTCAAACCAAATGTGTGTGTGTGCATTTATGTTTGCCTTGCAGAGAAATCTGCACCCGACTGGGTTCATAAACTACATTATGTTGGCTCTCGGCTATGAAAAACTCATGCCGTCGTGATGTCACGGTGGTTGCCATGGCTATACAGTTGCTAAATTTTCTGACTGGTTGCTAGCGTGTTGCAATGTGGTTGCTAGGGTAGCTTGTGGCTTAGGTGGTTGCTAGGCACCTACATCATTGTGAGTCTAGGGGATTTTATTGCTGCTTTATCATCCATCAAATGAAATGTTTAAATTCAATCAATTAGAAGAGTAATAGCACACTAAGGAAATCATTACTAATTACCATGGGTGGCTCAGGAACAAAAAGAATAAGGCCTTGTCCACACTAATACGGTTTAATTTAAAAACGCATCTTTTACTCTCTGTTTTGGCCTTCCGTCCACACTGAGACAGCGTTTTGTCCTGCGAAAACTGAGCTAAAAGTGGATAAATTTGAAAACACCGTTTTCACGTTGTAGTGTGGACTGTGAGAATGGATGACGCGTTTAGCACCTGAGCACCTGTTATGTGCTATTCACTTTCACACTGTTGCTAAAGATATGTTACTTTGTACACTCTTCATATCGCAGTTGCGTTTTAGACCAAACATATAATGGTGACTGAGTGCGACCTGAACGCATCAGTGAATGCTGAGATATTTTGCTAAATATATATGGTGTCTGTATCATCTCAGTGAGCTTTCCTGAGAGTTTACGCATGCGCGGTAAAGTAAATTTAGCCTTTTCCGACGTGGTTTCAGTGTAGATGAAAAACTTTTGGAAAACGCTAGTGTGGACGGAGTGTTTTGAAACGAAAACGCCGTTTTCAAATGTATCCGGATGACTATGTAGACGTAGCCTTAAAGGAAAACCGTTGGGAAATATGTCCTCTCTGCAACTGTCTGGCTCAGATCCTGTGGGAAATACTAAATCCGAACCATTAGCACAGGTGTGCGCGCTGCACACGATCCCATTATGAGCTAAAAAAAAACAGATGCACGTTAAACCGATCAGTTCCTAAGACCAAACTGCACACAGATGCCACACTTCCCCTCATCACAAAGCTTCATCTCACACCAGAAAATAAACAGCGAGCAGTCACATCCTGTTTCTGTCATTTTCGACTGAATGCTCTCTTGCCGGATTTGAACTGACAGTCTGCTCGTCTCTGCTCCGCTCTGACAGAATTACAAAAAAAGCCACTCACGAGCAGGCGAAGGCCACCAGGGCGCCGCTGACTACAATGAAGTCCAGTATGTTCCACAGGTCCCTGAAGTAAGACCCAGGATGCAACAGCAGCCCAAGATCAATCATCTAGAAGGAAGAAGGTGAACAAAAAAGAAATTAATACTTATATTCAAGCAAGGACGCATTTAAATTGATCAGAAGTGACAGTAAATACATTTAGAATGTTACAAAATAAATGCTGTTCTTTTGAACTTTCTATTCATCAAAGAATCCTGAAGATAAAGTATCAGGGTTTCAACAAAAAATATTAAGCAGTACAACGGTTTTCAAAATTGATAATAATAAGAAATGTTTCTTGAGCAGCAAATCAGCATATTTGAATGATTTCTGAAGGATCATGTGACACTGAAGACTGGAGTAATGATGCTGAAAATTCAGCTTTGCCATCACAGGAATAAATTACATTTTAAAATATATTATTACAAATTGTAATAATATTTCACAATATTTCAGTTTTTACTGTTTTTTTTATCAATTAAATGCAGCTTTGGTGAGCATAAGAGGCTTCTTTAAAAAAAATAAACATGAATAAATCGTGCCAATCCCAAACAGGGTAGAATTATAAAATTATTAAAAATATTATATACAGTATATAGTATATGTATATACACTATATGTATATAAAATTTCATACAGCAAAACATAAAAATATATTCTTGCGTCAATGACACAGTGACAAGGAGGTTTTATTTACCTTTATAACCATCTCAAATGTGAACACACCAGTGAAGACGTAATCTAGATATTTCAGCACCTGAGGGAACCACAAAACAGTGTGAGTGCTAGAAATAAGAAGTAATTTTCTTCCTATTTCTGCAGTCCCACAGACCGTTTGAGCAAGGGAAAGCATATGATGCCATAAATACTGAAAAAAAATCTGTGTAAACCATAGTGTTGGGCCCCACTGCAGCTATGATTCAGCGAGTAATTCAATAATCTTCAAAACAGAACAGACATGATGTACAATGTATTTTTCTGAGAGACAAAAATAGATGTTCTGAATAAACACTCAAGCTTTTCCATCCTTTCATTCCTCCCACATGAGCAGTTGGGGAATATTGCGTGAAAGCAGAGATTCATCAGACAAGCCGATCACCCTCAATGAATCAATTACAGAGAAAACAGTGGACAGTGGGATTCTTGAAGACATGTGTACATGTAATTCTCTGTTATTCAGAGAGCGCTGCTACGTTTATGGGCTAATGCAGTCTGAAGTCTTCTCGCAGGCTTTCCCGAAAAAAAAAAAAAATTGTGCAAAAGCCAGTCAGATGGGCTAGTGACATTTCAGCATGACATTTCAGACAAGGGCTGCCATACTGCCCTACAGGACTGGTCTTGAGTTATGTAAAATCCACTGATGTCATAACCCCATCTTACAACGAAAGACAGTGACAATGAGATCAAAGTTTGTTGCATTTTATAGATTTATAAGACAGCACTTTAAAAACAGACGTGGCAAGACGATTCACTAAATAGACTTTTTCAGGTCTGGAAACTACTTTTATTTCTTGACATTTGCAAGTGTGTCTTACGTCATTGCGAGGGGCATTGGCCTGCACAGGGTCTTCAGCAGCGAGAGCGATGCTGCTCATGGTGATGACTGTGAGGATACACATCTCAAAATACCTCAGGTTCACCACATAATGACACAGCCGTCTCACTCTACAGAGGCAACATGAAAACACAAAGCTTATTCACACTATTCAGTAGGTACATCGAAATCTAGATGTTTATTCACAGCAGTTCTATGCAGGTAATATATGTGATACACATTTCATGTCTCTCCCGAAGACTGCGCTAGAACATATAGGGTTTGGGGTTTAACTCACGGGTTAGTTGGACCAAACACAAACATGGAGCTGTATGGCAGAATGTGTTTGGGCGCATTCTGATTTAACTCATCAAGATCTTTCTTTTCCTCGTTCAGCAGTAGACTGTCACCATCAATGTTGTTCACTGTCAAACAGATAATCATTAGAGCAAAGATGAGGAGGGGATGTCACAAGTGGCAAATAAACATTCAAAGCTGCCTTCTTTTTAGCAGTGCTGAATTTGTAGTTAGTAGATAATACTTGTGGATAATACTAATTCAACCAAAAATGAATAGTCTGTCATCATCTACAGTATTTACCCTCATGTCACCTAAAACACTTTTTCCTCTGTGGAACACAAAAGTAGTCATTTAGCATAATGTCTAAGCTGCCGTTATACAAGATCTTGACCAAAAACTGATGCACCTCTTAATGGAAATAACATCACAACATTAGCTTTTTAGCTACATTTTTGGTCAAGATCTTGAATTGACTATGCAAGAGTAAAGCACTATGTAAAGTCTACTCCAGCACATCCCACAGACTTTCAATGAATTTAAGGTCTGGACTCAGAGCTGCCAATCTATGTGTGGAAATGATTCTTCATGCTCCCTCCCAACCATTCTTTCACATTTTGAGCCTGATGACTCTTGACATTGTCATCCTGGAATATGGCCATGATTTGTTTTCCTAAATGAAAAGCTACACACTCCATCAATTAGGGTTGCCAAACATATGCTAGAAACATAATAATCACTGAAATAATAATCCAATCATAGACTCTTAAGTATTTGCTTATTTAAATCTAAAGATAAATGTTAAATAATACTTACTGGGGATGATTATGGTCTCTCCTGGTGGGGCAGTTATGGTGACGGGGATGTTGACTCCGGTTGGGCCTGCTCTGGTGCTGTTTTTTAGATTATCCGTGACTTCTGGCTTCTCATCAGTAGGAGACTGGAGAGGGCTGGTGGCTAGGCTGTCTGTTTCTGTCGGTCTGCCCCTGTAATAATTGGAAAGCTATACATCTGAACAAAATAATATACAACATACACAATATAACTCAAAGTGCTCCCTAATGCTTTGCAAAGTATGTGCACATCAAAGCAACAATAAAATTGTAGCAACAAATGCCATGTCTGATCATATACTCAATGTCAGTCTATTCAGAATGTACACGGCTTCAAAATGCCTCGCATAAAATGATGAATGACACTGCGTTATATAACAAAAATATCAAAGTAATTTCATTTAGAAAACAAACAAACAAAAAAACAGCATACTTTTCAAGAAAAACCTTTGAAAGAAAAAAGTATTTGGACTCTTTGTGGTTATCAAACATTAGTGGAACAAATTCAAAATTCATGTGAACGGAAATGTTGGCTACTCTGCTACACCTGTGTGAATCTGATGAGAATCTGACTTGATCATCTAAGAATCATCTTGAAACAAGCTGGTCAAAAGATATTGCAAAAATGTTTATGTGTATGTGTAGTTTTGAGAAAAGCTCTAGTATTTTTTGTTTCTGCAACTTCCACTTTTAGTATTTTGTTATCTAAATGTCATGTTTTTTTATTTATTTATGGCTTAAAGGGATAGTTCACCCAAAAATGAAAATTCTGTCATCATTTACTCACCCTTGTGTCATTCCAAACCTGTATGACTTTCTAAGAAAGAAAAGAAAGTGATGTGACGTGTGTATTCAAGTATGGTGTCCCATATTCGGAATTTGTGCTCTGCATTTCACCCATCCAAGTGCACACACACAGCAGTGAGTATTGAACGCACACACTCCGTGAACACACACCCGGAGCAGTAGGCAGCCATATTTGCTTGCTCAAGAGCACCTCAGTTGTGGGTAATGAGAGTGGAAGAGAGCGCTGTTCATTCACTCCCCCCACCTACATTTCCTGCCGGTACTGAGACTCAAACCTGCGACCTTCGGGTTACAAGTCCGACTCTCTAACCATTAGGCCACAACTTTTTCTTTTTTTTTTAAAGAAAGTGAAAGATTTTACAATGGGCACTGGTTTTCTGTACTGTCTCAGACGAGACAGATGGGACTCGAACCCACAACCCTTATCTCCGAAGGCTGATGCCTTATTCATTCGGCCACTGGTTTCTTTGTTCTGTGGAACATTAAAGAAGATATTTTGAAGAATGTTGGTAACAAAACAGTTTTGGTTCCCATTGACTTTCATTATACGGACAAAAAGGGAAACTGAAAATAATTGGTTACCAACAATATTCAAAATATTTTTTTTGTGTCTGTGCTCTTCAGAAGAACATACAGTCGACATACAGTCTGAGAACATACCTGCGTTTTCCACCATTCTCCCTGCATTCTTCTCCATCCAGTGTAGACTGGGCTTTAACACGGGGCCGGTGTCTCCTCCTCTCTCCATTCCCTCCTTCGCCCTCTTTGTGACCTCGAACCCTACTCTCACCCCTGCCTCCGTTACCGATCGGGCCGTTTCCGTTCCCGTTGAGCTCTCTTGATCGGCGAGAATGGTGATGTCTGTGTTCTCTCTCCTCCATCCCTGAGCCCTCCTCAGGAGAGCCAGCCATGTGGTTCATGTGTCCCCCATCCTGACTGCTGCTGCGCTCCAGGCCGCCCTGGTGCTCTCTGTTTCGGCTGTGGTGTCTATGCTGCCGCCCTTCCCCTGCATCTCCGTTCTCTCCTCGACATCGATGGGGCTTCTTTGTCGGTTGACACTCTCGACTGTCCCCATCTCCGTCAGTCCTGGAATTGTCCACAGTGCCGTCTCGATGTTCCACCACCAGAGGCCGATCGTGGTGGGTCTTCATGTCGGGCCGCAGATGCAGCGCAGAAGACAAGTGCAGACGCTCTTCGGGCTCTAGTTCGTTGAAAAGGGCCTCGCTGCTGTTGCGCAGATTGTGTCTGCGCAGCTGGTTGGTGCGCTGCTCCCATATGGACATCTTCTGCAGTGACCTCTGCTGCTCTTTACTGAGGGACGGGAGAACATTCGCCTGAATTACACACATCAATTATGTACCTACTCCGATAACACCCACATCCATGAGCCTACCACTGTCGACCACTCAAAATCACTCCGATCACAGTAAGTTTTCATGATATCATATGTCATGAGTTTGACATAAGATGACATGATCAACAGTAATGTTGTTTGCAAACAATACAGCATGAATGGCTTTTTTATTTTTATTTTTTAAGAATAAACAATTAGCCAATCAAAACAGAGGTAGACCTAATTTTAAATCTTGATGGTACAGGAAGCTTTTAAAAAAGTAAGTAAAGCATTAAAACTAAAACTAAAAGTGAAATAAAAATAAAGCAATATAGAAAATATTTAAACAAAAACAAATGAAATGTACAACAAATATACAACAAAATTACCGAAACCTAAAATAAGTTACTTTACTTTAACTAAATAAAGTACAAAAATAAAAGTTAACTTAAAATATTAACAAATACTATACAAGTATTCATCAAAACAGAGGTCATTTGCATACAGTTCATTCATTCTTAAAGGTAGGGGTGAGCGGGGCACAACCTAACGTGGGGCTAGTTGTAACACACATGGTTTAAAACTTTCCACACATGCCAGCATGACGAAACTTAATGTATTTTACTAGTTGCCAAATCAACACTTTATAAAGAAAAACTTTTGCCAAAATTAAAAAAAATCTTTTTTAAACATTTATTTAACCATAGCAAAAGTACATTTCTTACTTAAGTTAATTTTTCATCTCTGTTTTTTGTGTTTCTTATATCTTACATCTGTTATTTAGCAATTGAGATAGTTCTTTAACGCTGATCTAACCAGCAGAAGACCCTAGCCAGGTTTAAATCCCGGTTGCACATGTGGGGCATGTTTTAACACTGCGTTACAATGTGTCCCTCACATGTTACAATGTGCCCCACCTGTGGGGCATGTTGTCACATTTCACTTCCAGTCTTTCGGTGTAAATCAAGAAAAATGTATACACTCTATTAATGAAACAAACCCACATAATTGTACTAGACGTGTGAAATTAATGTGGGGAAAAATAAACACTCTGAACCCCAAGTGAAATTACACAAACTGAGAAAGTCAAAAAGTGTTAGGTTGTGTCCTGCTCTCCCCTACTTTTAAAGTCACTTTTGGGTGAGCTACCCCTTTAAGAATATCAGGCTCTCAAGCATCCGAGTGGAACAGTGGTTGGCATAGATGTTTTTCTATACAGTATACAGTTTCAGTATAATCTGTACCTCATGCTCTTTAACTCATGCATTTCACTTACGTCCAACACCAAATGCATTGTTAAGAAGAGACAGAGACTACAGGGACTCGGAAGCCCTAATGATGTGCTAATAGCATGTGCTAATGATAAAAATCACTAAAGTTGAACAAAAATAATAATAGCATCCTGAGCTGTGTCACTATACCTCACAAAGCGACGACATGGAGTGTAGACATAACTCCTTTGAGACACATTCAGGGTAGCACAACACAGAAAAATGACAGACATGTTTAAGACAAACAATCACATTATATGAAAAGAGGTCAAGAGAGAAGGGAAGAACAACTAGTGAGAAAGAAAAACACACACAAATAGAAAAATGCAACAAGAAATGCGAATGTTGACACACAAACAACACAAAACCTGCAGATGTCAATAGAATTTCAATGCACCAAATGATGTTTTCTGATGAAAAGTCCCATTCTATCCCTTGCATGCAGAAACATACACACACAAACCCCAAACCCACACACTTCAAAGCCCGCTGATCCAAATAGTCAGTGAAGCTTGCAGACAGCACACCCAGACTGCTCTGTTTAGCTTGGCCTTCATTCATATTGGAAAAGTTATCCGCTATCAAAAGGATAAAAATCAAAGTGCTGCAGGCCTCTGCAGCCTTCACATATATAATACATCTATCTAAGGACAAAAGGAGACCATGTAAAGGAGGAATAACAAGCTCCAAGTACCAAGCACAAATAGTTATATCTATCTATCTATCTATCTATCTATCTATCTATCTATCTATCTATCTATCTATCTATCTATCTATCTATCTATCTATCTATCTATCTATCTATCTATCTATCTATCTATCTATCCATCCATCCATCCATCCATCCATCCATCCATCCATCCATCTATCCATCCATCCATCCATTTATCTAAGCAACTTCCTTGCAACAGGCTAGCAAATATTTAAACTAGAGATGCGCGGTTGGCGGTTACAATGGATGACGTGACGAAAAATAATATTTTAATTAAATTCGGGCGGGTGGCGGTTGAACCAATCAAATGATTGTTAGGCCTGCTGGTGTAAAATGAATTGCACTGTCTAGCTGAAAAAGACGCGCTCTCTTCCCATGCAGTCAAAATTAACGGGAGTCTTCAGAATAGGCTCGTCCTAGTCGTCACCCTGACATAACCGTGCGTAGAGTAAATTGACTATAATGTGGATGACTTGTTATTTTATTCGAGCTTTCTTTCTTTTTGCAAAAGTGCAATAGGCATTAATTAGTAGTAGGCTTAATAGCAGCATGTTGAAATTATGTGCCAAATTGCGTTTTTTATTACAATGATATAATTGTACAGTAGCCTAGTCAGGTAAGGTCAGGTTTGCCGATGTGCGTTTTATTTAGGCTATTTATTTATTTTTGTCCCTGTGCGCCGATCGGAGACGGAGTTCACTGCTGATATTCTGGGGATATAACATAGCCAATAGGCTGTACTAGTATGGACTTTAGCCTTTAAATATCTTTGCTGCATTGGATCAGTATCCTTTCTAGAATAGGCAAGAGCTTTAAAGCCTCGCGGCTCGCGTCAGCCATAGACCTTAAAACAATCAGCGGATGACGGGTGGGTACGGCTTTGAAAATTGGTCAAAAAACGTTGGTGCGGATGGATGGCGGACGGATGATGAGTTTTGTGATGCGGTTGCGAATGAAATAATAGCCCATCAGTGCATCTCTAATTCAAACATACATAAAACCGAAATCTTTTTTTTACCCATTTTCGTTTTTTCTTAATTTCAGACAACATTCTGTGACGCCAACATTCAAGGTTGTGTTGATTAATTGGAATCTGTATGAAAGCATTTGTTTACTACTAAAAATTGATGCTGTGATCAACCCCAAAATCAATGAGATGAGCTAAGAATAAAAAGACAGAGGGGAAACAATGAGAGAATTAAAGCATTAAGGAGATAGAAAGAGGAGAGGAGAGGAGAGGAGGAGTATTGTAAGTGAGAGCACAACTCACGGTGAGTGAACGCTGCAGACTGAAGACCTGCGAGAGATTGCATCTCGATTTTGCTTTACAAAACTGCACATGCGAAACAAAAAAACAAAACAAAAGAATGAGACACAAACTCAACTGAAAAAAGTGCCGAGGGAGCAGATGGCAGTCAGGGTGATGTCACTTCTGTCTGCCCACCTGCCCCCGTGTGTTTCAAATACAAGACACAAACATTGGTAACACTTCAGTAAAGGACACTTTAAACACTGTACAGACTGTGGCCTTGGAGAATGTCTCAAGACTTTGAAATTATGAAATTATTTAAAACAATTCTGGCCTTCCACTTCAGTGTCACCAAAATATAAAGCTAAAAATACATGTGTTAAAAACAACTCAGACGAAATTAAAGATCTTAACAATAAACAAGCTGCATTACAGAAATGTACAGTTGGCAGTTTAGTAAATTTGATTTGATGTGATCAAATGAAATGTGGATTATAATTAGTTTTGTTGAGAAATATTGAGGTGACAATTGTAAAGTACTAACATCATGTGCTCTGTGAACAGAAAAAAAATGGTTACACATATGAACACAAATGTAAATGAAAGTAGCACAACAAGACAACCATTCAGACTGTTTTGTTTTCTAAAAACCTACTGCAGATTGGCATCACTCAGTGTTTCTTCAAATAAAGTCATTTGTATAGAAGAGGATGATTTGTAAAAATGTTTAGTTATACTCTTATAACGTCTTAGAAACGTTCGACAAGGAATATACTAAATTATATTAAACATATTGTATATTGTTATTACACATTTTATTACACAAATTATGTTGTGGGTTCGTTTCCATCATGACCAACAATTTTACCACTAATACAGTTAGCAACTGTTAGTGTACTTGTTTACAAAAAAAGATGGGCATAACATGAAATTAATTAAAGATGTTCAATTTCAATCTGAAAATATTAGAAAAAATATTGTGTACTTGTGTAAAAATGCTTAAATGTCATTTCTGTCACTGTCATTTTCTGTGATGCATGTATATAGACTGTTTGATGTTTACAAATTACTGTAAAAATTACTAATGAGAAACCTAATTCCACTCCTAATTTCCTTAAACTACAAAACATTTTAGGTTTATTTACCTAGTAGAAGCTTTTGGGCAAAAATGCGCATATGTAAAAAGCATATGGCACCATAATAACTATCTCTGCAGATGACATATAATTAAAATATAATAATATACTGTAGCTTTGAAACACCATAAACACACTTATGAAGAACAGACTACACAGAGCAGGTTTAAAGGGGAGGCCAGGGTCACACTGACATTGACTATACAAACAATCAAGCAATCACAAAATAATTAACAGAGAAGTAACAAACAACAGCTACAGTGCACATTATAGGAAAAGTTCCATAGAGCAAAGTTGGATACAAAAAAAAAATCAAAGGGAAAGTAACACAGACACTTACGCTGCTATTGAGATGTTGGCAGCAGACATAGGGCTGACCTCCTTCACCTCCATGGCCTTCTGAAGAGCCAAGCTCTTCTTCGCTGCCTCCTCTTGTTGCTCTTCATCCTAAATTCAAGGACATTGCAGAAATGAAAGCTCAGGATAAAAGAAACATACTGCCTCTTCAGGTGACATGCAGATATAGGAAGCCTTATTAAGGTCAAATTACCTTTGTCAGCTCCTGTGCGTTGGCGAGGTTATCCACGGCAATGGCCAAGAATACATTGAGAAGCGTGTCTGGTTGTTTTCAGGTTAGAGAATTGTCTGTATTTCATATTGTATTTCAATTAAAGGGATAGTTCACCCAAAAATGTATTTCATACAGGTTTGGAACAATTTACAAGTGAGTAAAAAATAACACAATTTTTATTTTTGGGTGAACTATCCCTTTAACATACATGAAATTTGCATTAAAGGTGCATTGCGCAACTTTTCATGTTAAAAATACCCGTTTTCTAACCCATACATGCTTAAACAATTGCCTGATGGGCTGAATGAGCCCTTCTCTGATCACTGCGATTGCCTCTATAATCCTGTACAGTAAAATAAATAAGAGGGATTCGGGTCGGAATCTGAGACTGGGCGTGACGTCATGCGCGTTCACGGCACGCTCATATGTCTGGCAGGTTTGTGTATGCGCCGACGCCGCCATTCTCCGTAGAAAATGGATTCTAAGAGACCGGCTTGTAGTTCATTTCAAACACCAACGCAAACTCCACGTCAGATAAAAAAAGAGAACTTTTGTCTAGTGCAACCAAAAGGTCCAAATTGGAGTCAGACAGGCGTCGGGGTAAGACGAGAGTAAACATAGGGAAGGCTTTCAACAAATGGAGAGATCTCCGGTCTGCTCTAGGGCTCAAACGGGATCCTCAGTTGGCTTTTTTCTTGATAAAAAAGGTAAGATATATCCCATTCTCTAATGTCTGATACGGCCAATAATGACAATAAATGACGATCCATAAAATGTGTAATGCTTTAGCGTAAGCTAGATAAATGTACAATCGGAATAGGTTTTACTAACTTACCATTGTCAGTGATCAGGTTCAGAATGATTGTGATATAAAATGCTGATATATAAGTTAGATACTTAGACACAAATTTTGAGCAAATTACTGCTTAATTACGATGTATTGCTATTGGAATATGCTACTTAGCTGATCAATAAAACAGGCTAAACCCCCGCAAATCTTCGGCGGATTAAGTTAGCCTATTTGGCTTTTATGGTAACGTCATAGTGCCACTTGATTGTTTATTACCTTGAGACATTTGGGTGTACTTTGTTGACCGACTGTGTATGGTATGGTATCATGATTACTATTTTGAGCTTTTACAAAGTAATAACTTATATTGTTCATGAACGTGTTTCCATAATAATAGTCATAAGTGGATACAGTAAACACATAACACAGTTCAACATGGAGATAGATGGGAATAAAAAACGAAGTTTTCTACTACCCCCATTTTTTCCCTCACACATAAGTGTGTTATTTACTCAATTGCCTTTCCTTTCACATATTTTAAATTACTTGCAGATTTAAAACTTTATTACCTCTGAAGACATTATGATTGTAAACAAAAAATTTGTGCGGCTGATGCTCCTTGGGTTATGACCAGCTCGTGCTCGTGCAAGCGTGCGTGTGCGTGTGGTCCGTGAGCGTGCACACCTCTGGTTGCAGTTTCGCTTGCCGCCAGAGGGGGCGTAGTTCTGCGAAAACTCAGACTTTTGCGCAATGCACCTTTTAGACCAGATTATATTTTTACATTTTATCAATAATTTCAAGAAATTCATTTGAATGAATTTGAGTTGAATTTGAATCTTTTTTTCATGAAAAAGTATTATTTTTTCTTAAATAAATAAATAAATAGAAATGTATATATATTTGTATTATATGTTCTTTGCCTCTTAGAATATTCACTGTAAGGTTTTCCATATGCAGAACTTTTTAATGTAGATGCATTGAAAATATTTTTGTCCTAACCAGATGCAACTCCGTAACGTGTGATAAAAGGTCTCAGACCTTTCATCTTTACCAGCTGCGATTGTGATACATGAAGAGCAACAGGGGATTCTATTTACTGTTAAAAATAACAGTTTCTATTTAGGTGACGTCGCGGCTGGAACAACAACATACATAGAATAATAATGATAATCTCAGGTACTGATTATGTGCTTTAATTAAAGTTAAAAGAATGTTTTATGAGTTTGAATATCATTTTGTGTGGCCTTTATGACAGCGACGATGGATAACTCACCTCAGATCTTGAAAAAAAAAGAAAAAAAATCTAATTGTGAACTCAATGTGAACAGTCCTATGACAAAGTTTGTTTCAGTCACTCAGTATGTATTTTTAATAATGTTCAAATGGTGTAATATCTATAAATTTGATTATGTACTTATCCATTGCGAGTGCAGTTCGCTTGCAAAGAGAGCTCTACTCATACGCTCCTCTGATTGGCTGTGATTGATTTGTCATGTCTCAAAGTTGTGTCTCTTCTGTTGTGGACAGACAAATGTCGCTGAAATCTTATCGCATTGTGTCTGGTTAGGACACACAGTGATGCTGAATATTTAAAACATCTGAACATATGTAGGACAGGATACAGTTTCCAAAAAGCGTAAGAACAATAAAGTAGACGGAGGAGAACATTCCACTCCGGACGCCACCCTGGGACTCGATGCCATGATACATCACAGCATTCCAATCCTCTCCTGTCAAAATCTGCAAGAGGCATAAACAGGTCAAGCACACCAAACAGTCTTATCGTTTAATATATATATATATATACTGTATGTATATGAAAAACACATTAAACATTCATAAGGCCAAAATAAAATAAAGTATACCTGGAAGACTGTCATTATGGCTGCAGGGAAGCTGTCAAAGTTTGTAGTGGGTGTTTCGTCTTCAAAATTAAACCTAGTTGGGAAGAGAGAGAGCTTCAGCGCACTTGGTGTAAAAAGGCTTCATATGTACACTGAAGATTTTGATGTCAGTTCTGGTTTGCTTTAATTTGGTTCAGCGATGCAGGGCTGTCAAAACAAACATACTGAGTTACCAGGATCAAAATTCTGTTTTATCATCATTTGTACCTTTGAGCGCGGCACTTATCAGTAATTTGTCGACTTGAATCTGAGGAACAATCAGAATAAAATGTACTCAAATGAGACATGGCTTGTTTTTAGCTTTATTTTAATTTGTTTCATTCACCCTCTGAATGAAAACACAGAGAGTTTTTCCAAACCTTAAAACTGTCCCCACAGAGACCCTAGTCTTTCATCTTGACCCCCGTAAAACACACCCAACATTCATAAAATTCAGTCAAATATGCCACCATTTCTGAAATACTAACAAACAGATGCACTTAAAAAACTGTCTGTCAAGCAAGATTTAGATTCACCACCTCTTGCATGTAAGGCAAGGAATATTTGTCCCTGTCTCAGATGAAATCAACCGGAGGATCAGTTTTCCTCTTTTGTCATTTATCCCTGCCATTCTCTTTCTCTTTCTAGCATTTTATTTTTAGATTTCAAAGTTCTCTTTTCAGCCCTGCCTTTAAATCGCCTTTCAGAGTCTGGCCTTCAAGGGAACCACAAGATCACAGCGGTGACTCATCCATTCATAAAGGAGATTCAGAGCACGCTTGCTTTCACAACAGAGAATTATTGCACAAGGGATATATAATTCAGTCCTGGCTTGTCGTGGGATTTGTGCATTAGCTTTACATTGCAAACACAAAGAGGTTTCCAACAGAAGCTGCAGTAGATGCATTATTGCATCCTCAGTTCACTTGAAAAAGAAGCTTAGAATATGCTTGATTACACGGAATTTTGTAAATGCAAAAAAGATTTTGTAACTGCTGGGGAAGCATGGAAGGGTTTTGTATTTCATGCCTACACATGCAAACACTTATTTTCTTCATAGAACAAACCTGAGCGAGCTTGTGTTTCAGGGCCTTCAGGGGCCACACAACTAAAGACGACAAAAACAGGATGAAAACGTCGACAGAGGCTCATTTGACAGGATGTTCTGCTGGAGGGAAAATCTCCAAATACTTCATCGCAGTATGATTTGCATCAGCAACTGAAAACTAAACCTAAAAGTCGGTTATATCATTCTCTGCAACACAAGGAATAAAGCAACCACTTCACTCAGAGCGTTTTAGCGAGCACAGACAGGGTCAAGAAACTCAATGAGCATAGACTAAATTAGAAAGTCTCTTCAAACCACTCAAATGTTTATGCTTGTACTCTACAATCCCTTCCAAAACTCCAGCGCTTTCACTGGTAATCTGCATGACAGCAATTTAACAAACTCTAGGGGCTTTTGACAGGACCTCAAAAACACAGTCACCAAACAAAGCCAGGTGAGTTAATACGATCAGACCCTGCAGGCATTAAACCTTGATTACGTCACAGCCAATAGGAGATGTGCATGTATACTGACGTCACAACACGCACGGGACGACCACCTATCAGAACACATCATCATGAATGAAGATCATAAATGCTGTATGTGTCAAATTAAAAATAGGACTACCAGTGCATGTGAGCTTTATTTGGAAGGGGAGAGTGACTCATGGGTACCATTTCCCATCTGACTCTTGAATATGCATTTCTTCCTTTAGACCCACAGTCTGGCTGTGATGACTAATGGGCATTCACTCAGGACGCGTTCTTGCGTTAAAAACAGCTAGACGGAGCGCAACTATACTAAAAAGAAGCCATGTTTAAGTGTGTGAACACGCATAATCTATTGCTAACAATAATAAACACTATTACTACACTGGAGATGTTCAGATTCATCTGATTGGATTTCAAAATTTAAAATGATCCGTTGTGCACAAGAGGCCAAGGTTTGGCTGGTTAATACAATAAATAATAAAATAAACAAAAGAGGGAGAGAAAGTGGAAGGGCATGACTAAAGCTTTCATTCATCAAGCTTGTTGTCAGCGGGGTGTCTTTCGTTAAAGTATAATCAGCTCAGTAATTCTTTGAGCGTAGAGATCTAAATCCTTGTTGGCATGCCGTATCACTCCCTCTGCTCACAAGAGTTGGCACGAGGGCAGAGGAATTATAGAAAAGAAGGGAGCGGATGATGGATGGTTGGATTGAAATTCTGACAGAAAATGCATTTGTAAAATTTAATTGATGCGAGATGGCAACAGAAGAAAATGAATGAACTAATTACTATTGAAGGAAGGTAGGTAGTAAAGTGCGCATCCAGTAGATTCTTACGCGAACGTGAGGATCAGCGTGCAGTGTGTGTGACGCGAATTTCGTCATCAGAAGAGTACGCGTGTACTCTGTATTTCATTTTTTGGCAGTATTTCCATGGGTTGGAACTCGTGGCGAGAGATTGCTCTAAATTATGTATGCGTCGAACGCCTGTGTGCACGCGTATGATAGGGTGACCTGTCCTGGCCGTCCTGGCTGTTTTTTATAAAGTGATGAAAATGTCCTGGTTTTCATTATTTTTCATTGGGCCATTAAGCGTGTACTCCTTTGCACACAAAACATATGAAACCGGCTTCGGCTTCGGCTTGTCTTGTTATAATCAGCGCGTTCCTCAATCCGCAGCGGCAAGCAGAGAGCACGTCAGAATACAGAGGCCTGTGTGTGTGTGTGTGTGTGTGTGTGTGTGTGTGTGTGTGTGTGTGTTCATCTCAGCCTCAATGGTCTGTCACTGCTCGTCAATGTCAGAATATTTGAAATGACCAATCAAATCAAAGTAGGCGGACTTTACGTTCACAGAATTTTAGCAGCGTGACTCGACGCTTCAGTTTACGGTCAAGTGCGAGATAAGATGTAAGTAGCTAACAGTGTAAAAAAAGCCCAAATGTAAATTCACAGATGATTTACAGAGAAAATTCCCCAAAATTACTTTATGTATTAGAGTACAATAACATAGTTGCAAGGTTGTGAATGCATTTGTCAAGTATTTTTTTATGCATTCACCCCCAACCACGCCCCCACCCCTTAACCCCCCCCCCCCCCCCAAACCACACCCCCACCCATCAACCACGCCCCCGTCCTGTTTTCTGAAAACTAAAATATGGTCACCCTAGCGTATGATTCAAAGGAAGTATGCTTTGGGAGAGGATATGTGATCACATGACAATAACAACATGATGTAGAACGTTGGGATTACATTCTGCACACATTCACACTATTTAGAACATACTTTTTGAGAAATAAGTACTTGTACAAAAGAAGTAGAGAGTATGCAATTTAGGATGCTGACAGTGTCCAGGAAGAAAATTCAAATGTATCCAAAGCTAACAGCTCAAACTTGAGACTGACTATTAAAACATATTACCAAAACTGCACTTGACAGCAGGACACGCTTTTACAAGCCCATTACATAAATGAGATTGCACAATTGAGCACATGTTGTGACCAGTTTTGTTCATGGATAAGGCAGATGGAGCCTAGGGCTGATCTTAGTCTGACAGAAGACACATCAAACACGCCGTCAGGCTTTAGATCAGCTCCAGAAAACTGATCTGAAGCAGATGCCACAGAGATATTACGGAAACTTCTGTTAGAGCTTCATGGTAGACTCGCTGTGGTCATAAGGTTGCATTCAGACGTGCAATTCCAGCATCTTTACAGAATCTGCTCCAGTCTGACACAGTCACTTTTTGATTGTAGTTGTGTTTTAAATGGCTGTGCCTATTAATTGATCAAAAAGAGCATGAGGGTTGTCTATATCTTTCAATTTGCAAATTGTTTGGTGGATGATATTTGAGAAAGTTTTTTTTTTTTCAACAGAACACATAAATATTCTTTCTTGGATAAATCAAAAGGGTGAAATTGGACAGAAATGGCTAGAATGACGGAAGATCAGAAATCACTCACTGGCCCCCGAAGAGCTGCATGCCTAGCAGAGCAAACACCACGATGAAGAGGAAGAGGAGGAAGAGCAAGCTAATGATGGACTTCATGGAGTTTAACAGTGAAACCACCAGATTCCGCAAAGAGTTCCAATACCTGCAAAGAGAGAGAAAGAGAGAGAATTAACATATAGACCACAACATATAGAAGTGGCTCTGATCACTTTAAGAAATGCTGGTTTCAGAGTGTAAAATAAAAAAATAAAACAAATTATTAAAAATATTCATCCTATGATTCTGTAAGGGGTTTGTTATATTGTGATAGAAGTGTCAAAGCTGATTTATATTAAACCTTATATATATATAAGGTTTATATATATAAACACACATCTACTTACTTGGTTACTTTAAATATACGGAGCAGACGCAGGGCTCTCAGAACACTGATCCCAAAAGATGCACCAGGCTGGATTGCTGCCCACACCACCTCAAATATACTGCCCACAATTACCTGAGAATATAAATTAAGAGTCTTTCTGTTATATGGGTTTATTTTTTGTGAGCAGATTGCAATTATTAAAACAGTCTGGACTAACTAGAAAACAAATAAAATATAATGGAAAAATAACAGTTGGAGTGAATGTGAGTAAAATGGCTCAGAGCATGCATGTGGCGATCCAGCGTGGACACAAGTATCACAGTGGCTGATAATGACTGACTGGATGCAGCCTCACAGGCTCGTCTGAATCATGTGTGCTGTGACTCACCCCAAAGTCAAAACAGTTGAATGAGGAGTGAAAGTAGTTTCTGGGCCCCAGGCCGTACATCTTTAGAGTCATCTCTGTCAGAAACAGACCCAGGAATACAAACTCTGCCAGGTCTAACAGCCCATAGAAATGAAAGGAGAGATTAGGTTATCCATCACCACCCAAGCTTTTCCCACACAAACCCTTCAAACTAATGCTATTACATGGTAGAGCTGGGCAACAAAGCTAAAAGAAATAAAACACCAATTTTTTCAGCATTTCGACAATCTTCAATATATACTTTTATTAAAAAATGTAATTAAATGTATATATATATATATATATATATATATACAGTGCTATGCATAAGTTTAGACACCCATGCTAAAGCTGACTAAAAAGAGGAATAAAAAATCATCTTTTGGAAATTGAACTTAATGCCTTTTAAAATAAACGATGTGAGAGATTGGCATGGTTTTATTTCAGTTAGCCTAATAGCTGGTTTGATTTGCATTGAGAGATGATCTTATAGAAAGTACTCCATGCCAATCTCTAGGTATGGTGAAGGCTATGTGATGATGTGGGGCTATTTTAATTCCAAAGGCCAAGGGAACTTTATCAGGATGCATAGTATCCTGGATCCATGAAGTAACTGGCCTTTAAAAATAAAAATCTGCCTGCCTCTATGGGAATTTAACATAGGGGTGTCCAAACTTATGCACCCTGTATTTTAAGGAAGAACATTTATTTATTTACGATACATTATTCATTCACAAAGAAAATTGGTGTCCTTAAAGGTTGGATTTTTCCTAATTTTTTTAATTAAGGCATTAAGTTCAATTTCCAAAATATGATTTTTTATTCCTCTTTTTAGTCAACTTTAGCATGGGTGTCTAAACTTATGCATAGCACTGTATACAGTATATATATATATATATATATACATAATACATATATGTATTTAAATGTATTTATATCTCAATATTTATCTCAAGTTGTTAATTCGATTTTTTTCAATCAGAGGATCAATCATTTAAGCAAAAAGTAAAATAATGTAATTAAATGTTATAATAATTTTACGATTTAATCATTTTTTATTTTATTTATTATTTACAATAATTTACAATTTCTACAAAAACATTTTTATATACACTTTATATAGTGTTGTTATTACAGTGCACATTATTGTTAGCTACAACTAAAACCAGACTAAAATTAGAAATGTTGCTTTGGCAACTAACTGAAATCAATAAGTTTAATAAAATTTGTAATACATTTACGTACATTAGTAATAAAATTACAAAAACTAAACCTGAAATAAAAATAAATTAAAAGTAAATAGAAATATTAAAAGAAATATATATCAAATTTACAAAAGCGCATAGCAAAATAAATAAAACAAACTACAATGAAAATGGACAAAACTGAAATATAAGCTAATTCAAAATACTAATAATATATTAATAACACTGAATATATGAAAAATGCCACAGGCATTAAGTGATTAATCTAAATCCTAGCTTTGAATTGATTTATTAAAACAAGCTGCTTTATAGAAATGAATGAAATTTATCAAGTCATTTTTTGCTTGAGAAACTGAAATGAGATCTTGAATCGTGACTCACGGAGCAAGGAGAGATTGCGAAACTAGTCTAATAACATGCAGTTTAGGAAACTAAATAGCCCAAAAATAATCAATGTGTTTTGACACAGTTCAGTTGTATTTGCTAGTGAACAGAAAGCAAGCGCTCTTACACAGGGCCTTGGTGAGCCCCTCAGGCTGGTCGTAATGGACCATAGCCACACACATCGTGTTCAATCCCACCAAGCAGAGAACGATCCAGTAGAAACTTTGTGCCTTCACCATCCGCCGGATGAAAAAGCGGATCCTCTTTTCCTTTCGACGGAAGTACGAGGAGCTATCGTTCTTACTGCTCTTCAGGCTAGCTCGGGCGAAAGGTGATCCAGGTGGCGCTAGAGAGGTTAAAAAACATTCAAAAACAAGATACTTAAACTCTGATCACAGAACTACTACTGTAAATTCATCTGTAATGTGACTATGAATAATACATGCAAAAATATAAACAGCATCTTGTTGAGATCAGTGGAAATGGATTTGTTATTTATTATATTGTTAGGCTGAGACACTTAAGTGTTTAAGATTATAAATCATTCTATCCTTTTTAAATCTAAAAACTGAAGAGAACATCTACTCAAGCTTGAAAGATTTTAAGGCTTATTACAGCAGTACTAATACATAGCAGAAGTCACCTGATCCTGTTTTCCCTTCTCCAGTTTACGTTTTACCAGGGGAAGTGATTTCTTTGCTTTTTGCTGACTATTAAAATCATTCTATACCAGATATACAAAATAAAATAAAATCAATTGAACAAATTCTATTCTAATGCTATATTGCAGAAAAATTTGATGCAGGCTATGTTAAAAAGTAGCATTTGGCATAGACAAAAAGGGTCATGCATCACAGTAATTGATAATGAGAGTTTCTTAAGGTTAAAGGTCAAAGCTTACCGACAGAGGAGATGTCTGTGAAATGTTCCTCTCCTTCTTCAGCACTGATGAGGTCGTTTCTACCCTTTCTGGTCTTTGTTCTTTTCAGGACTGAACACAAAAAGTGCATAAGCATGCAAATACATATACACAAACATTATGATAGAGTTTAAAGAAACATTAAATTCCTAATCAGATGGGGAAAAAAATTCTTAGCACAGTCAAGCACAAGTTATGTAAATAAAACCAAAACATGTTTTTACTAGCATATGATTTTTATCAAATGAGGAACAAGTGGTTAACAATATTACATCTGGAAAACAATCATTTTACTTGTCTGTCAAAACAATGTAATGTCTTAATTTTTCATTAATTGAATGATACTATACTTATTATATAAGCTTAATATGAGTGTCTAGCTACAGTGATCTTGGCCTGATCTTGCAGTGACTAGTCATGTAAAAACACAATCCTGGGTTCCCGCCACTCTCACACTTTCACTTTCTCTCTCTATCTATCCCCTGTTCTCTAAATGCATAGATCCAGTCGACACCACTAATTACAGCTCAAGAAGGAACCATAGCTTTAATCATCTGCCCTCTGCCTGATAGTGAAAACAGTGAAGATAAAAAACAAACAGATGTAATGACATTCTGTTGTAAGATGGGCAAAGCTATATACAATCACAACTTTACCTGATTTACTTATTGATTAATATTGCTTGTCAGCTCATTAATTACAGCAGGTTAGCAGGCCACTAAATAACAAAAACATTGATTCATAGACTGGTTTAAAAAACAAAAATCTGCCTCAAAGCGAACCACATCAAAATAGAATTTTCTATTGTCCAAGTTTTTGAATAAACATAACGGGCCCTATTTTAACGATCTGAAACGCAAGTAACAAACGCGAAACGCAAGTAACTTTGTGGGCGGATCTCGGGCACTGTTGCTATTATTCCGGCGGGATAAATTACTCTTGCCGCCGACGCAAATCTAAAATGGGTTGGTCTGAAGTAGCTACATTACTCATACTGTAGGTGTGGTTTGGGCGTAACGTGAAATAAACCAATCAGAGCGTCATCTCACATTCCCTTTAAGAGCAGGCACACTTGTTCCATGGCGGATTGCTATTATAACGGCGGATTTGCCAGGCGCGTTTCACAGCCGAGGAGACCGACGTTCTCGTCAGGGCCGTAAAAGACAGAGAAGTGACATTGTATGGGGATGGGATAAACCCACCCCAAATTAGCTTCGGTTAAACAGGCATATACATTTTTTTACCCACACTACATTATGGCCAAGCATGCACCCTTAAAATAGCATCTGAACGCCACTGAAAACGCACCACTGACTTTAGACGAGGTTTTTCCTTGTCTGTGGCGGAATTGTTTTCTGGAACTGCAAAATAGCACAAGGGAATGTTTGCGCTGGAACACACCTCCTCTTTTCGCTGAACCGCCCCCCGGGAGCGCAAGTTCATTTCCTAATTTACCGACGTGCCCCTGTGGAGGGAAAAGTCCGCTGTGCGTCGGGTGCAAAATAGGAATGATACATGCATTGGTGTACAAAGTCAATTGCGCTGGGTGCAAGATAGGGCCCAACGAGTTAAACGCAGGTAAATGTATATTATTAATACAGCTAATAAAACTAAAATACACCACAACTGCAGCCCGCTGGAAAAACAGCATTACCTGTATTTTGAAAATAGTTGAACTAATGTCATGCAGCAGAAAATGTACTTAGGTTAGTGGCATCATTACTTAGTCAGTGCCCAACATTGTGTGGCACGCATGTGAGAATGTATGTGTGTGCATGCGTATAATCCAATTATACCAGTCGTCTTAATCCCTGTAATTACTCCTGGCTTCCAAAACAGCCCAAATTGACAGAGATTATGGCCTTGATAAAACAGAGTCTGCGAGTAGAAAAGCAAGTAGCTTGCAGTGCGAATACAGGCAATATGGCATTAAGGATAAATAAAACAAATATTTTCTTTCCTGTCTTCCTACTGAAACTGGACGTTTAACTGGTTTTAGGAGTATTTTAGTATATAAATACATTACACATGGATGTTTGTTTTTATTTACAATTTACTTTTATTTACATTTATTCTTGTATCTGTGGGAAATTTCTTATTTTGAGAGGACTCTGCACAACATGTGATCAATTCACTTATCTAGCAACTGTGCCCAGGTGAAAAGATCGAAATCTAAACTCAGATTTACCAAAAGCCATTTTGCCCCATTACAGTACAAAAGCATGGTCACATATGATGGCTCATGTAACAAGAGGGCATTCCTTCCACTGGCCTGGTTTGACATAGGATACTATGGTAAACCAGCCCCATTGACCCTTGCCCAGTGCTTAATTTGAATCGGTTCCTGTTCTGGATTTTTTGCGTTCCGACATTGTTTTTAAACGATCCGGCATAAACATGCGCTGTCAGTTCATTTCTATGGAAGTTGAGCTTCACGCAAATGTATTTGGAGTTTATGTTTTGCTATTGACATATATATTTTTGATCAGCTTTCTTAAGTTCAAAATCACTATCATTGGTTGGTGTTTACTGCTTATTGTTTTGCACGCAGTAAAGCGTAACGTTTGGAGAGTAGAATGAAGTTTGGAGAAAGTGTATATACCTGATGGATTCTTCTAATATAAATAAGTTCATATTGCCAAAATGTCAAAAAGACAGTCAAGCATATTTTTATTTTCCATATCCATGAGTAAAGCTGGTAGTGTTTTAAATCAAAAGAGATCCCGAAGATGGAACTGCTAATAATAATCAGGATAACGGGAGACACGAGCAACGGGAGTTAGATCAGTCAGAATCAGAAATCGATGTAGTGGAAAAGGTAACAAAGTCGTCCGTGAGAGAATATCACTGATCAGCTGAATGATATTATGTCTCAACAAAGCTATATACGAGACAGAATAATACACTAGGCTGTAGTTAGGGCTGTGCAGAAACTAGTGAATGATGCTCTTACAGTTGTGCTGTCACTGTTTAGAGACATCATTGTATGTTCCGGGAAAACTTAAGTTGTATGGTCCGTGTCGGGCACAGTGCCTTTTAATTGCTGTTTTTGATCCGGCAATTATTTATTTACAAATTAAGCACTGCCCTTGCCCTCTTTTCACCTGGGTTGTTTTGTTTCCTCCTGTACCACGCACCATCCAAAGGGGATTTCTCCTCAGCATTCTGATCCTCCTCTGCCAGCAACACCTCCTCTGGAATGAACAAATATAAGTAAGAAAATCAGTGAAACCATTATATGAAATACACTCTATAAAGAATTAAGGTCCATTCTCACTAGTACTGTACAGAGGACTAAATGATACAAACATTTTTGCACTACAACTTTTCAGATAATGTACTTTCTTTTAAATATATAAGAATATATTAGACTTTATCTGACGTACTTTACAGAGATGCATTATTGAATTTTCAATATCTTGTAAAATTCTTGATATGAATAGGGTTGTATTCATAATTAAATATTTCTATGCATGGTGGTGAAGTGTTTAACAGAATCCTTTGACACAGCATAGAGAGGTCACATTTATACCAACCTGCCTTGCAGATCCACTCCAGGTATCCCGTGAGCTCTCTCTCAATCTGCTGCTGTCTGCGGAGCTTCAAGAACTCCTGCCTCTTCTCCACTCGCTCTCTTTCTTTGGCAAACTCCCTAAGACCAAACACACATAATAAAAATAATGCACATAAATCATCTAAATTCTGTATACTTTTCAAGACAATTTTCTGAGTGTGTTGTGTTCAAAAGCCCATCTTATTCTAGGTTACAGTTCTTGCTCAGAACATTCCTATCATTTTGTTTTGTTTCTCAAACCACTCCAAGAGGTTTCTCAGAACTACACACTGTAATTGTCTCACTATCCTGACACACACAAAAATGTCTATAAATCCTGAATAAAGTTAACCATTAGTGTTACTATTCATCTTAAAAGGGGCAGGTATTTGTCTGGCACAGGACTTCCCAAAAGCAAGCAATCTGAAATCTGCCCTCTTTTTACATGGAACCACAAAACATTTTGAGCCAATCAACTGAGCCGTAAATGCCATTTGACTAATAACTTTGGATATACAATAAAATGATGTCATGCAAATAGGCCTACTGATAGACTGATGGTACTGTAAAAACACCCACAGTATCAAACAACGCACTAGTGACTATCCTGAGTTGTGAAGTCAAAGAAAAATATACTATTTTACACTTTAAAGAACCCTCAAGTAAATAATCAGGCATTGGTAAAACATTTACTGTTCACACTTTAAATAATATCTGGTTTAAGTAGTATATTTGAACCTACAGTAAAATGAAGGGACTAAAATCAGTTACCACTGAAAATAATAGTTATTTTTATTTTCCCTAGCACTGAAGCATTTTTTTTAAAGACCTGGCAACCTACATGCTGTTGACAAGAAATATGAAGAAGCCTTTCACTTTCATTTTAAGCTGCTACATGATACACGCAATAGGTAAGACATATTTGAATTTATCTCGAAACAAAACTAATATACATGTCTCTAAGAACTTAAATCATGTACTTAAAGGATAATTCCGTTATTTAGCACTTTGAGTCTCTTTTCTGGTTTGTTTGGATGAACTAGAGTGGTGGACACAGAAATTTTGACGATGGGTCCTGTCTAGACTTTTGACTCGTTTAGAATCGTCTTTGACGGCTTCAGAGTGGCTGGCTACTGGCATGCACAAACATGTCCTTAAAACAACCCTTAACGTTCGTTTTCAAAACTGTGCAACTCACATTATGTTACCATACCATTAACATACATAAAATAGCAAACATGATTGTTTGAATAAGTTGTATGTGAATAGTCAATTACATTATTTTGAAATCAGGAAATGAAAGATGTCAGAACAAAGGACACAGGGAAGCCTTTCAACCATCTCAAACAGTCTCTCAAGCAGTAAGCTATCCTTCTCTTTTGTCATGCCTACAATTAACTTAAACTAATTATATTTGAATACACCTTTTGGACAGTTCCAATATATAATCATTTTAAACTATTTTTTTAAGGCAAAGAATTCCCTGAAATAAGAATTGTACTGATTGGGGGTCGACAACTGGGTGGAATAGAATCAAGTGGAAAAAGTTCGGTAGGAAACACCATTCTGGGAAGAAATGCTTTTGTTGTTGGAAGAAGAACTGCCCGATCTGTTCAAGCAGAGGGTGAAGTACACGGAAGACATGTGACTGTGGTTGACACCCCAGGCTGGTGGTGGCATTATGCTGTGGAAAATACTCCAAAGTTTGACACACTGGAAATTATAAGGTGCCCAACACTGTGTCCTCCTGGACCTCACGCCTTCCTTCTGGTCATTCCTGTAGATAATATTTTTCCAGAAATCTATAGAATGGCTTTGAATGAACATCTGGAGTTTTTGTCAGAGAATGTCTGGAGACATATTATTGTGCTGTTCAGCTCCATCACTCCATATGATGATAGATCTTTCAAAAACAATCTTAGAAACTGGCCAGACCTCCAATTAATTCTAAGAAGGTGTCAGAACAGGTATCATGTCCTTAATATTAAAGAAAGGAATGACAGCTCTCAAGTGATCACACTGCTGGAAGAAATTGAGAAAATGGTAGCCCAAAACAATCACAATTACTTTAAAATCAGCAAAGCTGTGTCTCTAGAGGATGAGCGAGAGAAAATAAGAAAGGAAAAAGTCAAACAAAGAATTCTTGCTGTCAAGAGTCAGAGGACTGAACTCGAGCCTGTATCAAGCAACTTTCAAGCATGTATTAAAGGTAAGAAAATATAACATACTAATGATAGACACAAAACTGATTTCAGAGTCTGGGATTGCTGCCTTTAGAAGTAACAAGTTATTACCGGTACTTTAAAAACATGATTACATTACATTGTTTCACTTTATAGAAAGTAATACTAGATAAGTGAGAAACTCTGCCTACCATTGGTAAAATATTTTACCTTTAGTACAAATAACAAACGGCAAACAGTATCTACAGTTATTTAGTGTAATAAATAATCCACCATTTTTTTACACAATAGCCACTGTATTGAAAAAAATCTGTATCTGTATCAGTCATAAGAAAAGCAACATCAATCATTCTCTAATAAAGTACATACTTGTAAATGAAAGAAAAAAACATGCTGATGCAATAATAGTCCTGAATTAAACCTATGTTATATAAACTGCAACATAATTTATAAAAATAGAAGAAAAAGAACAGAGAAAAATAAATTTGACCTCTTCTTTCAGCTGAGGAACAACATCTTACTGATATAAAGATTGTAATACTTGGAGCATCATGGGCTGCAAGGAGTTCTGCAGGCAACCTCATTCTGGGTGAAGAAGCTTTTCAAGTTGATGAATCAAGAACAACAGTATTCAGTGAGGTTAGGCATGCTGAAGTGGACAGAAAACAGTTGACTATAGTCGATACTCCAGGCTGGTTCTGGCTATCTCCTCTCGAAAAGACATCAGAGATTGACAAACTGGAGATTAGACGAAGTGTGCATCTATGTCCTCCTGGCCCACATGCAATTCTGTTAACTGTTCCTACTGCCATAGCATTTAATAAAACTTATCGAACAGCAGTGGAGGAACACATGAGTCTTTTAGGTAAGGAGGTGTGGAGCCATACAATCGTGCTGTTCACCAGAGGAGACTGGCTTGGGGAAACAAGCATTGAGGAACGTATTGAAGAAGAAGGAGAGCATCTTGAGTGGCTAATGGAAAAATGTGGGTACAGATATCATGTTGTTAACTGTAAGAATCACACTGACAGCACACAAGTCACAGAACTCCTTAAGAAGATCGAGGAAATGGTGATGGAAAACAACGGTTGTCACTATGTGCCAGATGAGAAGAGCAATCCATTCAACGAGCTTGAGCTGAAGTTGAAGAAAGGCAAAACAGACATGGAGAAAGGGCGTAGACAAAAATACATGCTTCAAGAGCTGCTTAAAGGTACAAGAGATATTTAAAACAAAAGTTGCACAATGTAACAATGCAAGATATTCTTTGTAGACAAAAACACATACCATTTTTTTCTCATTAACAGAACGGAAAAAAAAACTCTCAGAAGTTAGGATTGTGCTTCTTGGAGGAGAAAGAGTTGGGAAAAGTACATCAGGAAACATGATTTTGCAAAGACAATTTTTTGACATTACACCACAGAAGGTACTTAACTTTTCTTATCTTTAATACCAAATTATTGTGTAATTCCTAAATGCCTGCACATTATTATTATTACATTATTTATATTCGGTCTAGGGATTTAAACCCCAGCCAAGACCAAAGCAATGTATGATGAAAGGAAGAAAAGTAGCAGGATGTCAAATCTCAGTGGTTGACACACCAGGATGGTCAACATCAAATCTGGAAGACGCAAAAGAAATTTTACGCAGTGTGACGGTTTGTTCGCCTGGCCCACATGCATTCCTACTCGTGCTACCAGTAGATAAGTCTTTTACAAAAAAAGATGAAAAAACAGTGATGGAGTTAATGAGCCTTTTTGGGGAGCATGTCTGGAGATATACTCTAATTATATTCTCTGGACACTGGCTGAAGGACACACCCGTTGAGCATTACATTGCGTGTGAAGGAGAAGCCCTGCAGACTTTGATAAGAAAGTGTGAGAACAGATATCATGCACTGGCTTATAACAGTCAAAACATCAAAAATCTGCTTGAGAATATTGAAGAGATGGTGGCAAGGAACAGAGGGGAATACTTTACTCTACAAAAGGGAGAAAGAGAGGCAACAACATCAGTGATCCAATTGTTTACTGGGAAGGTACTGACTGAAGAAGAGTGGAATAAACGTGAGGATGAACTCATCGTGAGGATGCTGGAAGCAGCAGTTGTGGACCTTGATCCAGAATCCAAACAACCATCTGGCAGACGAAGGCAAAGCTTTGACAAACTGATCCCTAGTAGTAAGTTTCTGTTTATCTATAACTAATCCCGCTACAATTTTACTGTGTTAGAGTAAAAGATTATACATCTGTGTAATAAATTGTTTGCTGTCGAAATTTATGACACTTTAACTTATGTAATCAAATAAGTTTGATGCTACTGTTAAGGTGCCATTAAAACCACCCTACCGCTCAAAGGTTTGGAATAATTAAGATTGTTTTAATGTTTTTTAGAAAAAAAAGTCTCTTATACTGTTACTCATGTCAACAAATGTCTTGGATTATCTTAATTTGTATTAAGCAAATATCAGATATACTACTATGAGAGATACTGTATGCATGTAAAACAAATATCCGGCAAAAAAGAAAATTAACCAAACCTTCTAACATTCATTGTATTTTCAGTGAGTGGAGATTCATTGTCTGATACCACCAGTTCAGTTGGAACTCTGAACCCTGCTGATAAAGTATTTCGATGGCTCTGGCATCCAAGAAATAATGCACCGTCATCTGGATATGACACTATGAGCATTACATCAAGTTCTCAGCATTCAAAAATGGAAAGAATCATAGATGATATTGCAATGGTCCAAAACCATCCTAGTGACATGGACACTCCAAAATATGCAAGGAATATGAGAGGAGAAAACCGTGCTAGATCATTTTCAATGTAGAATGTTCTCTAGAACCCAAACTATGTCAGTTTACATTATATACTGTATGTGCAATGACTTGATATAATGATTAATAACTCAGTATGGTAAGATTTTACCGAAGTACTTTTGTCAACATAACATTTTCTATTTCACATTGAGAAGAAGCCAGTGTGGGCTGTTGATCAACCTGTTATATGAGTGTGTTTTAGTGACTCTGCACTGTTTCTGTAGGTGTGTGAGGATTATTGTTATTATTTTTGATTCAGAATTGTTCAAGCAATGATGTAAATGTATAAACTATAAAAATTGTAAGTTACCTATTTATTATTATTTATTATTTACCGGAAACACTTAAGGCATGTTATGTGCCTCAACAATTTAAGTCATAACATAGCTATCTTTGCAAATTGTTAACTTAATGATTGCTTAAAGCAGACATTGAAATCCACATCTTCAACTTATTGTGGTAATTAACATATTTATTTACACTATTAGTTAATACTATATGTTAAGGAATTAATACATGATGACACATTTAATTAATAACAATTCATATAGTTTAATCCACTAGATGCAGCACTGCTGCGTTGTTCATTCAAAACATTGAAGAGCCTCAATGCCGAGAAGATCTTAGTTACATCAAAACCAAGCCGTTCACATAGAATGCATTTTCTGTGCTGCAAATAATTGTTTATGCAATTTCCGAATTTATATTTGATTTATAAACATTATGCACTTTTTTGTACAGTCATGTTATTTCATTGCTTTGAATAAACAATTTAATGTGGTGCATTAATATTTTGCTCATTGTGCCTTCTTGTGGTCTCGGGAGACAAGCCAACAGCTTTTTCCCTTAAACTGAAAATATGCCTTTTAAATTATCCCAAAAAAAAATGATATTACTAATATTTAAGTATAAAATTCAAATTTAGTTTTTCAGCCACCTTGACAGCCCTAATGTTCATTAACTATATCTACTACTATCTACTATATCAAAACTATATCAGTTTTGTCCATAATGAGAGTATGCAAGAATAGATTTCAAATATGATATGAATTTCTCTTTCAGTCCACAGAGCATGTGATCAGAAAACTTGAACTTTAGAACTAACTAACTGCAACAGTTTTTGTTACCACCATAATATATGATGCAGGCATGAACAAACTAAATAAAAAAATAGAAATCTTTTTAAAGCCAGTGGAGTAAAGTAGAATAGTGGGAACAGCAAAACTGAATGAACCTTCTTTTTTATTTCAGTTGCCATTTCAGAATCAGCATATTTACTATATTAATACTGTACATATATTTACTAATTTAGAAGTAACTTTTTAGCACTTTTATCAAAATGCACATACAGTACATCTTGCAGAAAAAAAAAGTCTTGATTAAGCTTATGATTCAAATTAGCTTTAAATATTTCACAACGCTCTCCATCAACACTGTAGAATACATGCATATATAGTACATGACAGTGGTTAGATCATCAATGATTGAGCTAAAAATCAGCTCAACCATGTGTCTATTTTCACCATGGACTAGGAAAGGAAGTTAGAAAGAGAAGGAAAGACACAGAGGGAGAAAGAGCATCAACCGTGATGTACAACTTACCCTGATAAGACACCCAGGACAAGGTTAAGCATGAAGAAGGAGCCAATGATGATGAGAGGGATGAAGTACAGCCAGTTCCAGGTGTTCCCAGAGGCATCATTGGCCTGTGCATAAACAAATAAAGCAAGAGATGTTACAGTAGGGCCCTTACACAACCCATTCACACAGACAATTAAGAAATCCCCAAGCTCATTACAAATAAAGGTTATATCAACATTGTGTGCAGTATCCATGTACAATAACTTGTGAATGAAAACACATCTAAGACTACAACTATCCAAAGCATTTTGAGACTAATTACTTTAATCATTCTCATGGTTTAAGAATCTAATGCTAAATAAATTAAGTCATTACAAATTCACTCCCACAAGCCACCACTGAGAAAATATTGCTGAAGCCATTCAGATTGTTGCAGCAATAACGTTAGCACTGACTCTCTGCTATAACCTGCTTATGCGTTAGTGAGGTCCCACTTTTTATCACTTCTCTCCTTAAGTAAACATCACTTTTACCTCCATCTCACTTTTGAAGGGGGTATCAGATGTTTTTCAATTCAAAAGCTTTTTTATTTTTTGGAGAAAATTGAGAACAAATCAATTTGATTTCAACAAAGATTCAATCCAGTAACTTTTTGCAAATGTCTAAAATGCATTCATAAACATTTGAAAACACTTCCCTTTGTATCGGAGGCAAGAAATACAGAAATAAAGTGTTTGAATAGTGTTAAGCTACTCAAACCACATCATTCAATGAATCATTTTTAATAACTGTTGCTGCTTTGAATAACATCCTCATGGGACACTACACAGACATCAAAGCAACATGGATCAATGTTGCCCTCTCTATATAGCCCTGCTGCTAATGCCATTGATTGTGTTTCTCATAAAACAACCCCCATAGGTGAGATGAGGCACTAGTGAGACTTAATGCTGCTCAATAAACACTGAAGCAAGTGGGAGATAAGAAACAAGATAAATCATTAATGAACAGGTAAATTATTCAGCCAAAAAAAGCACAAGGTATAGATGAGCTCAGTGATGTGACATACTGTAAAAATACATCTCTCAGTTGTTTTGTTTCCATTGGTTTTAGTCCAGATCAGATTAGATGTTAGCACTTTTCCGAAGCCTAACACGCTCATAGACAGTAACACTCGTCATATGAAGCATACAGGAGACTCCACTCACAATTGATTTCAATGGAGTTTGATGATAGTATGTTGCTAAGCTAACAACATGGTATTCTAAAAAAAACATAACTAAAGTCAATTATATTGAATTAGTTTTTATTCTTTTCTCTTTTTTTCAGTCTTGAATGAATTTGATTTAAAATCTATATTTCTTTTACTTTTTCTGCCATCTTGTATTTATTTATTTGGGACTGACTTCTCTCATAGAAGAATAAATTGGTTGCTGCCACATAATGTGGCTTAAATGAGGGTTCTTAGAAAGGAGCATAAATATGATGCTTACCTTTATCTAAAATGTCTCTGTCTTGTTTTCAATATCTCTACTCGACTTTATATACAGTGCGTGCGATATAATTCCTGCTATAACTATAGTACAAATATAAAATTAAAGGTGAGAATTTGCATCAACATCCAGCAGGTAGAGGGACAATGAAGGAGAATCAATCCTTCTTTTACATTAAAGAAAAAACATGACCATACTGAAACTATCATTTGAGGCTACAGTATCCACAGTTTTTTCCCACCACCATCAGCGTGTCTCAGTATTCCTGCAGGCTGCCTGAGACCTGCACTCAGTCATTTCACTCCTAATTAAGCAACAGTGAGAGCAGGAGGTATAAGCTCCCATGAGGGACGATGGGAACCTGTGTGAAACAGTCCCTCAGTCAATGCTCAGTGCCCAGATGAGCCCGTCTATTCTCACTTGTGCTGACGAAGGAACTACTTAGGGAATTACGTTTCTCTGGAACGTCAAAGCAATTCATCATTGCAGAGTGTTAAGATAGAATATAAGTGGCTTAGTGTCTACAATCAAAATAAAAGGAAGTACAATATGTACAAGAACAAACCAGAACATTCATTTTGCAATTACATTTTGAGGGATATTATGTAATTGTACTGCACTTCTTTATTTATTCACTATACTATTCACTATAAAGAAGGATGTTACATGTTTCCCAGCAACCACACGTTGAAATCATCTAAACCGGATGTCTAAACTGGGTTAAGGTAAAGTTTTGCAGCGAAATCAGGAACTGCAAGACCTCATGGTTATGAACCTGTTATGAAAGAGACATCACAGGATTACTACTTAACTACTTAAGCTACTTAACAAAAAGTAACAGAGAGAAGATGCAGCAAAGGTCTCTCAATTTGTAGATTTTTTTTTATCACGATGCAAAGGCTGCTTGTCTTTAAACAGTCCCAAAAGAACTTGACTACTAAAGCCAAGAAACAATCAACAAGGTCACACACAAAGCAACAATGGTATTTTCCCACAAACATTTGAACTATAATCAGATGCCAAAACAAGGCAAATTTATGGAATTATATATTAGAGGTGTGAGAATTTTGAAGCAAAAAGCACATTTATCATATTCCCCTTAATCTGTTTCACTGTGACATTGCACTTCATCTAATTTATCGTCTTTGGTCTACTGCATCCTTAAAGGCTTTTGTAACACTTCCTTTGAAACACTGTGAGCACACACCTCTACTTAATCTGTAAACGGTGATTATCATAATGCTTTATTCAGCATTATGCACAGTCAACTGAATAAAGTGTCAGAACAAGTAAGTGTGATATTAGTGTAATATTTAGTTCTTACAGGGACACAAACTATATAATAAGCTCTTCTGATGTAATGAACATTCGTTTTCTTTCTCTCCCTCTCATGCCAAGATAATACAAATAATAAAGACTGTGGGATGAATTCAAAATTTAAGAATGAACTGCATAATTTATTTGATTTAGCACCTGATTCACTATGTTGAGCACTTTCCTGAGACCGTACAGTGTCGGTCTAATATTGTGATTTATACCCCTGAATCAGCTCTTTAAAATGCTGAGTGTCTCGACTGCACTGTGGGTCTGGATATATGCCCAGATATAATGCTTTTCTCCATCATTTGATCATAATTCGATGATTATTGCTGCCGCACCTTTCTGGGCCCACAAGAAACCCCACGGCTTACTTTAATTATGGTGCAGCATTATTTCAGTGCACTTAGCTCCTGCACGGTTAAACTGGATTGCAGGGCGATAGGGAATAAGACACATGCATTTCTATCCACGCATATTTTTCACTACCACTGTAATGAGTTATATCCAAAAGGGGGGAGGGGAAAGAAAGGTATGAAATGATTCAATGCTGCATGCATCCAAATAAGATTGTCCTCCATCCAGCTCCCAACAGGCTATTTTTAAAGATGTTTAATGAGCTCTGGGATGGGTCTGACAGCCCAGGATGACCGGCTGACAGGGTCAAGGTGCACAGAGGCCTGGTGACTCAGCCTGCAGTAACAAGAGCAAAAACACTGATTACATCCAAACACACACACACTGGCTACTGGAATAGCACAACAGCTGCGGGCTGACTATACATTTTAGTGAAACAATTGTCACACATGGGGCTACTGACCACATGACGTCTCATTTCGGGCAGCATGCTCTCACACGTCAATAAATGACACCTTATTACCGCCCCGGTGGGAGTTGACTGTTTTATTATAGACATATTAACATTACAAATGCTTGACCAGAAGGTAGATTTTAGATTAATTAAAGATGCTGTAGGTACAACAACATCAAGACGTGACTAATTTCAAAATCACCACAAAAAGGTCCCTTAAAATACTTTTAGAAATTACGAGATCTTCAACAAGGGTTAAAATAAATTTCAAGATCAGTGATCGAAGGAAAACCAATCTAGTTTAATGCTGCATTCCATTCAAAGACGTGGGTTATTCCTACTTCTTATAAATCAATAAGATGTTCCCTTGCTTGATGCTCAAAAGATGACAGGCATGTAAGGAAACAAAATGGCAGTATGCCAGTGTCAACAGGTCTTCTAGCAACCAATGATACTGTCCAATGTAAGCATTCCTTCTGCAAATGTACGATTATGAACAGAAAGTTCTTGTTTTTTTAATCCTGTTTCTGCTAACTGAATTTATTATGTAATATATGAGTTTAGACGTATTTGCATGCAACTGAATGTTTATCATTAACTGTATATATCTCCCTGGCTGGGTTTGGCCATGTTCATACAAATCTCCTTGCCACAAAAGTTTTCGAGTCCAAATTCAAATGCCACTCTATTGCACTTTTCAAGGTTGAAAATGACCAAAGATGTTGACTTCTATAACACTAGAAAGTCTTAAAACAACTGACACTGTAACAAATCCAATCAAGTACAAATTACAAATAAAATCTTAATGAATAATAACCAAACTGTGTGAAGTCATGACATGTATTTAGCTCTCTAAAACACTGTTTTCTGCATATAGCCATGGTGACATAAAGAGAAAGTCTGTAAATTCATTCTACTCTGTAAATAAATTCTAAATGATAAAAAATACATTTAAATAAACTGTCCTCTTTAGATACATTTTATTTAAAAGCACACAATGTAACTTTTCGCCACTAGAGGTCGTTTATTCAAAACAAAGGCGTAGCTTGATGAAGCCTTGATTTCGGGGAATCATGGGAGTTGTTGTCTTCACCTCTACAGCCAGTGGAGAATACGAAGGGACTCGGGCAGAAATCATATTCATGGATGACCGGTAATGTATTAAAAATGTATTAACGTTATGAAAGCCGTTGGAGCGGAACGAGGCCGCTGGAGCGATTGCTAAGGAGAGACAAGTACGACACACAGCTCGAGAGCAGTGGAGCTTTTATTATGCCTTCTTCCGGAGTGCTGTTTTATCATATTAGATACATTTGAGTGTGATGAGAGTTGTTATAATGCTCCTCTGTGTGTTCGCTCGGCGGCTACTATATGGGACACTTGTTGCACACTGCAGCGATATTAGGCATGGTAAATATGGTACTTGCGGTAAATCAAGAAAACGAGATTTAAACAAAAAGACTAACTGTGTTGAGCTGTAAAACAATGATTCCTTTTCTGTCGATGAATGTATCCAAACAGTTGCTCACCTGTTTAATAAAACACATAATATATTAAAGCGTCTTTAGTGTTTCCATGGTTTTTACAAAACAAAACCGGAAATCGAGAGTAACACAGATATGATGTCATTGATAGGCGACACAAGGACACGGTCCGTGTCCTGGTTAAAACTGCTTATTTCTCTGGATTTAAACATTCTTAGAAACATTTGGGATAATGTAAGTACACAAATCAACAAAATATGTTCTAGTGGTTTTTGGCTATTTTGATCCAAAAATCTTACATAGTGTGCCTTTAAATAAGTAAATACATTTTCTCAATAACAACAGCAACAACATCATCATCTCCAACAGGTAGTGTTGTTCCACTACAGGGGATCTGACCAGCGTCCCCAAACAAGCATGACACAGCAGTGGTAATTAAGCATAAAGTGATTAATCTCTAGCACAGTGAGAGGGTAATAAAACTAACAGGCATGAAATGAGGAGTGCCGTGTCATTAGCAGAAGACTCCGCCCCCGCTGGCTTGCTATGCCGCAGCTCATTATAGGTGGAGATAATGTAGCTCCTTAGGTTGAGAAACTTACACTAACCTCTGGCTCTCTGCATGTCTGTCATTTATAGAGCTACAACTTGATGCTCAATAAAGAAATGCCTTTTCATTTCGACAAAGGCACACAACCGGTTGTTTCTACCTGGGATTTGAATCTTAGAATATGATTATATATCACAGTCACGGTTTTGCTGCATTGGGAACATTTGGTATGTAAAAGAAAGAATTCATTTGTATAATCCATTACAAACAATCCCATTATTCCATTGTGCCGTTCCATCACAGCGCAATAAAGACATCCATCCGAGGAGTCACATTCCAGCTACTCCGACATGCAATCTAGAAAATGGAGTGCTGTCATTATTCTTATTTCACGATGTGATCCATCCTGCATTCAAACCATAAACAGGATCTCAAAAAGCAGCATATCACACATCATCTTCCACAGTAGCCTTAGAAAAGTATTCAGAACACCATATTCCCTGAATTACTAAGATGGAGGCTGATTTCATGCCTTGTGCTGTTTCTATACATTAACTGTTTTGTGGTGGAAACAGATGTAACTCCTTACAAATATCTTTGGCAACACTTTACAATAAGGTTTAATTTGTTGTATTAACTAACATTAACCATGAGCAATACATTTGTTGCTGTATTTGTTCATCTTTGTTAACACTATAAAAATAACGCTGTTCGTTGTTTGTTCATGTTACTTCACAGTGCATTAACTAATGTTAACAAATACAACTTTTGATTTTAATAATGTATTAGTAAATGTTGAAATTTCATTTTCAAAGATTAATAAATGCTGTAGAAGTGCATTTCATTATTAGTTCATGTTAACTTGTGTAGTTACACATATATTATGTAGTTACATATATTATGTATGTAGTTACAGTAACACTTTATTTTACAGTGTCCTTGTTACATGTTACATGTACTTACCATAGTAGTAAAAGTAAATTATGCATAATCACATGCAACTAACCCTCAACAAAACCCTAATCTACCCTAACCCTATAGTAAGTACATGTTGTTAATTAATATTACTCAGTACTTAAATATATAATTAAACTGTAACAATGACACCTTAAAATAAAGTGTAACCGTAGATACATATATGATGTAGTTACCATTACCGTAGTGTTACCATATCTTTTTAGAACATTGTTTAGTAAATTGTATTTAATTATATTACTGTATAATATCTTCTGTATAATATTTTATATATAATATCAAACTTTTTTGGAAGAAATGCATGTTGAAATACTGAAATACTGAAATACTGTATTTTTTAAATGTTTGGCTAAACTGCATAATGCATTATGTCTATATAAATAACTTGGTTTAATATATATATTAAAAAATACAGTATGTTTTCTTCAAACTTGCTTCTGGCACACCGTTAAGAACTGCCACTCATACGGGTGACTTCTGGGAAAGATCTAAGGCTTATGATGAACAATACATAATATTGATTTACTCTCTATTTGTCACCAATTATAGGTCTTTGCTTTTCAATGCAGAGGGATTAAGAACTGCACTGAGATACTTTATAAACGAGTCAGTCTCTGTGAAATAGGATTGAAGCCCCAGGGCTATAAGGAATGGTTAAACTACAAGCTCCAGTAGTTACAAATTGGCAATAAAATTATGAAGCCGCTGTGGTCTCCCAGAGACGTGTTTTTACAGTATTCTGAGAACAAATGTTGTTTTTAAAGGCCCTGCAGAATGCCTGAGGGGCCACCAATGCAGTTTGAGAGGTCATGTGGCCCTCAAGCCCATGTTAATCAGATACACTCACGCATACTGTACACGCAGGCTGTGCTAAAGTTGCCTTGTGAAAAGGTTTATCGTACTTAATAAAAAAACTCATAGCAAGTGCATGAGTGTAGAGAGAGGAGAGATGTGCTCTGTTCTAAAACATAGTGAGCTGCCTTCAGGGGCAGCATTTGTTTGTCTTTTCTGTGCTTTTTAGTAATAGTGATTGCGAAATGCAGTCATCTTTTTTTTAGCTTGTCAGCTAGGTAAAAATATGTAACTGTGTGACACCGAGGATTTGCCAAATTTGCAATGTTTGTGACAATCTTGGTAGCATCAGTAAGAATGGGTTAAAAATTACAATCTAATTATAGTAATAAATAGTCATGTATGCCATCATTTTCCAGCTAAAGTGTTTGTATCATTACAATAGCTGTATAATTTACAGACATATTTCAACTTTTCTTTGTAAGGAAAATCTAACATTTAGTTAAAACAATTATTAATTTACATATGCAAAATATATTTTATATTTAAAATAAAATTGCCTGAATTTATCAAAATTCCAAGATTTGTGACAGTCTGGGTAGCATCATTAAGAATGGGTTAAACATTACAAGTTAATTAATAATAATAAGTCATGTATGGCATCATTTTACAGCAAAAGCATTTATATGTTTATTTCTGCCATGTATTTTCTTGTATTTTCAGGATAAATAAAATCTGTATTTTCCTATAATTTACAGACATATGTAAAATTTTCTTTGAAAGAAAAATCTAACATTGAATGAAAACAATTATGAAAAATTGTGCACAAGTGTGAAAAATGTATAATACTTAAAATATAAAATATAAAATAAATAATAATATAATAAAATAATAAAATAATAATAAAAAGGTTTAATCATCTGTAAAAAAAAAAAAAAAAATCAGATGAAAGTAGAGTATAATTAAATAAAGTATTATTAGTATTAGTATTATTATATCAACACTTTAAAATGTATATATTTTTTCATAAAAATATGTAGTTTTGTGTTGGAAAAATCAAGTTGTTTAGTTTAAGCAAGCATTAAAAAAATCTTACTTTTGAACCCTGCAAATAAGCTTATTCAATCCTAACAAGTATCGATGAAAAATATTGAGTGTAATTAAAAAGGATTGTTTAACCCAATATTAGCTCTAATTGTTCATTTAAGAGGTTCTATTATGGTTAGGATACTAAAATGAAGTAGACCGTGAGGCGGCTCACTAGATTTTGGAACAGAGTTCGTGTGTTAGAAAGTGGGTGGGTGAAAGTGAGAGAAAGAGAGAGGGCATCAGCATAACCAGCAGACCTCCACATATGACAGGAACAGGTTGGCAGCGTACAGTTTGAGTTCAGCTTAGCATAATTCTCATCTCAGTCTGTGGCGGGAGGAGGAGTGGTGTGGGAACAGGGTGGCATATGCTGCCCCACACCATGTTCTGGCAGTCTAATGCTCTACACATTAGTAAACTGTGAGGAGAAGGGGAGCAGGTGAAACTACAGCAGTCTGTCTTTGCTGTCACTCAGCAGGATTTATACTGCGCTCCCAGGAAGCGTTACTGAGACAGTTCCGTCCATGCCAGCATCTATCCTGAATGTGATATCTCTATAATGACTGGCCTGTGGTAAAAACACACGGCCACAGTAGAGTTTTCTATAAGCGTGAAATTCCTGCATAAATTATGTTATTTTGCATATTTAACAGTCTGCAATTAAAGCAAACTCCACTCTTCCACTCTGTATTCACATCAGCAGGCACACACACACAGATTTTAGCACCTTTAGACAGTCTCATGAGCTCAACACTCAGACAAGCAGAACACAGGCTGTCAGATGTTCTAAAACAAAACACAAAATTCAGAAACAAAGAAATGCCTTTGAGATTACACAAACAATATTCCACATCAACATTCCACACTGTGCATGTCTGTAAATGCATGTGTGTTTATGTGTGTGTGAGGTTAAAGGAACACGCCAACTAGGGCTGGGCGATATATCGCATGACATTGTTATGCGCATCTCGTCAGTAAAGCCGGTTCCTTGATGTAGTAAATCGCCATCACCTGCTTTCAGATGGAGCGGCATTTACTACACAGAGCCGTAGTTCACTGACAAGCTGAGCCATATCGCATTAATTATCACGGACGTATCGCCGACTTTTTGGGACTTTAGCTTATTCACTGTATCCCCCAGAGTTAGATAAGTCCATACATACCTTTTTCATCTCCGTGCGTGCCGTAACTCTGTCTGACGCTCCCACCGCTAGCCTTTAGCTTAGCACAAAGACTGGAGGTAAACGGCTCCAGCTAGCATACTGTTTAGAGCCCTAAGCCCTAACCGAGACCTGGCCCGTGGTGTTCAAGCCCTAATCCGGCCCCAGCCCGAAGATGTCTGCAATTTTTCAGCCCAAACCTGACCCGAGACCAACACCAATATCACTTTAAGCTCTCTCTGACGCGCGCTCTCTGCTAGACGCACACACATACACACACGCTATTAGGTAAAATTTTATTATAGGCTTCAAACATAACTACCACCACCGACAATTATGCCCACAAATATTAATACAGACTGTCCATTACAGAGAAGCATAAGCATGCAGTAGAGAATATTATATAACCAAATGTGATCCAGCAGTAAATAAAGATTTACGGCCTACCTTTTTTTGATGTTAAGTAACTTTACTGAAGAACAACGCTTCAAAGAACTCTTCGCCAACTGGCTAACATTAAATAATAATAAAAATATAATAAATAAAAAAAATCCATTGAACTGAGTAGGCTCATTCACTGTTTATTCGCGAGTGTTGTGAAGAAAAAGAATAGCATCCACTGTTGAAGGCTTCAGGCTCATTGTTTGTTGTGGTAATCAAATCAAAACTCTTTCAAAATGCAACTTTTCCTGAAGCATTGGGAACTTTTTGTAACTCCCCACGCTCCAACTTCTCCCTGATGCTCTGCATGGTCAACTGTCACCTAATGCATTGCACGCGCGTCGATCGCGTTACTCCCGTAATTGCATATTGCGTTGCATATTTATAATATTATCAATATAACAATATTTCATACAGTAGCCTGCGCTCTGCACGTATATTATGGGCACGATGAAAGGAGAGAAGCTAAATGAGCCCGAGTCCGACCAAAGCCCGATCTGTAAAAAACAAAAACAAAAGGCCCGACTGCTCCCAATAAGTGACAAAATAACGCCAACATTTTCCTATTTACATGTTGTGATTTGAATAGTCACAGCGTGTACGAATAACAAGGTCACATGAGACACAGACATCTTCTAACGTATACATACTGGGAACTATATTCTCAGAAGGCTATTCCTATTTACACAACATGTAAACAGGAAAATGTTGGCGTTATTTTGTCACTTATTGGGAACAGTATGCTAGCTGGAGCCGTTTACCTCCAGTCTTTGTGCTAAGCTAGGCTAGCGGTGGGTGCGTCAGACAGAGTTACGGCACGCACGGAGATGAAAAAGATATGTATGGACTTATCTAACTCTGGGGGATACGGTGAATAAGCTAAAGTTCCAAAAAGTCGGCGTGTTCCTTTAAAGAGTTCACCTAAAAATGAAATTGATGTCATTGGTTACTCGCCCTCATGTTCCAAAATTGAATAATTTTCTTCCTCCCGGGAAGATTACAATTCTTTCAATGCATGGAAAAGTCATTTTGTGATGGTGATTAATGCCAAGCTCCAAAATTACAAAAAAGGACCATAAAGATTAAAAAAATAGGGCATATGACTTGTGCACCATATTCCATGCCTTCTGAATTTATCTAAAATATATTTTTTATTGTAGCCATTTCTGTAATCTGTTTGTCTTTTTAGTCTGGTTTAGAGCCATTTTTGTACAATGAGAACTTTTGAACATAAAGGCCCATTTTCAGTGTAAAACCATATTCAGTGAATATAATTATCAAAATCATAAATGGATGCTGCTTTATTAGGGCATTACTTGTCCCTATCCCTAAAGCCCACTTCCTCTACACTTACTCCTAAACATGTGTTTAAAGTACTTTATTCCCACTACTAAATACCTGTTAGGCACTTCATTTCCACTTTTCGAATATTTTCTAACTTATTTAAAATAAACTTTATCAACTCTTTGAGCTGATATGTGATGGGAAAAGGGAGAAGAATGAGTTTGGATGTCTCTGAAACCATTGGCTTATAGGACAGTGAGGCGACAAGTCTCGCATAAGCCTAAGCTTTCTCAGTCTATATATCACCTCAGAAAACTTAGAACGTAGTGCACAGATTCGATGGAATACTTCTATGATGCTTTGTTTGCCATTTGGTATGATAATTCACCATCTACCGTTTTATGGAAAAGAGCTGCTCACACATTCAGCCTCACATCTCCATATATGTATGGATTATAGAAGAAAGAAAATAATAAGGATTAGGAATGATGTGTGAGCGAGTAAATGACAATTTCCATTTTTCGCATGAACTTTCCTTTAAATTATTTTAACAGCAACTCACATAATATAGTACATCAGTCCATCCTTCCATGGTGATGCACTGGAAGACTGTGAGGATGGCGAAGAGGATGTTATCGAAATTTGTGATGCCGAAGTTGGGTCCTTTCCAGTACTCTTTACATTCTGTTCCATTGGGACACCGTCTTGAGGGAGGCTCTACACCACACGGGTACTCGTCAACCTTTTCTCCTAAACATACAAACAGAAAAGAATCATGTACTGTACATAGGCCTAAATCAATAATCATTACATACATAAAGGGGAAATTACTGCAACCACTCTTTCCAAACTGGTCAAACACACACACACACACAGTTATGTTGTGTTTTCATGTTTTTGGGGGACTTTCCATAGATTTTTATATTGTACAAACTGTACATTCTATCCCCTTACACTCTGTAAAAATTAATATGATTTATAAGCTGTTTTCTTCATGGGGACCAAAAAATTTCTCCACAAGGACAATCATTTCAGATATTGCTATCTTTGTGGGGACATTTTGCCCCCATAATGTAGGGTTTACCTGAACCACACACACACACACACACACACACACACACACACACTCTCTCTCTGAGGCATAGCACCTGCTGATGTTACTGATTGAGGTGTGAAGCAAGCAGCAGCTGAGCACATGTTAGCAGCTCATCTTCTTATTGGAAACCTCATTACCAACACAAGCTAATTACACGCACTGTGTCGAACTGAAATAACTCACACACACACACATATGACATTAACGACCTGTCAAGATCCCTCACACCATGGACACCGAAATATAGTACATAAATACACAAACATGTGTGCACGCACACACAGACACAGCCTCCAGCTGCAATAACACAGCTTACGTCCTCATCTTCAAGAGCCGTGCTGTGAGGATACAATAGAAAAACATTTGCTCTTCAAGCTCTCGAGAAAAATGTTATGCGCAATTTTATACAGGATATGTTTTGTTTAAATATTAAATAGAGGATATTTATGTTATAATTGTACAAAAGTACAAAATTATCATTATTAAGCCTTAAATATTATTTAAAATATAATGATCCCCTCTAATTCCAATATATATTGTCTATGTATGATTTTTTTTAAGTAGCCTACACTGGAATTTTTCTTCACAGGTTACTGCGTGATTGAGCTGCAGTTGGCTCTACAGGACGGGATTTACGCTTAACTGGTTTCGGGGGGGGGGGGGCAAGGTTTTGTGGGTAAATGTCAGTCAGTTAAGAGCAAGGCAGGTGAAGGAATTTGCATAAGCAAAAGAAGAGCCTGACAGGACCGCTGATCAGAACGGGTTTTGTCTAGCTTTAGTGTTGCAAGTAAGAACAAGAGGCTAAAGTTTGTGAACAAACTTTGATGTTGGATTGAGAAAGCCTGAACCATAAACCGGGACTCAGACTCAGGTCATCTTGCAAATGTGTTGTTTTGGCAGGTTTGGAATTCCACACCCACAGTGATATTGCTCCGACATTACAGCTATTTTGTCTATGGGTTGAAATTTTAGGCTCAGAATAATAATAATAATAATAAGAAATATAAGTTTAAGTAGTGTAACAGTATGTTGGCTTTCTCATATTTTATTCAATAATACTTTCCCATAATAATTTTGTGTACAGAGTGTGTTCCTATTTTGTTTTTCTTTTGTTTTTTGTGATACCAATGCAGGTTTCTTTCTGCTAAAGTGTCTTTATTATCTTCATTCTTCAACATAATCTGATAAGGAGTTACTTTCCTTGGACAACCTGAATTTGTTATTTCATGTGTGATTCAAAGGGATGTTTAGAGATGCTGTGCTTTGAAACGTCTCTGACTGCAGTGGCTGTATGATTTATTTCCTGGGTCCTCTCATAAGAAGCTTCACACTCTGATAGGAAATTTTCAATAAAAAACACCAAGAAGTAGACTAACCTGTATCCAATCTAAAGCAGGTGAGGTGGAACTTGCCCATGTAGAACTCCACACCGATGATGGCAAACATAACTATGGCAAAGAAGAGCAGCAATCCAATCTGAAGAAGGGGAACCATGGCCTTCATTATGGACTTTAATACTACTTGAAGACCTAAAGAGAGAACCAGATTTGGTTACATTTGGAAAAACTGTCTCACTTTATCATTACTACCTATTTGTAATGTCTGAATATCTGAACAAACAGTGTTAAATCAAAGTGTTCTGTACTGCCAAACACTTACTTGGGATTCCTGACACCAGTTTGAGGGGTCTCAGGACTCTGACGGCCCGCAATGTTCTTAAGTCGAACTCTGAACCAACTGTGGTTAAAATCCTGTCACAAACACAAACATGCGAAAGTCATTAGAAAGCAGGGACCACCATAGACATTTAGTTCAGATTAGTGGCCAATCAGTATGGGTTGTTCGTTTTTTAAATCATTCCATTTGGCCTGCTCCCACTTTGGATATTTGATTACATCCTTTATAGAAATATAGAATGTTTAAATACATTTAAACAAAACAATTTAAATAGAAACAATATAACATTGTAAATAATATTATTTATCTTAAATATAATAATGATATTTACATTATATTATTTGTGTCTATTGTTTTTATTTGATAAATTGCTGTTCATAATAATAATACTTAAAAAAATTATTGTAATAAATTTCAATATTCAATTATCATATTTTATAATGTTCATATTAATTTCTTTTGTAATTTATAAAAAAAAAAATAATCATCACTAAACGTTGAATTTAAAGATTATTGTATATATTATTTTCATTTGGTAATAATTAGTGATTCATAATAATAATAATAATATGTATAATAATAATAATAATAAACATTTTATTGTAAAATTTTATTTTTGTAACAAATGGACTTAATCAAAATGCTCTAGACATCATAAAGCCATCCCCCTCTCCCCTGTTGTCATCGGCACTCAAACCAGTTCTCTTCAAAGACCGTTATCACCTCTGCTCTCCTGAACGATCTCAGCAAGGGACTGTGTCTGCAACCCTCAAAGACAGCACAGGAGACCTGACGGCACTAGCCATTTGGTCAAAGACTATAGAGATAAACTTCCAATACACAAGGACATTTTCTCCATTCTTACCCACAAACTTTCCCAATGTTTATAGTATTTCTCATGTGGTTTATGCATGTCCCTATGTTTATTAGCCTAGTTATGATTCTTTAGTTATGTTAGAGTAACTTCAAATGTTGATTTCCAAAGATGATGTATCACTGCTTTAATATCTTCAAATCCACTCTTTCTTGGTATCAAAAGAATCCTCTTTTGATTTTATAATCAATGGTGTACAACATGTTATGATAAATATTTTTACCATACTTTTGTGTAAAGACTGCACAAATTCTCCATACCACCATGAACATGCAAATGGAGTGTGGTTAACTGATTGTAATCTTGTCATTCTCTTTTCTTCTCTCTCTCTTTCTTCACTTTTCTTTACTTTCTTGATTCTGTATACAATCTTTGCTTAGTTTAGTTGTATGTGTAGCCTACCGTAGTTTCGTTTATAAACCATTATATCCACGCTTTATTGTCTCTGTTTGCCACTCACAAAAATATGCTATTACCCTGCTAGTACTTTATTTAATTTATTTCCTAGAATTAATAATTGATTATGCTTTCTGTTCATTTTAATGAACTGATTAAATAATTGTACAAATATTTGAATTATTTTTAGAACTGACTGTAGCAGAATTTATTAAAAATAATTCAAATATTTATAATTAATTATAATACATTAAAATTATATATATATATATATATATATATATATATATATATATATATATTTGTTTTTGTTTTTTAGCTAATTTGCTACATTGTAATTCATTCAATAGTCAATTATCATATTTTATAATATAATTTTTTTGTAATTTATTATTTTATGCATTCATCATTAAATATTGAATATAAATATTATTTATATAAGCATTATTAAGGTTATATATAATACAAAATTAATTCATTATTTACATTAAATTATATACAATTTTTACTTGTTGACTGATACTACAACTAATAATAATAATAATAATTTATATTGTTGATACTGCTAAAATGATGTTTTATAGTATTCATATTTATGTTTGTAATTGATTATTTTATGCATTCATCAATAAATATTGAATTTAAAGATTATTTATATAAAGATTATTCATATAATACATTTGTATTTACATTACATTATATACTATTGATAATTACGACTACTAATAATAATTATTGGTCCCCAAAATGCAAGCAAAACAAGAGCATTACAAATCTACAAGGATACCACAGGTGTCACTCTATATATTTAATTATCTTTTTCCACACACCAAAAAAAAAAAGCATGCCAAAAAAAACGTCTTTAATTCTCATCTCACACTGTATTAAATGGCTGGATCACCTTTTGGGGCAGTGATTCGTGTAAGGTAGCAATCACAAGAAATCTCTCTGAAGCAGACTGTCAGCTTTCAGTGTTGTGTGTGTTTATGTTCTGGAAAATCAGCATAACCTAATCTAATCTAATCCCATCAACACAGTGACACCGCCGAGATGACAGCCATTAGATGTTGCCAAGGCAATGTGCCTGGCTGGCGTAGCGCATATGAGCCTGTATGTCCTCAGCAGCACTGGAGTGGAACCAGCCGCGCACTGCATTTGTGCAAATGTGGCCGTGAATAAGATCTTCCCATTAAATCACAATCATCAACTCACAGCAGGCAAACTGAGTAAGCTTATATAAAAGTTACAGTTCTTATGTTTGGCAGAGGAGCATCTTTCTTCACTGACATCTGATCTGATTTGCTCATAACACGAGAAAGAATAGGAGGAGGAGAGATTGAAAGAAAGATGGATGTCTGAAAAGGGAAGAGAGGATAGCAGCAGAGGGTTGGGGTGGAGGGATCATGCAGAGTACTGTGAGGCTGAGCAGACATGCCCCATTAAATATGATAGAGCTGCCGCAACACCCCCGCAATCTATCTAACTCACTACACAAACAGGGAGGAGGAAGAGAGGAAGAAAGTTAGACAAGGATGAAGAGTTGGCAAAGTTTTCAACATTCTTTTTTTTTAATAAAGTTGACCTTTTCAGGAACACGTAATCTAGCGTAGCGACAACAGCGCCCTCTGCTGGAGCTGTGCAGTCAGAGTCTGAGCTTCATATGCAATGCAAGTCAAGGGCTATCCACACATTATGAAGAGCCAAAATCTCATTATATGCAAACATTCAAAATACACCGTGACATAGTGAATGTGTTATGTCGTTAAAGTTTATTATTGCCACACAATCAACATGTCACAATGACTATTTTCACTTGCACAGACACTCAGTGTCTGTATTAAGATTCTTACTTTATAACTAAAATGTGTATATATGTATGGTGATATTCGACAAATGCAAAGTAGATTCTCTGAAGTTTCTGAGAAAATATAGTAAAAAAACACATAAAAAACGTAACTTCGCTGATTTTCAACCTGATTTGTATTGTTACAGTGTCGGTAGTATGTAAATTACCAATGTTTACTCGTTCTTTGTAGTTACCTGGAAAGAGAAATTCATGTTTATTTGTCAGCAGAAGCTCCACTGGATGACAGCTCCAGGGCTTTTGTGAAAACAGAGGTTTTTCAGATTTTCTCTCTGCATTTATAATTCTTTGCAGCCGTTAGCTGCTGCCTACAACATGCTAGATCCTTCACTGGAAACCTCAAGTAACTCACTACACCTGAACATTTTCTCTTGGAATTTTATCACCCGGGAACAATTCAAGTTGACACCATTATGACTACAAGTTTGCTAAGAAGTATATCCTACTAAAGCAAGGCGGTATTTGGTTCTGGTCAAGCGTATCCATAGCAGACTGGTGGGAGTGGCCTTGGATGGCAACATGCCCAGTGCATTATGGGTGTTGAAGTTTTCCTACCTATTTGGCAAAAGGGAAGACAGCAGCCCATTTTCTCTGTTTTCCATAGGTTCACCGATTTCAAAAGTTCACCTTTCTACTGAGTAGGCGGCAAGTTTTATTGAAAGCCAATTTTGCCAGCAGTGAAGAAAAATAAATACGATTAAAATTACCATGAAATCCCATTTGACAATTCTTATTTTTTATGGAATATTGCAGTGTTTATTATAATTTATTTATCCGTGCACATAAATTTTTTTTTTTTATTCATGTGTCCTTGTAATCTTTAATTAAAATAACTTCCCCTCCCTCCTCTCCTCTGCTCATGTTTAATGGTGCGGGACAACCTGTCAATCACATGAGATCACAGCAATAGCAAACCACTACAATCCAACGATCCAATCAATTCCCAATCAACAAAATCAAGTTCTGCCCTACTTTTTTCTTGTTCAAGAAACCATTTCATTTAGATAATCGTCAAAATATGGAAGAAAAGACTATCACAACTTCTGTTTCATGCTTACTTTAAAGTTACAATATGTATTTTTTTTCGCCGCTAGGGGTTGTTAACCTCTTAAAATAAAGGCGTAAGTTGATGACGCAGTGAATAAGCGGAATGATGGGACTTGCTGTCATGCTAATGGATCTAAAAATGTTTATGGATGAGTGAAAACATTCATGTTTTTTTAACATGACTGTGGTATGAAGCAGGGTGCGATTGCACGCGAATGAGAGACAGATATCAGCCCCACGGAGTCCCACGGATATTAAGGAATAAGGACATTCAATTCTACCGAACTACCCGCAAGTGCTGAATTACTACTCACACAGGTCAGTTTATTTGACGAATTAAACTTGTGAGGTAACGCAGCGCTGTTTCATTTGGTCTAAAGTTACACTATCATACTAAAATGCATTTGAGTGTGTTAAAATTTATAATGTTATTCTATGTGTTAGTTTGTTGGCTGTATGAGACTAGCAGTAAGCTAGATCAACATTAGAATAACATACTGATCATAATCTAACATTTTATCATGTTGAGCTATATAACATTGATTTACTTTATGTATTTGCTCACCTGTCTAATAAAGTACATGCAAGAGTGGCATCTCTGTCAAGTCGTGACTCGTGAAGCTCTGTCAAGTCCAAGTTAGTCATGGACGCGGAGCTCTCGGCATCTCGAAAACGCCACGCTTATATTGATCCTTGTTTTAGTTCTCCTTTTGTCCCAAAGTCTGCTTGCCATGGTCCATAATGTTTGAACGAAACAACAACAGCGTGCCGCTAGACGTTACGCATTACGCAGTTGTCCACGTCTGTCGCCATGGTTACTATGGCAGTACAAGCGGAAACCAGGGATAACGCGGATATTACGTCATTGACAGGCGACAAGTGAACAGGGACGGGCACTTTTTAAAATTGTGAATTTCTCAGAATTTACAAATTCTTGGAAACATTTAGGATAATTGAAGTACACAACTGAAAGAAATATATAACACTGTGCAAGTGGTTTTTGGACATTTTGATACAAAATTCTTACATATTATACCTTTAATACATCATTTACTTGTGTATATCATTTCATACTAAGAAAAGGGCCATTTTCATAGTATAAAACCTGTAAGTATGGGCAATGTATACTCGTTAACTATTGGAAAAGATGACCGATATATATGACTTATAAGATTACGCTTTATATAAGGACTCTTATAGGACCCTCATGGTAAGATATGACTCTGATGGTCTGTGGTTTGGAGAGACTAGCAGAAAAAGACCATTATTATTTTGAATGTAGCAGGGTAGCTGCAAGCAAAAAAGAGAGATTTTTAATATCCCGCTTATCAATGACATGAGGGCAGAAAGCTCAGGCACAGGAAATATGGCTGGGAACGATATCTGCTATTGGTCAAAGAAAAACTCTCTCACATAAAGAAACAAAGGCATTTACACAATAACACATACATACATTACACAAAAATAGACACTGTCATGAGAAATTGGCAATCAACTCCTGCTTTGGAGTCCCACAAGCTAAAACTAAAATTTCAGTGAGTTACTGGTAGATTTGGCCCAGCGCATAATGAGAATGGAGACAATAGAAGTCAGAATGAGCATATGTGGCTGTTTCAACAAAGAATAGCAGTCAGATGACGAACCAGAATTAAGTAGTTGGGAGCTGAATGTTTATGAAAGCAGTCCCTGTGACTGCGGTTCATAACTAACACACACGTGATTGACAGCTACTGATTTTGTCTGCTACAGAGGTGAAGGGCAGCTGACTTCTGTGGCACACAACTGAATGAGCTGCTAAACTCAAGCTGCACTCGCCAGTGCTACAAACTGAAAGAGAGGATGGAAAGGGAGAGCGTGAGGGAGACTTCTCACCCTCAGCGGGGGTGCCGTGATGTAATTATCATTGCACGGTGCACATGGTGCTGGAATTAGGTTTTTCACAAGTCTCAGAAAGAGACTTATCCCTCTCAGATGATCATCCAGTGTCAGAGGAGAGCTGTCAGTCAGCCTCGGGCACACAGTGACCTCACGACCTCAACCGAGCAACTGAGACCTCTAAGATCAGAGAACAAGCCTGAGCAGAATCCAAAGGGAAATGTACCTGGAAAATGTTACAAGCAGTACACCTGTCGACAATGATGATCTTACAGGAGTCAAGAGAATCTGTTGTAAAAAATCGTATTATATCTTTAGTGTCTCAATTGTTATATGGACAGCAAATGGAGAGTTAAATCGCCTTTTTATGCTATTTTAAAGGCTCCTAATTTTGTTTTGGAGTCTCAATAGGTTTACATCCATCCAAGTTAAAAAAATATACGAGATATTTTCTCACAATATACATTGCATAACCTCTTTTTTTCAGTGTCTGAAACGGTTCGATAAAGCATTCAGTCTCTCATCCCCTCCTTTCCGAGACTCGCTCTGATTGGTCAGATAGCGCAGTCTGTTGTGAACGGTCAACCACTTAAAGCTTGTGTTGAAAACAAATTGCCCATAACCATATCTGAATTTCACCACTGAATAGGGACGCAGTTAGTGATTTCAAACAGTAACAATTCGCCTTTGGCTAAGCCACACCCTAGAATGTAGATTTACCAATCACAGCGCAGCCAAGAACGAGCTCCCACAGAGGTCCGTCACTTTTTCACAGCGCTCCATTGACTTTAACACAGGCGTCTCATATTTTTGGTCTCGGCAGGCTATTACCGTCGTAGTTTTATCAAAAATATGGTTAAACGTTGTGCCTGGGGCATTTGTAACACAGATACGCGTTTCCCAGAGAGGTTGGAGGGGGGTGTCCGTTTTTTTTCCCTTCCCAAAACCGAAGTCAAATCCTGACAAGTGTCATCTTTGGATTAAACTGTGTGGACGTCCTCACAGTCAGCTAAACCCCTCAAGGATCAACAAGCACACTTTTGTGTGCTTTAGGTACATTTTGCTTTTAACCTTACTGTGAAGTTATACTAGTTAGACAGTTTTATGCTGTTTTAGGTTATGATTTCGGTTCTCTACCCTAATTAATGAAGAATTAAGGTGCTAGCAAGCAAGCTTAGCGATAGTTTAGTTATCACGTAAGTCAGGATTGTATGTTTTGACTAGAGGCTGGATGTTAGCTAACTTTGTTATTCAAGATACAAACACCTAACGTTAATGTTACAGACACGCTGTTGTGGTAGTTTTGAAGGTGACTAACGTTACCGCCACCGTGTTGACACAGTCGAACAATATGAAGTTGTCGGACGTAGCAACAGTAACTAAGGGGGGCGGGGCTTAGCCAAAGGTGAATTGCGACGGTCCTCATCCTTTGCAAGTGCATGTAAAGTGAATTTGCTTTTGCAGCACAGAAAACAAACAGCATCTTCTTGACATGTCGACAACACAAACTCTTTTAGGCCTGCAATTACAGTGTTTGAGGGCGGGTCAAAGTAGATGCCGTTCGCGGGCAGCCAATGAAGACCACAGGCTGGCATTATGCAAATTTGTTACAAGCCTACATAGGAAGCAAGACTGGAATTACTGAAGACTCGTTTCAGGCAGTTCAGAATAAAGCGGAAAAAGCTGCCACTTTATATATTTGTTGCTTCTAAATATAGCATCATTTTAATCTCAGCACAACTTTATTTTAGAGTAATTTTAGAATTTTAATCTGATATTTCAAGCAGAGTGTCTTTTGATGTGTCACATGATCTGAGTTGCTGTCCTGTGAAACCTTGCGCGTGCATATTTATGGGCTTTCCGGATGTTGCGCTCAGACAGATGTTTTCTTCTGAAGTCGAACTAATCTGCAAAGTTGAAACCCTTGTTTTGGAGGAACGATTGCATGCTAGGTCAGAAGGCAGTCTTTCGCTGTTGCCTGAGGCGCATCAGGATGCTTTAGCGTTCACAATGTGGTGACGTGCATTTCTGACTACTAAACGAGATTTCAGTAATCAGTGAAAGTTTCACAGGGCCCTAAAGTTTCAGAATAGATTTCAAGAATATCACAAACTATGCAAAGATTTGTTAAAAGTCATTTAACAGTTTTCTTTTATTTTCAATCTTCTTTTATTATTTTATTTTCAATCTTCCATTAACAAATTACCTGTATTGTTATCTACATTCATTTAATATTAAACAACTTATATTGTACACTGTCGTTCAAAAGTTTGCAGTCAGTTAGTTACAATTTTCTCTTATGCTCACCAAAGCTAAATTTATTTGATCCAAAACACAATAAAAAAAGTAATTTTGTGAAATATTATTACTATTTAAAATAACTGTTTTCTATTTTGATATATTTTAAAATGTAATTTATTCCTCTGATGTCAAAACTGAATTTTCAGCATCCATTATTACTCCAGTCTTCAGTGTCACATGATCCTTCAGAAATCATTGCTAATTTTGGGCGCAAGAAACATTACTTATTATTATCAATGTTGAATAAAGTTGTGCTACTTAATATTTAGCTGGAAACCATGATACATAAGAGTCTATCACATCAATTTAATGCATCCTTGCTAAAAAATAAATAAATAAATAAATAAATATTCGTACTGACCCTAAACTTTTGAAAGATAACGTACACCAATAATTGTCTTATTTGTGTCATTTCTTTTTTCTCCACTGTCATTATTGAAAATTGATATAGCTGAGAAATGCTAGGAAGTATGTTAGAAAAGTCATTTATTTTGCAATCCCAATTGTTGACGCTAGTGGCAAAGAAATTGCACTGCTTTAAAAAGGAATATAATAAATGAGCTATGAAACCTTTGAGCAAAAACATAAATAAAATAAAATTCCTTTAGTAATGGCATAAAAAGATAAGTTATGAAACTAAATCTCTATAGTTCAATGTCCTGCTCAAGTTTCAGAGAGATTAAAAACCCCAAAAAGGCTTTTTTTTTTTTTTTTGAGGAATTTCAACCCCAATTGATTCCCCTAATGTAGAAAAATGAGTGTAGCCACACAGCCCTTCTGGTATCACTTAGTCATAGATCATTTCCTGAATCAGTGTTGGCGTCTGTCATGTCTCTCTCCATTACTCGCCACACTTTTACCTTCCTTAGTACACATTATGTCACCACATCATGCCACCACATCATGCTCAATCAGAATAGAAACAGTCAAAAGGTCACCGCATTAGACATTAGACGTGGAGCTGTCCAGAGGCACATGACCAACAAGGACGGGCATATCAGAGTGCCAAACAGGGGGTTCATTGCCATGGTGCCCATGAAGGGAGCGCTAATGAAGTCATCCTGCCTGCCACAAGGCACCAGCGTCATACAGAGAGCTTTAATGATTTGCGGTTAATAGATACACACACTTACACACAAATACTTACACCAAAGCAGAAGCCTGTCTCATTGCAACAATTACACTCGTATAGAGATGCACTCTATCCACTCTAATGTGACACATGCACAAACATACACACTCCTACGCACATGCCCACACACATTAAAAGCTGCCTGTCATCACCTACACCCTTCAGATTACACCCAAAACACAAACCTAAAAAAAGCGCAATCATCTTAAAGGGACAGTTCTCCAAAGAAAATAAAAAAATTAACCTCATCATCATGTTGTTCCAAACTTTTATGGCTCTATTTGTACAGTGGAACAAAAAAAAGGAGCATTTAGCAGAATTAGCAAGTGTCCAAAAATAACTATAAAAGTAAAAAATGGCTCATCTACTATATTTACACACACACACAAAATTGTACAAAGGTTTGGAAATGTAAATAAAATTAATAAAATCCATAGTAAGTTAAAATAAGTATGAACAAAATGTAACTGACAAATGCAAGTAAAAAATCAATAAAATGTTTGTAATTTCGTAACACTATTGTCATTTTTATTAGCTTTTTTAATATTTCTTTTGAGATTTAATTGATTTCTGTTTCAGCTTTAGTTACAGTAATTATAGTACTAAAACTTATTTTATTTCAGTTTGTTGCCAAGGCTTTCATCTACTGTGTTTATTCTATTTAAGCTATTTAACAAAAATGATATTTTCAATATCATTGATGGGTGAACTGAAAATGATAATATATCATGGGATGACGACACAAATGGCAGATTGTTTTGGGTAAATCATTCCTTTAAAAACAATACCTTCATCCTTCAGTAAATGGCTGACAGAAGTGTTGGAATATGTGTTTTTGTCCTCTGAGGCCTCTTAAGCTGTTGTTTGCTTCCAATGTAGCAAAGACAGTAAAAACAGCGAGCCACAGCAATGTCTCTGCGGAGTTGTCTTTCCGGCATTAAAACCTCCCGTGTTAAAACCTTGTGTGTGTGGTGAAACGGCATGATTAAACGGCAAACTAAGAGCGTGTAACATGACCAGAACTTCCATTTACGTTAAAAATGGCTTTAATTAATGCTGTCCCTTCATTGTGTCCCCTGATTCAACTCCAATAACTGCGTTAAAAAAATAGACTCATCTCTATATCCCCCTCCACCTTGCTTTCATCTCGCCATCCATTAGTCACATACAGCTTGCATGAAAGGAACAGTAACAAAAGGAGACAAAAATGGCTGCCAATACTGGAATAAACTGGACGCAGAGGACACAGGAATGTCACATATCTGGAAGTGAACGGTACTGGGTCCCAACCTTATGCATCAGCCAGACCATTACCCAAGTGAAAAACAACATGTTTGGATGCAAAGAAACATTAAGCTTGACTTGAGCATGAACATGAAACAGCCTGGTTAAAATCTACAGCTAAATCTATCAGTGATATTTTCTTTGCGGATGCAATGGCGAAAGTGCTTCCTCAAAAAGATGGATGATCAACAGTTCAAAAACAGCACAATTATAAATTGAAATCTCAATAAAGGAGAAATCTCTTATTTTACTTGAAATCATTACATCTAAAGTATGAAGTGAATGCAATGGTGATATATAGGGGGAAAACTGAGAGATAAAGCAGTGTCTGATTACTGTCAATGTGATAATGCCAACCTGTTCGCAACCTGTTAGTAAATCAACAGTCAAAGGTCAAACTGGTGTAAAAAGTGTCATATTTAACATTTAAACAAATCAGCCACTCAGTCCTCGGGCCCTATTTTAACGATCTGAAACGCAAGTATCAAACGCGAAACGCAAGTAACTTGGTGGGCGGATCTTGTTGCTATTATACTGGCGGGATAAATGACTCTTGAACCCGACGCAAATCTAAAATGGGTTGGTCTGAAGTAGCTACATTACTCATAGGTGTGGTTTGGGCGTAACGTGTAATAAACCAATCAGAGCGTCATCTCACATTCCCTTTAAGAGCAGGCGCGCTTGTTCCATGGCGGCTTGCTATTATAACGGCGGATTTGCCAGGCGCACGCCAGGAGCGGTTCACAGCCGAGGAGACCGACGTTCTCGTCAGGGCCGTAAAAGTCAGAGAAGTGACATTGTATGGGGATGGGATAAACCCACCCAAACTAGCTTCGGTTAAACAGGCGTATGATAATTTGGGTAAATGTGTAAGCTAGATTTATGCCTATTTTTTCACATCTTCATGGACACCACAATGATTTCCCTCATGTGGAATATTTTTCCTTGTAATTATGTATGGTTTGCAAAAATGGGAACTGCTGCCTGCGTCTGTGTAGATGAGAGAAGCAAAGTGCATGCGTGTTGTGCACACGCTACATTATGGCCAAGCATGCGCCCTTAAAATAGCATCTGAATAACGCACCACTGACTTTAGACTAGGTTTTTCCTGGTCTGTGGCGGAATTGTTTTCTGAAATTGCAAAATAGCACCAGGTAAAGTTTGCGCCGGAACACGCTTCCTCTTTTCGCTGAACCGCCCCCGGGAGCGTAAGTTCATTCGCTAATTTACCTATGTGCGTCTGTGGAGGGAAAAGTCCGCTGTGTGTCGGGTGCAAAATAGGAATGATACATGCGTTGGTGTACAAAGTCAATTGCGCTGGGTGCAAGATAGGGCACCTGTCCTCATCACTTTTGGTCACATCCAAATCAAAACGAAATGATTTGAAACACAAAATGATGGGTGAGTTGGAGCACTCAGCTCAATTAAATCACAGATGCAACCAAGGTTTATAGCTCTGTACCAGAGCTAAGCAACTAATGGGTCTTTTGGAAAAGAGTCTGTTGGTTCTAGCAGGTCTCCTATGATATTAAACACATTTGAGGTGGAGAGAAGCCTTGGCCTTGAGGGAGGCGCAGTGAGCGTCATTACCTCATTACAGGCCCCAGTGCTCTGGCAAGGAGGACAGGATGAGAGCAAATTAAAAGGACTGGCTGGCCATGTCAGGTTGGCAAAGCAATGACACGCTGACTAGCCAGGACCCAGAGGTGTACGTCAATGGTGAAATTTCTTTAACATAATAAAAAAGTCTAAAGGGAGGAATCATTTTACTCAAACTTTTGAACAATTATATCATCATAGTAATGCATCTGCAACTACAGTAATTGAACAAACATACCAAGACATTAATTATATGAAAACAACTCTTCAATGGAGTGGTAACAATTTTGGAATACACTACTGTTAAAAATTTTGGGGTTTTTGAAACAAGTCTCTCATGCTTAACAGGGCAACATTTATACAGTAAAACAGTTATATTGTGAAATATTATTATAATTTAAAATAATTTTCTATTTTAATATATTTTAAAATGTAATTTATTCCTGTGATGGCAAAGCTGAATTTTCAGCAGCCGTTACTCCAGTCTTCAGTGTCACATGATGCTTCAGAAATCATTCTAATATATTGATTTTCTGCTCGAAAAACATTTCTTTACTATCAATGTTGAAAACACTTGTTCTGCTTCATATTTGTTGTGAAAACTGAGATACAGTTTTATAGGATTTGTTTTATAGAGTTTTATGAGAAGAACAAGAAACAGATTAAGGGACCAATGGTGAAAGAAAAAAGAAAAAAAAACTCCTCTTTCATGCTTGGCATGCCAGTGAAGCATCATGGGCGACTGTGCCTGCACAGTTGGAAGTTAACAGCTAAAGCATGCGTTGTGTGAATCTCATCCTTCTCTGGTTCTTTCAATTTTTCATTCAGGATGATTAAAAAATCAAAGTTGTACTTTGGATAAACAATTTACAAACCTGAAAGTCTGTTGGTGGCAAGATTTGAAGAAAGTCTTCTGACAGAAGGATTGTAAACATGGATGGCGGCATTGCTGAGATTTTACCAACAGGCATTAGATCCAGTGCAAGGAGCCTGAATATGTGCAATAAAGTGGAAAAAATTGCTCATACTTATACTTGGCCCTACTATTGTAATTCTCTTTAATTTTTTATTTCAGACTGTTTAGATACCGGAGCCATTGGCATCATTATTGTTTCAAATCTCCAATCTGGTTTCACATTATCTTCAAAAATTGTGAAGACAATGTGTTTAAAGTTTGAGGTACAACGTCCTACCACATCTACCATTTATAACCTCATTGTTAAGAAACAAAACAACACAACGTGTAAAATCTACAAAATGTATGTATTTATTGAATTATTTCATTAATAATAGTACTAAATTTGTAATGTTTTTAATGTTAGCATATTTGTTTGTTTACGTTTGTATGATTAACAATTTTGGTAGTGTGCTGGGTCACCACTATATAAATCCAATGCAAAATTTGGGTCATGAAGCAAAACAAAAAAGTGGTACATTTTTTTGAAGAAAATGAGAGAGGAATAATATAAATGGAAGTTAAGCATTTCTAGACAACCTCTTCACTTACAATGGGAAATTCTGTCATTTCAGAAGACCATACAAATGCACAAACATACACCAGATCCGGGAAGCATCTGTCCAATTACACAACAACCCTCAAAGTGCCTAATAGAGATCCCACTGATCAGCCAGAATCCGGGACGGATGTGTTCCCCCCAGCTGTGCTCCTCAGAGCTGTTTTCATTTTGAGCTCAATTTGTCAAAGCACTTAAAAACGGCCAGAGAAAAGATGCTCATGAAGTCTAAAAATGGGTGATTAAGCAGTATTCAGATGAAATGTAGTGTAGTGTACAGTTTTTTTTTTAAAGCACACTTTTAAAGGAAAAGACACAGAGGAATGAAATAAAGAGGGTAGACATAAAAGTAGCAGCTATATGGAATGAGGACAAAGTTCAGTGCTGAGAGTGAGAAGACACTTTAAGAACGAGTCGCCAAACAGACCCTCAGTCAACAAGACAAGTATACCTCATTATTTGTAGTGGCAAGGCAGCTGGGTCCTCTTCCTACACAGCCACTGAGAGAAGCAATATCAAGACACAAATAACTGTTTCCTCAAGCTGTTCAGATGGACATTTTAGTGATAACAAATGCCCAGAGAACATTATTCTTCACATGTCTTTTTACACCATAGAAACCAATTACACTACAGTCCTTTTTTTTTGTTTTTTTATGTTTTAAATAAGTCTAACCAAATCTGCATTTATTTGATCGAAAATAGAGTGAAAACAGTAATATTGTGAAACTTTATTCCAGTTTAAAATAACAGTTTTCTATTTTAATATATTTTAAAATGTAATTTATTCCTGTGATGGCAAAGCTGAATTTTCAGCAGCCATTAATTCAGTCTTCAGTGTCACATGATCCTTCAGAAATCATTCTAATATTCTGATTTGGTGCTTAAAGGGTAACCTAGGGTCTTTTTGTTAATCTACCCGAGCCAAACTTTCGTTTAAAAGCATAATTAGAATGGAAACGCCACTTTTAAGTTTGACCGTATTTTTGTTTTCGGTCAAATTGCCTTTTGAATGGGAGTGTTTGGGGCACTACTATGATAGCATCAAAAATCGCTATTTTTAAAACACTAAGAAGGCTCGACACAACATGAAACTTTGCTCGAAGTATCACCAGGGGCTCTACACATGAACTCTAGCATTGAGAACATTGTTTGTGTGTACACATAGTTTACTAAAAATAATGATTTAGAATAACTCGCTATAGCTGTGTCGGCCGGCATTTTGTCAGTCAAAAATAGTCGATCTCCGAATGCGAATGAACTGACTCTGAATTTTAGTATTGTTTCTTATATGAGGATCCTTTTTCAAATACAAGGTCAGTATTGATTTTCACTAACGACAAATAAATTATCCGTGAATTTATATGGAACTAAGCTTTAGGAGCTTTCCATCTTTACTCTCCTCCCTGTTACGTTGCATTCGGAGATCGACTATTTTTGACTGACAAAATGCCGGCCGACACAGCTACAGTGAGTTGTTCAAAATCGTTCTTTTTAGTAAACTCTGTGTACACAAACAATGTTCTCAATGCTCGAGTTCATGTGTAGAGCCCCTGGTGATACTTCGAGCAAGGTTTCATGTTGTGTCGAGCCTTCTTAGTGTTTTAAAAATAGCGATTTTTGATGCTATCATAGTAGTGCCCCAAGCACTCCCATTCAAAAGGCAATTTGACCGAAAACAAAAATACGGTCAAACTTAAAAGTGGAGTTTCCATTCTAATTATGCTTTTACACGAATGTTTGCCTCGGGTAGATTAACAAAAAGACCCTAGGTTGCATTTTGGCGAGAGTTACCCTTTAAGAAACATTTCTTGTTATCATCGATGTTGGAAACAGATTAGAATGTTTAGTTACATGTTCATTTTCTCTATTTTTACACTGAAAAGATGCTGTATATTACTGCTTGATATACCGTTAACAAGAAATCAAAACGTGTTCTTCCCTGAAAAACTAAATTAAACACAGGCAAAATCCTCCCTATATTTTTAGGGAGTATAAGAGGATTTAAAGAGACTTTTAATCCTAATGCAGATGACAACACACAACACTGCACAACCAACCTTTAATACCGAAGGTCTATGGTTTCCAAAACCCACTCCTGTTCGCTCACTACAATCTCATTTTGGAAGCTCCAGTAGCTACTGAGATAAAGTCTACATTTCATTTCCTGTGGCGCAGGTCACAACAAACATCGAGGACAGATGTATGACTCACTCCGTCTTCCTGTCAAATGTTTATCTTCTTCCTCAACAGAACGCATAGATGTACACTACAGGTGGAAGACAATCTGTAAGCGCTCTACGCGGCCCAGTGTTTCGGCTGAAATGGAAGCTCATTATTTCTTCATGCGTTTAACTGCCTTTTTAGAAGAGAAAATCAAAGGAAAATGAAGACTGACTGCTCAGGGCCATTTCCTAAACGGTCCAACAGATAAATACATTACTAGGAGCCAGGGAAAAGGGGTGAGGCTACTTAAGTTTGAAAAACAATGAGAAGCAGGAATATTGAATAATACAAAATGGCGACAATTTTGCTTTAGGGTCATTACAGAGAATATGCACAAATTTGCCATTTATAATACAGCCAAGTCGTGACAAAACACTAATGTGCTCTGGAATACTTGATTCTGATTGGTCTGTTGCAACATTGAGCAGTCAAATATTTTATGTTCATGTCTTTATTTACTGGATAACTAGCAGTCTAATATGTTTGATATTGTACAGTCAGACGGTCATTGTCAGAAAAATAACTAAAAAATGTGTGGTCCTGATCACCCTGTCAGGGTTTATTTGTATGATAATGACTTGCTGATGTGCCAAATCTGCATTTATAACAAAACACGCCAAAGTCGATGTGTAAAACAGTGTAAAAAAATCCTCCTTCAGGATACAATTTTCCCATATTCTCCTCTGAATATGAGGGAACTGAAACAGCAGAGGGGTTATTTTAAACCCATCTGCTCTCAGGGAGCTTTAATCTTTGTTGAGTTTCCATTTCCATTCCACCTCAGTGACCCTGTGCGTCTCATTCAGGTCTCAGGTCAATGAAGCATTGACTGCGCTGAGAGGCCCCTGGGCCCTAAGTTCGAGAAAACATATTTAAGCATAATGACAATAATTATTCTCTGCAATGGACAGATCATTATATATTTATACTGATGATGGAGGGAATGAGAGGGAGGCGATTGGAACAGATGTCTCAGCGGCTGATGGATACCCTTCCGACATTCTCCGCTAAAGGAGGCGTAATCCAATGAGCTGAGCCCACTACTCATCAGCTCTTTGACGGGTTGACGAATTAGGCGCTGTTTGATTCGACTTCGATTGCTTTGAGAGACTTAGTCGTGGGGAGAGCCGGGTATGATGGCTTAGCCTGGCTTAGCGCTTTAGTGCGCCATCAATTCTCAGCGGTGCCGCTCTAAATTTCACCTCAGAAAACTCACTTTAATCATTGTATACTCTCACAAGGTAACTAGATGGGTCATTCTTCATCAAATGTATAGCTAATGATAAAGTAATTAGCTTTTGGGTTGACCCTGTAAATTGTGTTGACATTTCATTTAGCCTCAGCTTTATTTCAAGCGTCACTCATTATACACCAAATCATTTCAAGGCTGGATAACAGAAATTTGGGGAAAGTCGTTAATCCCTGCTGGAAAGAAACACACCAATTTAAACTAGCCTAAGAGGTTTGCTTGTTTAAGCTGGTATACCAGTCTGGTCACTGAGATTTTGCCAAGTAAGACATGTTACTGCATCAACATAGTTTGTTGATCCTGGAACTACATTCTTGTCTGAAAGACCTAACCCTACCCATAACTGAAAGCAGAGGGAAATTATAGGTGAATAACACTGATGTAGAATCAAATAACCATGATTGTAAGCTTAAACTTGACATAAACGGTAAACGTGTCCCTCACATCTGATTGGTTGATTGGAATGTTGTTCCAGGATCAACAAAGATGTTGATCCAGGAACATGTTACGCTTGGTGAAATCAGGTTCACCATACCGGTCTTGCAAGGCCAGTTGAACTTGCCTAAAACCCCTCTAAAATCATCACAACAGCCAAGACGGGACATTTCCCAGGAATGTTGAATATTAAGTATTAATATCTTCATAATTAACTTACACCATAGCAGGAAACACCTTGCTAACACAGTACACTCTGTCTGTTTCAAACTAATATTTCAGATTAAAAAAAAAAAGAAAAAAGAAAAAAGTTGTAGTACCCCTGGGTCAACCACATTCAGAGTTTCACGCTATGATCAGGCATCACCGGCCATTCCACAATCTAATTGGCCCGTAACACTAGCAGGTGTCAAAGTCCCAATGTGATCCTAGCACAATTTGTCTCTGGAAGCTCAACCGTAGAGAGTGAATTGAAGTTTTTATGGTCAGATAAGAAAGTCGTTTTCTGCTCCTGGTTACAGATATTGTTGGTGGGATGTAGGTATAATGAACAGATCCTCAATCATCAGAGCAGACGTGAGTTGTAATGGTTCAAAAGCTGCAGTAAATGAGGTAGAAAAACACCAGATTCTGCCTGGAAAGCTGCGTTCATTCACACTCCTGCCAGAAACAGCTTCTCACCAACTGGCCCGCTGTCTGTCAGTTAGTCTCCTACTGACAAAGATCCCTCTTTCAACAAACACAACTGCCAGTAACGTCTTTCATGAATGAAAACACATTTGGACATGCACCATAAATGTTGCTGTCAGAGGATATAACAGGGCACGTTAACCTGCAAAACAAAACAAATTTTTTTTTTTCAACAATCTGACCAGTCATATCGCTGAATCCTCCATTTTGTACGACAAACAAACCAGGCAGGAGAGTTAGTAGATTAAAGGGTTAGTTCACCCAAAAATGAAAATTATGTCATTAATGACTCACCCTCATGTCATTCCAAGCCCGTAAGACCTCCGTTCATCTTCAGAACACAGTTTAAGATATTTTAGATTTAGTCCGAGAGCTTTCTATCTCTCCATTGAAAATGTATGTACGGTATACTGTCCATGTCCAGAAAGGTAATAAAGATATCATCAAAGTAGTCCATGTGACATCAGAATTTTTTGAAGCATCGAAAATACATTTTGGTCCAAAAATAACAAAAACTACGACTTTATTCAAGCTATTCTACATTGTTTGTATTTTGGTATTGCTATATTTTTTTAAATGGTGTGTAAGTGTGCATGTCAGCAGCGTCTTACGTCAGCAGCGTCACTGCGGAGTCGTGAACGCGGATTGACAACAGAACCGGAAGAGAATACAATGCTGAATAAAGTCGTAGTTTTTGTTATTTTTGGACCAAAATGTATTTCCGATGCTTCAAAAAATTCGAACTAACCCACTGATGTCACATGGACTACTTTGATGATATCTTTATTACCTTTCTGGACATGGACAGTATACCGTACATACATTTTCAATGGAGGGACAGAAAGCTCTCGGACTAAATCTAAAATATCTTAAACTGTGTTCCGAAGATGAACGGAGGTCTTACGGGCTTGGAACGACATGAGGGTGAGTCATTAATGACATAATTTTCATTTTTGGGTGAACTAACCCTTTAAAGTCGGTGGACTTGGACTTGAAAAATAGTGTGAACTGACGTCTTTCCGCGGTCGAAAAAACATACCTTCTGATGTTCATTCATGTTTATTTCATGCTGTCTACTAGGAAGAGATGATCGGTTCAAGTGCCACTTGAACTGAGGTGCTACAGTGTTCTGTCACCATAAAACAGTATTTATTGTTTTTTATTTATTTTATTTGAAATGTATCGAATTTCTTAAAAAAATTGAAAGCTGAGACTTTGTTTCATGTCAAAAGTAACCTGCTCAGTTTTGTCTGCCGGCGCATTGTCTGTGTCCTCTTTGCTCAGCGATGTATTTTTCACTGTGTGAGAACATATACGGCGTGATAGATATAGATAATAAAATATATTTATATATACACACGTTTCTTAATACTGCTGTATCATTTTAAACTGCTTATTATTTCTGCTAAGACTTCCCATGTATGGAATATTGCAGATAACATTTCTGCCTGTACTGTGTATGATTTCATTTGTGTCTTGTTCTTTTTGACACACACACAGGCATTTTAGAACAGCTTTCTGCTGTCTCTTAGTCTTAATCTCTGTATAGCTCTATTCTCTGGAGGAACTGGACCTGAAAGAACTCATCATCTCTGGCCAAAGGCACCTAATGTAGAGGGTCAAAGTTGCCAAGTAATTAACCAAGAGACACATACTCTGCCACCCGCCAACACACAGATGGAGAACCATATTTTTGAAAGAAATAAACTAATGACAAACCATCACATCACTATAATAGCGCAATAAAAAAGTTGTTTTCCTCCTACCCTGCCGTTCAACTTCATCATTTAGAGTGATTTCAAAGTCTTTAGATATACAAAGACATTGCACTTATATTACTTATGAATGGGAGAAAGTGCAACACACAATATGGAGGAATAAGTCCCGCCTTCTAAATAAAAGAGTCAATCGCCGATTGTTAAAGTCATCACGTCACTGCAGATGCCGTTAGAAGTTCCACTTGCTAGAAACAGTCTGTGTTCTGAGACGCACATTTAGGATTGCACATGCACAATGATTGTTCTAGCCAGATGAATAAGCTTTTTTTAACGCTATTTGAGCATAAGAAACAGCATTTATGGGACAGTTCATGTCAGATTGTGTTGCTGATTTGAAATATGTTACTTAAATGTGAGTTCGCCAAGCAGTTTTTGATATTTCAGGATTCCCCCATTCAAGTAGATAGGATTTGGTTTTGGATGCCTGAAATAGCTGCCCAGAGGCGTTGCAAAAATGGCTGCCGAGTGAACAGACTTTCATTGAAAGGGACTTTGGTGATATTAATGCACACATGTCCCTCATACACGTGCATGAAGATTTCTGGGGTATAAATGTGAAATTATGTAAGACTTTTACCCCTTAGGCTGATTTTGGATGTGTTCTACCGATTATAATCCAAACTTTTGACACTTGAAGAGATTATTCAAAGCTGTCTGCTGCATGGGAAAACTTCAGGTTATGCCAAACAAAACTCCTCCATATCTTCTCTCCTCAGGCATAAATACAACTCAAATGACAAAAAGTTTGACAGCCTTACAGACGATATCACAGGATCTCCCTTGTTGCAAGAAAATCGGGTAGCCTCAGCAAAAATACTGGGCAGCCTCTGTAAAATAGCTGTATATATATACAGTATATATATATTATAGTTGGCAAGCAACTATATTATAGTTGACAAGCAACCTACAATTACACTGTTTTTAGACTGGACTGGAAGACTTCAGTTACAAAAAATGTAAATATCTTGCACATGCTCACACAACAATGACCTGATTAATTTGACCTCTGACCTTTTAAGTCAAAACGCAACAGCGTCCTCAGAAGACACTGTTGTCCTATGAATATATGAAGAAAACGGTGAGGGTACCATTAGCCATCAGTTCACTGTCTATGGCAAAAAGTAGCTAGAGGGAAACTCTTTTTGTTTTAATGTTATAGCTGAAACCACTGAGCTGTCTATAAAAGCAGTCTCGGAGAAACCACACACACATAAAAACCTACATTTGAGAAAGATTAGTTTATGAGAAAAGATTTGAGTGCACCGAGTCACAAATTAAACCTAAAGGAGCGAGTTTAATTTATTTACATAAGCGCATGAGTTGGATGGAAGGCTCTAATTACCTTCTCTGGGACGGCGATAAGACAAAGTACAAACAGAGCCTGGAACAGAACGAAGAGCATATCCAACACGACGAAGGAGCAGTCACATAGAAAGTGGCTCAAAGCAACAAGAAAACCTGACAGATAGTGGTGTGGAGCTGCAGGGAAAGCAAGGGAAAGAGGGAGGAAAACGAGTGTCAGTCATCCTCACATTTGGACAGACAGATGAAAGTCCGAGCCATAAGTTACAACACACTCTCGATTTCCATGAATTGCACCCTCAGACCTTCAGAAAACCCATTTCAAGCTGTGCACTGATGCTAGTCAGCTTGTGTTTAGTCTCAGAATTTGTCAGTGCGCCCACGGACCGCCCACAATCCCTTCACTGTCCACGTGATGCATACTGCTCAAAACTGGAAATTACTTTATAGATATGGTAATAATCTGATTGGCTGACTTAATAAAATTTTCTTGTGTAAGAGAATGCTTTTTTTAAATCCAGGTCACCTAAAATCAAAGTCATGTTTACAAAGTACTGGGCTGATACAGGGCCACATTAGACCCAGCATATAATAATAATAATAATAATAATAATGAATATATGTTATATATAAATATTTAAATATAATATAAACACTTATAAAAGTGACAGTAAAGACTTTTACATTGATACAAAAAATCTTAAAATCTTTTAAATAAATGCTGTTCTTTTGAACTTTCTTTTCATCAAAGAATCTAGAAAAGTTACTTTAAATCGTAATAATATTTCAAAATATTAGTTTTTACTGTATTGCTGATCAAATAAACGCAGCGTTGTTGAGCTTTAGAGACTTCTTTCAAAATCTTTTTTTTTTTTTTTTTTTTACCAAACTCAAACTTTTTATGTGTGTATATGTTAGCCAGCTAGCAAATTTGATTTACTGACCAGTTTGAATAAACAGAATTGGCAACAAAATATTTAATACATCTCAGAAAACCAAATGTTTAAGTTTTCAGGCATAAAAACACTAATAGCTTGCGTCAAACCTTGCGCAAACCCTCTTTTGGCGTTGAAAAACTACTGTCAGGATTTACTAAAGACGTGGTGAAAAATTTACGCTGAAAAGGCGTGGACACAGTTATTTTTGCGGCTAATCTTATTGCATATGCATTTGTAGGGGTTTCCCTATCAGACGCAAAATTTATGGGAGGAGAGTATTAAATGAATCATGCAACGTGATTTACTAAGGTTTCCGCAAGTCAATTTACTGGTATTTGCGCAATTATTTAACGCCCAAAAAGCATGTCTTATTAAACCAGACGCTAATTTGCGCTGCTCTTGGTAGATTGTGTTGGTCTTTATGGAAATCCAGTGTCTGTGTTCTTTACTTTGCCCTTCGTCAGTAGTTAATCTATTTAGTAACTCTGGCCATAAATGTACAAGATCAACAAATGTCAGATGTAGCGACAAAGAAGAACAGGTCTGATAGGGCCGCACTGGGACAGCAGGCCACCAGGTCTGGCTTCTGCTTGACAGTCTAGATGTGGGAAAAGTGGGAAAAGGGCTTAGATTGCTTTTTAATGGCTTGGGAAATCGGTTTAAAGTCAGGTTCAAAATTGAAACTCCCATTTTAGGTCTGCTGGGATAAGTGCCCAGCCATCGTGTTACATCAAATTTGTTTGTGTGAATGTTTAGTGTAGTACTTTTGGCACACTCACAATTTTCACATTTCATATTTTTGGGGATTTGTCACAGCAAGAGTGTATGTGCGCATGTTTGAATGTGTGAGCGAGTGATAGTGGTGAAACGTAAACCACACTAGAGATACAGCCCATTCTTTGTCACCATAGAAACAGGAAGGCAACATGACAATGACTCCATCAGGATTATAGGAGAACAGCAGCACAGAGATAGAAAAGAAAACGGGGGGATGAGAAAGACGACAAAGGGCGACAGATCATATGTTGGCTTTCATTTAGAAGATGGCACATAAAAATATGCCTCTTCCCCCCCACCCCCCAGGCAAAAATTAACCTCTTGGACTGTATTAGTACATAAAGTACTTGAACCAAGAGAGAGAGAGAGAGAGAGAGAGAGAGAGAGAGAGAGAGAGAGAGAGAGAGAGAGAGAGAGAGAGAGAAAAAGAAACACAATGAGACAGAGAGACCTTATTTCTTATCAGAACTATAAAACTGAACCACAGGATGTACGCTATGATAAACAAAGCAAACAGCATCTCATGTGGTGTATCATGTATTGTGGGCTGAGTTTGTGCGACACTAAACCCAACATCAATGGGATGTAGATACCTAGAAGTGTGCTTTGAAGGGACAGGTAAACTCAGAGACCCTTAAGCGGAAATGGGAGGACAAAGCCAACGGCACTAGAACTGCCACAGAGCATCATGGGGTTTTTATTTAGATCTGAGCTGGCGCTAACATTTAAATGTCAGGTAAGGAGATGGAAGGACTTGTTGGAATAAAAGCCTGAGGCTAAATGACAAAAAAAGGAGGGAGAGAGAGAGAGAGAGAGAGAGAGAGAGAGGGCAGGCAGTGAGAACTGGTCATGTAGCACCATCAGTTTGCTCTCAATGTCCTTATAAAATATCATCTGAAAAGGCAGTGGGCGTTTAGTATCTATGCTTTTTCACATTAAACAACTGCATTTAAAAAATCTACTAATTGACAAAGGCTTTTGCTCTAAAAGCAAAGATGTATGATGGAGAGATCACTTTTTTTAACTAAATGTTTCCTACAACACAAATTCATTAAAGCTTTACATGTTTAAGAGGTTATATTGTGTCTTTTTTTGTGTATTTTTCCCTGAGGTCCAATTACAATGTTAGCCAAACACCAAAAACAGCCATAATTTAAATTTACATGAACATTTCCACCTTATCTCTGACTGCAGTGCCTCTAAGACATCTTTCGTGCCCTCATGCGTCTTTGCTGTTAAGTCAACGTATTTGAGATTCCGATGTCTGAAATCCAATTTTGAAACAAGACATTTTTTGCATTTGAGTTTAAATAGATGGCCTTTTTTTGTACTATTCATGATTTGGTTAATGCTAAAGTGTGTCATATCTGGTTTGACTTAGGGGAAAAAAGGAACAAAACCCAGACAAAACAAAACGAGAAACAAAACAAAGAAAAGAGACAAAACAAAACATTTAAGTTTAAACAAAATGTCAAATCAAGTTGACTTGGCAAAAAACAACAAGGAAACAAAGAAACAAAATGATACGAAACAAAAACAAAACAAAATGAGAAACAAAACAAAGAAAAGAGACAAAACAAAACATTTGAGTTTAAACAAAATGTCAAAAGTTGATTTGGCAAAAAAAAAAAAACGAGACAAAAAAAAAAAGAAGAGACAAAACAAAACATTTCAGTTTAAACAAAATGTAAAGTTGACTTGGCAAAAGAAAACAAAGAAACAAAATGAGATAAAACAAAACAAAGAAACAAAATGAGACAAGACAAAACAAAACAAAGATATGAGAAAGCAAAAAGAAGAGACAAAACAAAACATTTCAGTTTAAACAAAATGTCAAATCAAGTTGATATGGCAAAAAAAAAAAACAAGACAAAACAAAAAAACAAAACAAAATGAGAAACAAAAAGAAGAGACAAAACAAAACATTTCAGTTTAAACAAAATGAAAAATCAAGTTGACTTGGCAAAAAAACAAAGAAACAAAGAAACAAAATGAGACAAAACAAAATAAAGAAAAGAGACTAAACAAAAACTCCTGGAACAAAATGTTCCTACTCAACAGTTCTTTTAATATTCACCAGACCTGAACAAAACATTGCTGCAAAGTGAATCTGAGGCACCACAGCATGTCATTGGAAAAAAGGTACGCAAGCGACAGTTAAAACCCATCAGGGCCATTATCATGTCTCATGGCAGAATCGTCACAACAAGCAGATATTAATCAGGCCTCCGGTTTTCTTCGCTTTAGCTGTTCTACACACAGCATGAAGGAACAGTGGTAAATCAATTGCCATGACGACTAAAAGGCCTCCCGGTGCTCCGAGCCCAGTCTTCAAAAAAAAAAAACGGCAAGATAATGAGAGAAGTTCATCATATGAGTCACTCTCTGTACAGAACAAACCTGAGTGTGTGTGTGTTTAAAGGGCTGGTTAACTGAAATTACATTTGACGCATGTTCAAGTTGTCAATTAGTTGTTATAGGACAGATCAGACAAAATATGTGACAAGTACAGATTATAGTGCATTTAGAGAACTTATGTCTTTTATGATAATTATATTAAGCAGTTAAAAGTTGGAATTTGAAGAGTTCAAATATTCAGGTCACAAACATCAGAATCAACCTGTTCTGAGACTTGAGTTATTTAAGGGAAAAAGACAAAAACAAGTTTCCGCCAGAATGAAACTGAAGCACTTCCATTCTCACCTCCAGATCTCCCGAGACCACTCTCATGCACGTCATCAGAAGAGACAAGTCTCATCACCTGAGACTATCCACACTGTAAAGCAAGGATGTGTTTCAATCCACTCTCTCACTAGTCACAAGTCAGGTAGATTTTTAGAAATGGAAATCATTCCATTGCTTCTTATAAATTCTCAGAATGCATTAATACATATACAATAATACATTTATCTGTTCTGCATAATAAAACATTGAATATGACACCATACTTTTTAACACTTACAATGGCATGTTACACAGCAATGTTGCTGATAAATATCAATTATGTTTAAATGCGAGACCAAATCAAATTTCTTTTTACAATATACTGGCACAACACAGGAAACTAAGGAGCAGAATGAGGCACAACCCAAGCATAAATTACTATTATTACATGACCTAACAGGGAGAGCATGCTAACAGTGAGACTAATGTCATGTGGGCGATTAATGAACCATGACCTACAACAACTAATTTGCCCAACTATTAACATGCTGGGAGAATGACGACACAGTGTATTCAGCCAACATGAATACGCATTGACATTTGTTTAAATAAGGATAACAAAAGTCTTGTAAAAAATTATGACATTTCCAAACACTCCTACCGGCCTCCCCCATTATTTGGTCAACCAGATAGTCTACCCCTGTTATTGGTTAAGCCAGAAATTGACATGTTTGGATGTTCAAACAAGCAGAGCAATGTTTGGAAAGGGCCACAGAGTGGCTTACTTATAATATCTCAGCAAATGAAATTGATTTAGTATTTTTTTTTTATTATTAAAAAAATTATATATACACCGATCAAGCATAATATTATGACCACCTTCCTAATATTGTGTTGGTACCCCTTTTGATGCCAAAACAGACCAGTCGAGACATGGACTCCACTAGACCCCTGAAGGTGTGCTGTGGTATCTGGCACTAAGATGTTAGCAGAAGATCCTTTAAGACCTGTAAGTTGCGAGGTGGGACCTCCATGGATCGGACTTGTTTGTTCAGCACACCCCACAGATGCTCGATTGGATTGAGATCTGGGGAATTTGGAGGCCAAGTCAACACCTCAAGCTCGATGTTGTGCTTCCTCAAACCATTCCTGAACCATTTTTGCTTTGTGTCAGGGCGCATTATCCTGCAGAAAGAGGCCACAGCCACCAGGGAATACCGTTTCCATATATATATATATATATATACGAATATATATATTTTTGTAACTTCAGATTTTAGTAATGTTGATTTATATTTCAAAATGCAAAAAAAAAAAAAAAAAAAAAAGTATATATATATATACCCTCACCTAAAGGATTATTAGGAACACCATACTAATACTGTGTTTGACCCCCTTTCGCCTTCAGAACTGCCTTAATTCTACGTGGCATTGATTCAACAAGGTGCTGAAAGCATTCTTTAGAAATGTTGGCCCATATTGATAGGATAGCATCTTGCAGTTGATGGAGATTTGTGGGATGCACATCCAGGGCACGAAGCTCCCGTTCCACCACATCCCAAAGATGCTCTATTGGGTTTAGATCTGGTGACTGTGGGGGCCATTTTAGTACAGTGAACTCATTGTCATGTTCAAGAAACCAATTTGAAATGATTCGAGCTTTGTGACATGGTGCATTATCCTGCTGGAAGTAGCCATCAGAGGATGGGTACATGGTGGTCATAAAGGGATGGACATGGTCAGAAACAATGCTCAGGTAGGCCGTGGCATTTAAACGATGCCCAATTGGCACTAAGGGGAAAAGAAAGAAAACATCCCCCACACCATTACACCACCACCACCAGCCTGCACAGTGGTAACAAGGCATGATGGATCCATGTTCTCATTCTGTTTACGCCAAATTCTGACTCTACCATCTGAATGTCTCAACAGAAATCGAGACTCATCAGACCAGGCAACATTTTTCCAGTCTTCAACTGTCCAATTTTAGTGAGCTCGTGCAAATTGTAGCCTCTTTTTCCTATTTGTAGTGGAGATGAGTGGTACCCGGTGGGGTCTTCTGCTGTTGTAGCCCATCCGCCTCAAGGTTGTGCGTGTTGTGGCTTCACAAATGCTTTGCTGCATACCTCGGTTGTAACGAGTGGTTATTTCAGTCAAAGTTGCTCTTCTATCAGCTTGAATCAGTCGGCCCATTCTCCTCTGACCTCTAGCATCAACACGGCATTTTCGCCCACAGGACTGACGCATACTGGATGTTTTTCCCTTTTCACACCATTCTTTGTAAACCCTAGAAATGGTTGTGCGTGAAAATCCCAGAAACTGAGCAGATTGTGAAATACTCAGACCGGCCCGTCTGGCACCAACAACCATGCCACGCTCAAAATTGCTTAAATCACCTTTCTTTCCCATTCTGACATTCAGTTTGGAGTTCAGGAGATTGTCTTGACCAGGACCACACCCCTAAATGCATTGAAGCAACTGCCATGTGATTGGTTGATTAGATAATTGCATTAATGAGAAATTGAACAGGTGTTCCTAATAATCCTTTAGGTGAGTATATATATATATATATATATATATATATTCTATTTAAAAAAGAAGAAAAAACTCAAACCAGGCTGCGACTGATTCTCTGTTCTGACAACATGAATACAGTTCTGACTATCCTGGATATCAAAAATGCTGACTGGCCATTTGAACAGAGGTGACAGGAAACAACGTGAGCAGAATCATATAAATGTCACAGCTGAATATCAGCCAAGAGTCGTATCTGTGCTGCTAGCAATGCTTGTGCTCTTGTGTATCTCCCATAGTCTTTTTATTCTACAGACAAACAACTGAACAAACATGTCTAAAAACTAATAACAAATTGAGCGGCTAATAAACATCCAGGGCCACAAAAAAAAAAAGTCCTTTCTATCTGACCGCCTCCAGGGCTTGCAGCCAGCCTCAAAATTACATTAAAGTGCTTTGTGGCAATCTGCATTGTCTTGGGCACACAGAAGATAAAATGCTATTGAATTAAACATTACACAAGGGCTCAGAAATGAGCTGTAACGCTTCATTCAATGTCAAATGTAAAGCAGCGACTGCCACCTGACACAGATACCATGACACATCTTGCTGAAGGCACTGTAGTAAAAAGAAACAAACATGTCACCGTTAGCCTTATTTTTACATTACACCTGTTTTTTTTTTTATATACAGTACCATTTAAAAGTTTTTGAAGAAATTAATATTTTTAGTCAGCAAGGATGCATTGAATTGCTCCAAATCAACAGTAACGATATTTAAAATGTTACAAAAGATTTCTATTTCGGTTGAGATTACATGGCTTGCCAAACACTACTAACTTTACTATCACAGTAAATTAAGATTTGACACTTTAGCTGACAGAATAAACTGTAGCATTTCTACAATGGTATCAGTAGCCAATAAAATAAGTCCAAGAGTATAGCAAAGTGCAAGCGTCCCAAAATCACACAAAATGACAGAACATGGGCTCTAATTCAGTATAATTACAGCGTACACCCAGTACGTGCCTTCAACCTTTATCACTCTCTTTGTTAAACATTCGCTCATGAATTTCCCATCTATCTCTAAACCTAATTAATTTCCTTGCACAAAACCATTTTCATACGTTAGGAAAGAAGCATTCTGTATTACATTTCTGACATACAATGAGAAAAGTGCTGCCTGGTTTGACATTCAGCCTGCTCTGTCAATCTCCAAACTTTAGTCTGTTTATCTAATTATAAAAAAGGATGAACAGCAAGCCAAAAGCCACAACAGCAGGCAGAAGAGAAGCCAGGCGAGCTCTTGCAGACAGACGGAGGCAGATTGTTTTCCTGGTTGTGAGTTGACAGAGACTGATAAGCAGAGAGTGGAAGAGTGGTTTGTTTGAAGCCTCACACAAACAGAGTTCAGAGAGAGAATATATAAGGCTGTGTGAAGTTTTTTTCCCTCCTCTCCTCTCATGTATCCCCCTCTTAAGCGACTGACAAACACATCTAGTTGACCAGAATAACTCTACAACAGCATGGAGAACTAAATCTTCACAGAATCCTGTCTTTTGCATAAGTCACTGCAAGGCTCTTGAAATGATTACAGAGAGACTCACGATATGTTCAGAATGCAATACTAGAATAGTGCACAGTATACACTGAATACTGCGTACTATTTAATACTGCATATGTGAAACAATGCACACTACGCAATGATAAACATTTCAACAGTTAACAGTTAACTAATGCTAGGTCTACACGACAACGATGTACTAAAAACCTAAAAGTTTTTCCTTTGCGCTATATACATACAGAGGACAACATTGTCAAAATGATCCCCGTTCACACAGATCCATGAAAACGACTAAAAACGTTGTATTATACATGCCAGGCCAGTAGTTGGCGATGTCACTTTGTAAAGAAACACTCAGCGCCTATAGACTGAACATGCATGCGCATGACATCACCGTTTTTACAAATTAACGATAATCGTTTAAAAAAAAAATCCACTTTAAAACACGTTTTCAAAAGTTTCCATTTTCAGCCTCCCAAAACGCTGTTGTCGTGTAAATGCACAGCCAAAACGCATACATTTTTTCCTTGTTTTTAGTTGAAAAAGACCTTAAACTATAATAATGTTTTAGTAATTAAAATAAATAAAAAAATTGAAATTTTGCCTTGGCAGCTGACTGAGATAAATAAGTTGAAATACTAAAATTACTAAAACTAAAAATTAAACCTATATACAAATATTTTTGGCCCCACTTTATTGTTCTACAGTACTTTGTACAAACATTTAAATTCATAATTTGATACAATGCACATAATATATTGTCTACATACTGTATGATTAACATTGTATTCATAAGTACCTGCAGGCAATTACAGCTGTAATTAATTTCTGTAATCTATACATAAGTAAATTGTACTTATTTTTTATGTTAGTACATAGTAGTTAAAGACACAGTGTGACCAAAATGAAATAATAAAAATAATAAAATAATGACTAATTACTTAAAATTTAAATAAAACTAATAAATATAAAAATAAATGCTAATTCAAAATCTAAAAAACTAGTATATAAATAACACTAAATAAACACTGTTGTAGTATGTTACATCATTGTCACATGACCTCATTATATGCATTCATCTGCGAGCAGCTTCCATTTCGCATGATTAACAATTAAAAACTGTCATTTTGCATTTTTGATCCAAATTTGTTTCAAAACATTTTAATTCTTGCCAGTCTGATGAATAATGTGTCAATAAGCTGAAATGTCTTGCAGTTAATGAGTCACACTGGGAATGGAAGGTCAGGTCCAGAACATTGCATTGAGGTTACATACTGCGCACAGTATGCATACTGCAGAAGTAGAGTAGTATGTTATTTCCGAACACAGCCTTTTATGAAATCACATTTTATAGCCCATAAAAAAGCCAGGGATCACTTCCTACAAAACTAAAGTAGATAAAAACTTGAATTATACTTTTAATTACTCAATGTTATAAGGTCTGCAATGCCGGTTCAATACAACCTGATATGGCACTAACGCTGCATGGTCTCTAGATTTAATAGATATGTCTACTGAAAATAATACAGTGCTGAATTTTTGTTATAGCCATAATCTACACGGAACAGTCCAAAGAACTGTGATCGTCTAGACAAGCCTGCGTTTGATGTATGTTGTGTCATCTGTCTTACAGGTTCCCCCGTATGAACTCTTCCTTCAAGTGTACTTCAAAAGGTCTGTTTTACGGTCACCGAGACAAACGGGTGGGGCGGGTGGGGGGCGCGTTCATGTCAAGCGCACGGTGAAGCTGAAAGGTGACCCCCTCCCTAAGGGGGGAAGATGCGCAGCAGGGCTCTGTTAAGAACCCGACGCAAATGTCACAATCTCTTCTACAAAGTACTGCCCTCTCTCTTTCTCTCATACATATTGCAATACATGTTGTGCACGTGCACAACATGACATCTAGTTCTGAGGTTATCATTGGACAGAAACAACATAATGAGAAAATACATAAACCGCATCTGAGCCAGCTGTTGCTTGATCAGTTGTTATATGCTGTAATGCGACTGTTGATCCTCTCAGCTTACATAATGGGCATTAATCTTCACTTAGACTTGAGTGAGAAAAATTAACGCAGGTGTTGACCTGCTGAGTATTTGAATCTCATTCAGTCCTATTGTGAAAGGAAACAACAGAATACCACATGAGTTCCACATTAATGTGTCAAGTTGCTTGGCAACCGTAAACAGCTTACAGCTGAACTTTATTACTTGGCAGAAAATGGTGATTAAGATAATTACTATTAATAAATGTAATTATTTTGTAACATTGGAGTATTTCATCATTTTGCTGTTGCTATTAAAAAGGCAGTACACCACTTGAGGGCTTGGGGTTGCTTTGCATTGCGTCATGCTTAACAAGCCCTCTGAATTATGGTCAAATCACTGTGAAATTTGGTCTCTTGTGGCTTATTGCTTAATTTTAATACAATATGATTCCTGCAATCACTGAGCATGGCATCTGGTAGATCCGAATAATAATAATAGCTAAAAAGTTTAGATAACCACATGCTTTTGTCCAAACCTACAAATGAGCAATATCACAAGCAATTTATTATAATATAATTAATATAGTATAATATAATATTGTATTATACATGCCAGGCCAGTAGTTGGCGATGTCTAACACTACACGCCTATAGACTGAACCATAGACTATAGAATCGAGAATCGATTTGAAATGAATCGTGAGGTACCAAAAGATTCCCATCCCTATAATATACTGTATATCAAGTTGAGGGTCACTCCCGTACTTCCCACCTGGAACTATGCAATGAAGGAGGGAATGAGAGACATGCTTCTCTTCTAGAGAACTCCAGGGCTTACCATCTGTCCAGCAACAGGAATGATATAAATAATAAAGTTGGACAGCACATAAATTATGAGCATACTGCATAGGCTGCTTGGCTTTCTTCCTAAGTGAGATGAAATGCACACTTTAGGCCAACTAATCTAGCAAAAAGCTTTGGCAAAAACAGTTTTTGAAAGACCATCACTGAGAACCTACAGTGTGCAAATGTTTCTACACAACTGTACAGACCTGCACATGTGGACCTATTATCTGACATGATATTGACTGGAGATTTAACTAAATCCTTAAGTAAAGGCATGTGAGGAAAAACAAATACTTGGAGAAAAGGTGCAAATAGACCCAGGAGACATATATGAAAACAAAGAAGAAAAACTACAGAGATTACAGCACAAAGAGCTTTTGAGTGCATCCAAAATCACTTCTGTACCCTGCAGAGGAAAGGCAAAGAAAAGGGACTTGCACCTGCAACCACCCGCTTATCAAATGCCAGTCAAAAGTGCTTTTCATGACCCGAGAGCATTGTGTTTCCGAAAAAATGTCAAGGGATATCATGGGAGGACAATGTTAGTGTACTTCTCTTTTTATTAAATAAACTACTCTTTTCACTAAGAGGAACTTTACAATGTGCTCTTTCTACTAAGTGACAAAAAGAGTGTATTGTATGGATTCACGGTTGGAAACATATGATAGTCTCAAGTGTAAGCATCAGGTGAGAGATATGAAGTGTAGCGATGATAAAAGAATTCAATAGATGAGAGAGAGAGGAAAAAAAATACATTCCCAGAGGGCTCCACTTGATAGAGAAATGACTAGGACAAGCTGCTACCTTCCTGCAACAGTTTGAAAATCCACACTGTGCATCACTGATCAACACACAGTGAAGTCAAACATGTGGGGTAATATAACTAAGCAAAGTTTATCAAGATGCGTGTGTGTAGACAGACAGACAAAGATAGATAGACTAATTGAACGTGATAGATAGATAGATAGATAGATAGATAGATAGATAGATAGATAGATAGATAGATAGATAGATAGATAGATAGATAGATAGATAGATAGATAGATAGATAGATAGATAGATAGATAGATAGATAGATAGATAGATAGATAGATAGAAAGATAGATAGATAGATAGATAGATAGATAGATAGATAGATAGATAGATAGATAGATAGATAGATAGATAGATAGAGTCAACTGTGCAACAAGAAACATTGGCACACATTCAAATGGCACTCCATTATGAATCTCTTTGACTCCGGCACAAACAAAGCAAGGCCAGGTCCCTACCACCCATTGTCTCACTGCATCCAAAACACATGAAAGACATCAGAATTGAACACAACTCTTTGAAGTCAGCACTTTGTGTTCCTGGATAAGCAGCCTCAGCTCTGATCGGAGTCCTGAATATTCTGAGTGGGATAAAGAACCAAGAACAAGCGCCGACGATGGCAACCCAACCCGCTCTGCCTCAACCTAAGGGGAGGAGCTGACGTCAACATGGACAGATGTGAGACAGACAGAGATAACATTCAAACATCCTCTCTACCAGGCCCTGGAGCTGTAAAACAAGCTAATTAAAGAAGCTGAACAATAATCGTTAAGGCAAAGGTAGCTAATAGTGCTAGCACGCGGCTCGAGCCTTGAGTGCTGTCAGGATGATTAATGGCATTTTTAAATGACTTCCACAAAGACATCACAGCGGTGTTAACGGTCAGATCAGGTCAACCGCAGCTTTGGTTGTTACTTACTGGCTGAATGTTCAACCGCCTGTGACCACAGAAAGAGGGAGGTGGGCTTGTAACCATGGTAACAAGCTAAGGCAAAGCATCCTCTGTAAATACCGGAGTACCAGGTTTTTGAACTAAACTGGAGATGAACCTGTTTCACCCAAGGCTTCGTTTGGATTGGCTCAAATGAACTTGTGTTGACCAATGAGGCTTTTGCCATAGGCGTAACATTCCATCAAGCATAACGTTCCGCCCATTCAGACCAAGGTACATCAAAGTGCTAACATACATACCAAAAGAAAGGATAGACTAGGATAGCATTTTTTTCTTATGATATTGCATTGATCTTACTTTTTACATTTATATATTTTTCTTACGTTTAATTAATTAAGGCGTGGTTTGTCTAAATAAGAGAGACAGAAATTGGATAAAGCTGAGAATCTATCACGTTTGCTGCAGTTTTTGCACATTATTGTGATATCATGATATATATGTTGTATTATGAAGTAATTTGTAATAGATTATTATTGACAAATAATTTAGAGACAGGACAGGAAATTAGTGGGAAATGAAATTAGAACATATCGTAGGATATATTCACTTGAGCAACACAATTCTAACCACTAGGCTTCATTTATGACAGTAAGGACACTACATAGGGACCCTGTGAATCAGTTATTAACTCTTTCCCTGTTATTGGCGTAGTAATTTTCCGTCATTTTTGAGACAACGTTTCCGCTTTCCGTGTTTTCACTGTTGTATGGTAGGGGGCGCTATTAGGCATCTTTAGAAAGAGTAGAGAATCTCCGGATCAAAACACAGGCAAAAAAGGAACATAAACAAGTGATAAAAAAAGCATTGCTTATGCACGTTGTAGTCTTTGAAAAAGATAAAGAAAAAGAAAAAAAAAACGCTTTTTGTTCAAAATGTAGCTGTTTTGCATTCAAATGTCATGTGAAATAAAAAGAATACATGAAGCTAGAATCAAACTTTTTGTTGTTGTTTAAAAGCAGAGGCTCAGTTATTTTTCTTTTTGTTGTTGATATATTGCATGTTCAGATATTCATACAACAAAATATTCTGGGGGCCATGAAAGTTTTGTGAAAATTATCAAAAATGCTGGCGGTGGCTGGCAACTTAAAAAAAAAAATGCTGGTGGGGAAAGAGGAATAAAAATTATGTAAAATAATCAATAATAATAATAATACATTAAATAAGAATCAGATACAGTCTTATGGTAGACTACTCCATCTTCATCTTCCTCCTTTCCTTGCCCTGCTTGATTTGTTCCTGCTGGACATTGTAGTATTGATCTGAACTTCAGAGCGGGGAGGGGAGGAGATTTATTCTCCTATTAGAGGCTTTTGCTGTGTGATGGCTACAGATTAAAGGTCTGCTGCTGCCCAGAGCAACACCGTTACACCGGCCTATTCATTAAACAACTGAATATTGAGTTAAGCCAGGGTTAGGCCAGCTCAGGCTGACACTTACTGAGAAACGGAGTGGAGAGGAGAGAAAAGGCATGGGTAAACACCACATCCTTTTACTTCTGATGTGGAAACCACTTCACACACCAATGCACTCCATTTGATCTAGAAAATCTATAGTCTGCTGTATTATATGACCAGTATGTCGGTCAAAGTCCCAGTGAGCTCTGAGTCTGAAACATTGTGCTTATTACCAGACCCAATGACTCTGTAATTCAACACATTTATGTCTCAACTCAGACCTGTCTCCCAGGACAGCTAGGTGACTAGCTTGACCAGATTTAAAACCCATGTAATAAGTTTTGTGCCTGTTAGTCCATGTCTATTAACTTTGAATAAATTCTAGAGTACTTAAAATTAGAAAGAAAGAAAGAAAGAAAGAGATTGATTGATTGATTGATTGATTGATTGATTGATTGATTGATTGATTGATTTAGTTGATTGGTGCAAGGCACTACAGGCAAAACCATGTATGAAATTTATGTAACCAACTTGTATGTTTGAAAATTAGTGCATATTTAATTAGTTAATGCATCATTTACATTTACATATTTCAGAAAACTTGTAATATAAAACAATTGTCTTAATGTACTGAGACAAATCAACTGGGGAAAGTATAGTGATATCTAATAGTTAAATGTTTCACCCTATTCACATGTAGTGTCTTGCCTTAACTAAAAGAATAAAGATAAAATCACAAAAGTCTCAATTTCTCAGAGAACCATCCATTTATTAAGTAACCAAGTACATTAACAATCGCATTTCACTTGTAGCACCAACCCTGAGATTGGCCTTTCAGTGTCTCTTTCTGTCCTTTTTTCCGGTTTCTCTCATTTATCTTGCTTGGCTGCAATGGATGTCTACAACTTGGCGTCTGCATTCTGTCCCTTTCTCCAAAATGGCTCATTGTCTCTAGTTTTAAAGCTCTCCTTTACAGTGACGCCCTCTCCATCACTTCTTTCAAGGCATCGTCTCATGACTCTGCATGTCGCCCATTAAAAAAAAAAATCATGACTGTGATTCCACTAGGAGCTAAACAATAATTTAGTATGAATCTAAAAAGACAGACACTCCACTGAGATTTCACCTTCAGCCAAGACATCTTTAAATTAATGAGCACATACTGTACATACGATCCGAGCAACCTTCACGGCACGTGGAAATATAATGAGATGAAGACCGTCTGATAGAAGAAAGATGAAAGGAACCAGGCAAATAAAAAGTAAGACCGGATTGGTGGCATGAGCGTATTATGGGACACTGCCTTAAGCCAAGTTCACAACGACAGTGATTGCAACAAAGACACCAGAAGTCATTCACTTTCAGAGAAAGTTAGCAAGTTCTGAAAGTCCAGCGATTCGACAAAGTTGAGAAAAGTTTAAACTTATTGGAAATGAGAAGCAATGCGATTCGGTGACTACCAATCCATGAAGTTCATGTTACTGTGAACGACTTGACTGTTCTGGCAATGCTTTGTCTTTGAATGCATACATTGATATAATAATGGCTGCATAAGATATACATAATATACACTCTTAAAAATAAAGATCCTTTATTGGCATCTATGGTTCCATGAAGAAACTTTAACATCCACAGACCCTTTCCATAGCACAAAAGGTTTTCTACAATGGAAAAAGGTTCTTTATATTACAGAGTGCTGCAGGGATGACATCTTTTTGTAGTCCAAAACCAGAAACAGGTTCCATTGTCCTGAAGTCAATGTTTTTTTGGTTAAATGGCTGAAAGTTATTTTCATATTTTATTCAATGGCATAAAATACCTCCTTTTGATTATTTAAAAGCTTTTACTTGTCTTGAAAAAGGCGGTTGCTAACAAGTGGCTGAAGGAATACAGAGGTTAAAAGTCACCAGCAAAACTGGTAAACTCATCTACTCACTAGTTCCTTTCACAGTCTCTTTATGTTCATAATAACACCATTGCAAACTATTCTAACTCAAACTGTTTTTTTAAATAAAGACTGAAAGCACTGTCAAAAGCTTTTTATGATGAAGTCATGTATTTGTGTAGTTTCATTGTATTTAAGCTTCAAATTTCATTTGAATTCAAATTTGTGTTTATTTGTGAAGATTATCATGATGAACAAAACGTAAACAAAACAAAACGTAAGAATTATAAACTTGTGTTGGTCACAGAGTTTATTTTCTGCATTAATCCAAAAGCCTATATGAGCAAATCCTATTGGGGTTTTTTGTAATGGGAACCAGGGTGATGCTAACTTCCAGGGTGGCCTACAAAAATACGTCATCAGCAAAACTTGAAATGGCTCAGCAATTTACTGCAGAGCAAGTACTGAACGCTCATATTGAGAATATGTATGAGATGGCGAATATGAGCCAAATGCTGAATGTACTGGGAAATGAGCTCTGATGAGGACAGTGATGATGGTATAAATCTGCTTAAATTAAACCCTTCCAAGTAGTGTTGTCACGATACCAAAATTATTGTTTCGATACCGATACCAAGAATTGCGATTTCGATACTTTTTCGATACTTTTCCTGAAAAGGTAGAAACACTCTCAAATATCATTGCTGTGCTTTATTTTAAAACCGGGACAACATTCTAATCATATAACACACTAATAAATGAACATATGAACAGCAGATATATTAAACCTTTGAACAAAATATGAAATATCAAAATATAAAAAATAAATTAGAGCAATGACATTCAAGGTAATTTTTTTGTATAAATTTAGCAGAATCATCTCAGTTATCATAAGAAACATAAGTGTTACCGGTAATAACTTTATCTTGATTCTGAACTTTGAATAAAAATATGAACAGCGATTATATTAAACAATGTTTAATATTGGTAACATATGATAAGCCTCATTGGTGATATATTTGACATATGGAGAGAGTTGTGGAAGGCCTATACTTCATGTTAAACATAAATAGCAGCAAAGACAACGTCGGCAGTGTTGACGGCAAAATAGGCTACAGAATATTTCGTTCTGTATTGAGAGGTGCAGTATTTGAAAATCGATAGTATTTTTTTAAATTACATTTATATCTGCATTTATGTCAAAACCTAGAGACTTTCAAACATCAAAATGTAATTTATTAATATGTATTCATGTCAAAATGACATAGAAGCATCTTTTCCTATTCTATTTTGCCTGGAAACGCTTACAACACGCTTGCGTGTCGCGTGAAAAATAGGCGTCGGTTCTATTTCTAGCATGCACTCGATAGCTCGGGCGCACGTCACGCAGGCAGTGTGCTAGCTCTAACCTGTTAACAAGGGAGCCGAAATAAAAACGGACATGCCACGCAGCCAGTGTGTCGCCGGCCTTACAAATCTGGAACGCGGTCATTCTTAGAAGTATCGATACTAATAATTTTAGGAATCGTGACGTTTTTAATTTCCGAGAATCGCGATACTTTTTAAGTATCGGTGCACCGTGCAACACTACTTCCAAGCTCCATAAGGTAACAAAATATGCTTTATTTTATTCTTCTGTAATTGTTACTCTAATATCAGGAGAGTTTTATATTATCGTGACGGGTAGAGATCCATCCATGTTAACGACCCAAATATATAATAATGATTGGTGAAACATTCATGCATTTAAGGGTTAAAAGTGTATAATATTTGTGTGATCATTTTTATAAGCTGTCAATGTTATGTAGCCTACCAATAGCATTAGTGCATCCTGTGGCACGAAAGCCTACCAACAATAAAGTGATCTCCAGCTATTAAAATCACTGTCAGTGTGAATGCGGTTTTACAGCCAATGGTTTTTGAGCCATTATGATGCATCCACATAAAAACAGGGAGTGAAATCCGTAGTGTCTCGCAGGAATCAGATCAGAGGAGCAGTGGGCCGTCGACGCGAACGATCACAGTGATAAATATAAAAGAAAAGAGCATGCCATTGTTTCAAGGCCTAACCGGGTTGCCTGAGGACAGCATGGGCCAGACTACTGTTGTCGAGGTAACAGTGGGCAATGGTAATAGCAGTGTACTGTCTGGGCGTGGAAATGGTGATGCCCTCCAAAATTAACATATTGTGAAAAAATAATCTCCTTTTTCTAGTCTGCATAAAATAATGACTGCAAGACCAAGCAAAAGACTCTGCCAACTGTTTATATCGGCTGTATCATGCAGTAAGTGGTCATTTTAATTTGGCTAGCGCCCAGTTATCTGCTAACAGCAAACAATTTATGACTATTGGGCGAATTAATATACATGACTGATATTCCAAATAAAATCCTGATCCCAAAACCCTTCTATGCTCATTCTATACTGTTCCTCTCTCTTCTTCTACTTCCTTCTTTTAAACTGATCACAGTCTGTCATACCCCACTTACTCTGTCTGCTTTTTATCCTCGCTCATCTTTGATTTATCTGTCAAGTCCATTTTCAGAATTGCAATTATCTGCTCCATAAATCCACAGTCACTGAAATCATAACTTGAAGCTTGACAAACATAAACTGTGGACTGAAATGGACCACAATATAAAGAGCAGGTGTTGGGAATACAGACACCTGGAGATAAACAATGCAATTGCACTACAGTTACAAATCAGCCAGCAAACCCTGGTCCCTCTTAAAGGGATAGTTCGCCCAAAAATTATATTTAGCCCATGATTTACTCACCCTCAAGCCGTTCGAGATGCATATGTCAATCTTTTTTCAGACGAACACATTTTCAGTTATTTTAGAAAATGTCTTAGATCTTTCAGTGGTTAGAATGTGAAGCAATGGGGTCCAGCTCGTTGAAGTCCGCAAATGAGCATGCATCCTTCACAAAAGTAATCCATCCGGCTCCAGGGGGATAAACGAAGGCCTTCCGAGGGTAATCCGTGCGGTTTTGTCGTAAAAATATACATATTTAAAACTTTATAAACGAAAATAACTGGCTTCCGGTGGCGGTCGACACGCGTTCACGGAGATGGATGCTGGTATCTGACGTAGGACGTAGCGTAGGAAGCGTTGTGACGTAGAACGAACGTAGAGTTTTGTTTTGCTCTGCTCTCTGGCTGCGCTGTCACGTTCGTTCTACGTCACTACGCTTCCATCTCCATGAACGCGCGCCGACCGCCACCGGAAGCCAGTTATTTTCGTTTATAAAGTTTTAAATATGTATATTTTACGACAAAACCGCACGGATTACCCTCAGAAGGCCTTCGTTTATCCCCCTGGAGCCGGATGGATTACTTTTGTGAAGGATGCGTGCACATTTTCGGTCTTGAAGCAGCTGGACCCCATTGCTTCACATTATAACCACTGAAAGATCTAAGACATTTTCTAAAATAACTGAAAATGTGTTCGTCTGAAAAAAGATTGACATATACATCTCGAACGGCTTGAGGGTGAGTAAATCATGGCTTAAATATCATTTTTGGGCGAACTATCCCTTTAAAGGGATAGTTCACCAAAAACACAAAGGACTTATGACTTGCTTGACTAAGGCCGCATTTACATTACATGGTACAAGTGACCCAATTCCAATTTTTTTCCTCCTATGTGGAACAGATCGGATATGACCCACAAACGTGTAAGCAGGAAAAAAACGCATGGATTCCGATATTCTCAGGTTTCCGGCCTCATTCATATGTGGAAATAAACCTGATATGGATCAGATACGTGCATTTGCATCAGCCATGTAAGCAGACAGACTGGATATTCCCCTGTCAATAGCCGCTTTCCGACCGGAGGAACCTTTTCACAGTTCCTAGAACTATTGGCTAAAGTACCCGGATGTCGGCGTGTTCGCACCGCAGGAACTAGGAACGATTTTAGTTCTAGGAACTCCATTTGGAGGAACTCATTTAGGTCCTACTTCAGAGTAGGGTCTAAACCAGCACTATAGGAACTACCCGTGATGTTAGTGTACGCTGATGACCGAACGCACGCGGAGCACCAGCACCTGCCATTTTTAAAACAGCTAGAATGTAAACACACAGATTATAGCCTATATATTTACTCCAGAAACTAACTATACAAAAATGGAAAACAGTGATAGATGGGCCTCTAAACCTTTATGCTGAAGAGAAAATCCAACGCAACTTTGAGGGGACCAAGTCTAACATGATTATGTTTATCTGCCCAGCTAGCAACACTGGACATCAACCACACGGCATAGGCTAATAACCTTTTTTTAATATACTGTCTACTTTCTATAACAGTTCTATCTAATAACATATTAAACAATACTGTTAGACAGATCGCTAACTGATAAACACAGAGAATGCGAGCATTGTTTGCTCTGGCGTTCTCAGCGCCGCCAAAATAAAGGTCCGTCGCGCCGTCAAAATAAAAGTCACCGTGCTTGCGTTACTCCCTTACCCCTCCTACCAGTTCCTATGGCTGCTTGGCCAGTGCGAACGCAAACAGCAAAACTGAGTTTGGGGGAGAGTAGTTCTTAGAACTGTTTAGAAGTGGACAGTTCATAGAACTAAGTTCCTGTAACTACTTGGTCGGAAAGCGGCTAATGAGAGTCGTACATCATAGAAAAAGCGACAGTGGCGAGTGACGTCAACTCAGGTAGACATCAACAGCGATCACATGACTCTTTTCGATGGCACAATGGAGTACAAAGGCTCAACCCAGTGGAGTCATGCTAAGGTTTTATGTCATTTGAGCCTTTAGGGCGAAGAGACAGTGACCTTTAAAGATGATGCAGAAAGCAAAAGCTTGTTTTATCATTTCGTCTGCGTCCATTACAAATCACGCCGTTTTTACTTCCTTTTCAGCATTTTCCAGGTCAGTACATCTACCAAGGGATGTTTCGCCAAGTGTATAGTGAAAATGCAGATATTGGATATGTTTCACTTCTAAAAGATGCAAGCTGGTCGTTAAAAAAAAAAAAAACGGTTATAGTCAACAAACAAGAACTGGGCATCAAGACCTGTAGTGTAAATGCGGTCCTTTATGAACCAATACTCGAGACTCGACTTGGACTTGAACTGCATGACAACACAGGGCAACACGTAGATAGCAGCCCTGCATCAGTGATCCAGACAGCAGGAGAGAGATTGCAGCTCAGCAGTGGGCTGGTTCATATACCACAGTTTTACAAAGGTACGCAAGGTAAGAAGAACCTCCCTCTGGTGTCCTGAAGTGCCCAGATATACTGAACCATGAATATTTATACCACTTAAAATAAAATGAGCAAGCAAGATAGAGCATATTTTTCTTGCTGTATTTCAGTGGGGAAAAAAACCTGCATTTTATTCACTAAGCAATCGCAATCCAGTTTATGCAGACATTAAATGTGCTGAAATAGCACAAATATGGCATGTAATTTAGGCTCATTATAGCTTGCATTGTACCTTTTTCACAAAACTCAGCACTATGTGCCTGGTTAAAATCGAGCTTTACCAACAACAGAAACCACCCATACATGCTAGTATTACATTCTATATCATGACCAGAGATACAAATGTGAGGCATTCACAGATTCTTATGCTGCTTTGGTGCGCAAGAAAATGTCTCATTAATATCAATGTTGAAAACCGTTGTACTGCTTTTTGTGGAAACCATGATGTTGTTAAAAAAAAAAAAATTCTTTTATAAATGTTTCAACTATGATTTTAGACATGTAGATAATGGCCTAAATCATATGGGGGAAAAGTAGACCGTTTTTTTTTTTTTAAGAGAGAAGTTTACCTGTATTAGAAATCATTGCTGGTCTGCAAAACTGTCTGAATCAACTCTTGTAACTGTCAACTCTTGATTCTGTAAAGCCTGGGACACACCAAGCCGACTTCACAGAACTAGCGGCGACAAAAAACACCGATATTGTCACCTCGCGTCGGCTGCGTCTGTACCAATAAGCTGTGCTTGAACACACAGCACAGACTACAGCCGACTGCAAACCAGCACGTGCGTTCTGCGCCTGCGTGTAAGGAATGAACTGTAACAAGGATAAACCGAAACAAGGATATACGACATATACACAGATATATGAATTACGAAACGTAAATAAATCAGTGCTTGCTTACCATTTTGAATATCAGTTATGTTGAAAACTTTATTCATTTTAAGCCCCTCATGTTGTTATGAATACATTCGCGTTTTGGAATTCTCAGGTAGGATTACATAACATTAGATAGCCTTTTGTCTGTGCCGTCTTGACTTACTCACTTTCGCATTCATTCTCGTGCACTGGTTCGTTCGCTAAACTGATTCTCCAATCAGAGTTTCCACTCTAACCGATGTCCCCGATGCCAATTCAACATGCTGAATCGGGCAAACTGCTGCCGACGAGAGCCGACGTGTGGAACACACCGCAAAAACTAGCCCGACGGCTGACCATCGGCTTGGTGTGTCCCGGCCTTAATAACAGTAAATGTTAGACTTTACTATCAGCAAAAGCACTATTCCGACAGGACTAGTTTTTCCTGAGGAGGTCAGATCATTTTGAGTTTACAGAACAACTTCATTGTAATCCTGTCAAACAACCTGGCTAAAAATTACAAACCAAATTACCAGTTTTTCAGCTAACTCGTGAGTCCTCTGAGAAATCTAATCCTGTCTGGGTAGGAATGTCTGTAAATGCTGAATATTTTTCACAACGTATCCCCTCATTTATTTTGACCTTTGTCAAAAAACGTAACTAAAGCCACATTTTCTTCTTGTACTTCCTGGTGCACCTTCATTATGGATTTAGACCTTTTTCTAACACTCTAGGTAAAATAACAGTTCAATTACTGCTGGCATTTAATCTGATGGAAAATAAATTAATTTCTTCCCTTAATATACATAAATGTTGTAATTATAACACATATATAATTTACATAAACTGTTTACTTTAATAGGATTCAGGATGACCTTCAATAACACTTGATTCCAGACAGACACTCTTATTCCAACCTAAAACCAACAGGCATCGCAATCAACATGAAATCACAGACGTCCTCTGTCAATAATTGTAACTCAAACGTCATTTGGAAAAGGAATGCTGTCTAAATAGTCCAATATCTGAAAAAACTCAACTTTCTTAGGAGTACAGGATCGGCCAGAGGCCAATGTTTACATAAACGCAGAAGGGGACCAGACTAGAACACTTTGTAACAGGCACTTTTGCAAAGAAATAAAGCTATCTCTTACTTTCCTGAAGACATGGAACACACACACATCCATTTGAAACTGTTTCTGCCTCCCCAGCAGTGGGTTGCGGACTCACCCTGTCAGAACGACCACAAAGTCCATTACGTTCCAGCCGTTGCGTAGGTAAGAGTCTTTGTGAAACACAAAGCCCAGGGCGATGATCTTAATGCCGGCCTCGAAACAGAATATTCCGATAAAGTAGGGCTCTGTGTCGTCCTGTAGGAAGAGAGAGCAAAAAGAAGGACAACTTGTTTTTTAGTGTGCCTGAAAGAAGAGATGGTCTATTGATGCATGGATAAAAGATAGAAAGCAGAATATAGAATATAGGTTAAAGCTTTTCACTTTTTTTGCATGACACAGGGTCAAGATGCATGGATTTGCACTGTGATGGGGAAGGTGAAGATGTGACAGTCTAAATCCATTGAAAGTGTTTTACATGGTTATTATTGTTAACTACAACTATTACAAAAATATTTCAGTTAACTGAAATAAAGCTAAAATAAAATATAAATATTAGTAATTAGTAACTAAACGAAAATTTAAATAAACTGAAATAAGTTTAAGTTTAACTGAAAAAAAAAAAAAATGATTAAGCCCAAATAGCATTTAATAAATAAATAAATAATAATGACAAAAGCACATAACAAAATGACTAAACATTAAACTAAAATTAACATGAAAACTAAAAGTATAAAATAAAGGCTTAATTAAAAAATATTAAAACTAAAATAGCACTGGTGCATTAAATAAATATTATTAAAAATATAAAACAAAGTATATATGTATTTATACACACACACACACAATTTAATACAATTAAATATTTATATAATAATACATTTAATTTTAAAACATTTCATGCTATTAGTACCACTGAAACCAGAACATTTTATCTTACAAAAAAAAAAGGGTCTAAAAATTCTGAAACCTAATAAAACTGGAGGAAATTTACCAAGTATAAGTTAAGGAAACTGTTAGAAGAATGTACTTAACGAGATTCAGTCCTGGCTACAGCATGTCGCATTGCTTTTGAACTCA